>NW_012122487.1:1006954-1009820 GCF_000951035.1 Colobus angolensis palliatus
ACTATTCACAATAGCAAAGACTTGAAATCAACCCAAATGTCCATCAGTGACAGACTGGATTAAGAAAATGTGGCACATACACACCATGGAATACTATGCAAGCACTCTTTCAATCTTATTTATTTTTTTCAGAAAACCAACCTTTGGTTTCACTGATGTTTGAAAACAATTGTATGTATTTTGCACATTAACTTTGTTCAGTTAAGTTCTGATTTGGGTTATTTCTTTTCTCCTTCTAGTTTTCGGGTTGATTTGCTCTTGTTTTTCTAGATCCTCTAGGTATGTCAGATTGTTTATTTGAGATTATTTGTGTTTTTGTTTTTGTACCAGTGCTGATATGGTTAGGATCTGTGTTCCCACCCAAACCTCACCTTGAATTGTAATCCCCATGATCCCCATGTGTCAAGGGCAGGACCAGGTGGAGGTAATCGGATTGGCAATTTTAATGTTGGCATTTAGCACTGTATGTTTTCCTCTTAACACTAGATTCTGGTATGTTGTACTTTTGTTTTCATTCGTTTCAAAGAATTTCTTGATTTCTGCCTTAATTTCATCATTTAGCCAAAAGCCATTTAGGAGAAGGTTGTTTAATTTCCATGTAATTGTATAATTTTGAATATCTTTTTGCTATTGATTTCTATTTTCATTGCACTGTGGTCCAAGAGTGTAGGTTGGTATGATTTCATTTTTTGAATTTGTTGAGAATTGCTTTATGGTCAAGATGTGGTTCATTTAGAGTATTACTATTATTTTGTGGGAATCTAAGTCTCTTTGTGGAATCAAGGTCTTTAAGAACTTGTCTTATAAATCTGAGTGCTTCAGGGTTGGCTGCATATATGTTTAGGATAATTAAGTCTTCTTGTGGAATTAAACACTTTATCATTATATAATGCCCTTCTTTGTGTTTTTTGATCATTGTTGGTTTAAGGTCTGTTTTGTCTGAAATAAGAACAGCAACCCCTTCTCTTCTCTCTGTTTTTCATTTGCTTGGTAGATTTTTCTCCATCCCTTTACTTTGAGCCTATGGGTGTCATTGCATATGAGATGGGTCTCTGGAAGATAGCATAGAGTTGAGTCCTGCTTCTTTATCCAACTTGCCACTGTGTGCCTTTTTAGTGGGGCATTTAGCCCATTTAGGTTAATATTGCTATGTGCAGATTTGATCCTGCCATTGTGTTGTTAGCTGGTTGCTATGCAAACTTGATTATGTAGTTGCTTTATAATGTAAATAGTCTATATACTTAAGTGTGTTTTTATGGTGGCTGGTAACAGTCTTTTGATTCTGCATTTAGCACTTCCTTTAGGACTTGTATGGTAGGTTTGATGGTAACAAATTCCCTTAGCACTTGCTTTTCTGAAAAAGATTTTATTTCTCATTTTCTTATGAAGCTTAGTTTGGCTGGATAAAATTCTTGGTTAAAATTTCTTTAAGAATGTTCAATATAGGCCACAATCTCTTCTGGCTTATATTGTTTCTGCTGAAAGGTCCATTTGTTAGCCCGATGGGGGTCCCTTTGTCAGTGACCTTCCTATTCTCTCTAGCTGCTTTTAGTATTTTTTTCTTTTGTGTTGATGTTGGAGAATCTGATGATTATGTGTCTTAGAGATGGTCATTTTCTATAGTACCTCACAGGGTTTCTCTAAATTTCCTGCATTTGAATATCCACCTCTCTAGCAAGGCTGAGAAAACTTTTGTGCACAGTCTCATTAAATATATTTTACAAGTTTCTTGCTCTTGCTCCCTTTCTGTCAGGGATGCCAGTCATTCATAGGTTTGGTCTCTTTATATAACCCCACATTTCTTGGAGGTTTTGTTCATTCTTTTTTCTTTATTTTTGTCTGATTGAGTTGATCTGAAGAACTGGTCTTCAAGCTCTGAGATTATTTCCATAGCTTGGTTTATTCTGCTGTTAATCCTGATTGTATTGTGGAATTTTTGTAGTGAGTTTTTCAGCTCTATCAGATAAGTTTGGTTTTTTCTTAAAATGGCTATTTTGATCTTTTAGCTCTTGTATCATTTTACTGTATTCCTCAGATTACTTGGAGTAAGTATTGTCTTTCTCCTGAATCTCAATAATCTTCATTGCCATCCAGATTCTGAATTCAATGTTTGTCATTTTATTTCATCCTGGTTAAGAAACATTGCAAGGGATCTAGTGTGGTTATTTTGAGGCAAGATGACACTTTGCTTTTTGAATTGCCATCATTTTTGTGCTGGTTCTTTTTCATCTGTGTGGCTTGATGTTTCTTGAATCTTTGAACTTACTGCCTTTCGGTTGGGAATTTTTGCTTTTATATTCGTTGGTTCCCCTGATGGTTTGACTATGGCCGTATAACCTTCTTTCAAGGTTATGTTAGAAGAGTTGTTCTCAAACTATGATTCCTAGACCAGCAGCATCAAAGTCACATGGCAACTATTAGAAATGCAAAATATTGGGGAGAATGGTGGCTAGAAGGCAGGACTAATTTGCAGTTCCCACTTGGACAAACAGAATAGTATGTGGAGGCTTACATCATAAACTTTTGCTCCAAGAACTACCACAAGAATGTACCAGGAAAACTGAAATAATTCACAGACCTTTTGAAGGAAACAGCTTGCCACTGCAAGCTCTGTGAGACAGCCAAAAAACTGGGAGTGCCCAAAGTGTCAGGGGGAAGGTCCACCTCTAAACACACATCCTCACTGGGGAACCTGAAAATTCAGATCACAGGAGAAGGATTTAACCTTACCTAGAGCTGAAACGAATTTAGAGAACACAGCAAAATGTAAAGATAGAAGAAGCAGCAGTAAGAGCCCTGTGGGCACTCCTGATCCCCAGGGAAGCCATTTCTGACTTTTTCTCACAAGGGTCCTTGGGGGGGTGCT
>NW_012122487.1:1012674-1081790 GCF_000951035.1 Colobus angolensis palliatus
AAAATAAAAAATAGATGTTGTCATTGATGTGGTGAAACAAAACACTTTTACATTGCTGGTGGGAATGTAAAGTAGTACAACCACTGTGAAAAACAGTATGGAGATTCCGTAAAAAAAACTAAAAGTAGATCTACAATTTGATCCAGCAATCCCACAACTGGGTATCTACCTCTACCCAGAGGAAAAGAAGTCATTATATGAAAAAGACACTTGCACAGGCATGTTTATAGCAGGACAATTCAGAGCTGAAAAAATATGGAATCAGCTCAAATGCCCATCATTCAAAGAGTGGATGAAGAAAACGTGGTATGTGTACAGACACACACACACACACACACACCCACCATGAAATACTACTCAGCTATAAAAAGGAATGAAACAATGGCATTTGCAGCAACCTGGATGGAGTTGGGAACCATTATTAAAAGTGAAGTAAATAAGGAACAGAAAACCAAACATCGTATGTTTTCACTTAGAGCTACGCTATGAGGATGCGAAGCCACAAGAATGACACAATGAACTTTGGGGACTCAGTGGGGAAGGGTGGGAGGTGGGTGAGGGATAAAAGACTGGATATTGGGTACAGTGTACACTGCTTGGGTGATGGGTGAACCAAAATCATGGAAATCAACACTAAAGACCATCCTCAGGTAACAACACCTGTTCCCCAAAAACTACTGAAATAAAAAAAGAAATGCAAATTATTGGGCCCCACCCCAGACCTACTAAATCAAAATCTTGGGGGATAGTGCCCAGAACTTTTAGGTTCTACTAATCCTGTCCGATCTCTTAAGAACAAATATATTGGAGTATACAAGATTCAAAGAAGAGCTTTCTCCAAAATATTCTTTGGAAATAATTGCATAAAATTACCTGGATTTTGTTGTTTCCTGACATAAACTGTTTTTCTTTTTAAAAGATATAACACATATAGACAGAAAAGCACATAAAATTTATATATAAAGTATCAACCATAAATAAGCATTTATAAAGCAAACATCAGCTTAACTATCATCAGATTGAGACAGATAGTTCTGGTACCCTGAAAGCCCCTCCCACCATATATTCCTTGTCTATCATAACCCTTTCCCTCCCTTCTAAAGGTTAGTTTAATCCTGAATTTTATGGTAGTGGTTTCCTTACTTCTCTACAGTTTTACTAATTATGTATGCGACCTTGAATAATATAGTTTAGTTTTGCCTGGTTGAGGGCTTGATATAAAGGGAATCATGCAATTTTATGGACTACATGGCTTGTGTCCCCACAATGTTCATATGTTGAAACCCTAACCCCCAACAAGATGATATTCAAAAGAAGGAACTTTGGGAGGTAACAAGGTTTAGATGAGGTCATGGAAGTGGAGCCCCCATGACGGGATTAATATCCTCATAAGAGGATAAAGAAACTAGAGTTCACTAGTGGCCATGTGATGCTACAGCAAGAATTCTACAAGCCAAAAAGTGGGGCTCCACTACATACCACATCTGCCAATACTTTATCTTGGACTTCCCAGCCTTTAGAACTGTGAGAAATAAATGTATGTTGTTTAAGCCATTCAGTCTGTAGTATTTTTACAATCAATAGCTTGAATTGACTAAGATATGTAATTTGTATTATACAGTGTCTTGCTGTTTTTCACTTAACATTATGTTTGAAAGGTTCAGCCATATTGTTGCACAAGCTCTACTTTGTTGATTTTAACTGATGTTATTATTCCATTATACCACAATCCATTTATCCATTCTGAGCATTGTGTTGTGTCCATTTGGGGCAATTAAAACAAAGCATCTATGACCGTTTTTATATATGTGTTGGTGTATCCAACACAAATTCATGCCTTTCAAATTACAGGGTATTTCCATTAGCAACTGTTCACTTTTCAGCTCTAAATGCACTCTTCAATATATGGTTTACAATTAATAATAGAATTCTCCCAAGTGCTTCTCTTTTAAAGTGAGCATTACGTTAACTTTTTTTCAGTGAGGATGTTGACGGGACATTGCAGGATAAAGTTTCTTGCAATTTTTTCAGAGGTGTGGATGTGAGGACATCCACTAGAACCCATTAAGGCCTAAGATTACTCTGCAATATTGCAGCCTCAGCTTGATGACAACCTTTCCACAGCCCTCTGGACATAAAAACCAAAGCTCCTACATGACCTTCACAACAGCCCCCTGTGGCACAGAGGCTCACAACACAGAGCTACCACTTCCTGTGTGGGCTCCCATGTGTGGGTATGCTCTGGTCTCCTGCTTTCATCCCCAGCTTCCTATTGCAGGCCACACTAGGTATTGCTGATTGCCTGTTTCCCTACCTGTACACTAGAGGGTTCCCTATTGTTTGCTTGGAAACTCCAGACCAGCTGTGGTCTGGCTACATCAGCAGATATTTTTTTGCTATCTAGTGGCCAAACACACGTTCTCCAATGAGGTCTGAAACTCTTTCAAGTTTGTCTTTCCTTAGGTACTCTTTCCTCATATTTTATAGTTGCTATTTAATCATAGGTACTAAGTCTGATATTAAACTTCCATGTTTAGCCTCCTGTGGGGTTTCTATCTCCTGATTGGATCCAGACTGCTGCAGTAAGCTTATCTTCAATTTAGTTGGATAATGTCACATTATTTTCTCAATGTGGTTTATCAATTTATGCTGTCACTAGTACTGTATGAGAATTCTTGATGCTCAAACTTGGAGTTGTCAGACTTAATTTTTTGTTCAACTGATGGGGTGTAGAGGTATCTCATTGTATCTCATTGTAGAGGTATCTCTAAATTTTCATGTCTCTTATCACTAAGCATTTATTCATAAAGTGATTGACAATGCAGAGTTTCTCTTTTATTGAACTGACTATTTAAGTCTTTTACTCCCTTTTCTGATTGATTGTCTGCCTTTTTTCAGTGATTTGTGAAGGTGTTTTTGGATATTCTGGATATCAGGTTTTTTTTCAGTTATAAGTATTGCATATATCTTCTCCTGTCCTGTAACTTATTTTTAAATGTATCCTCCTTGTTTTCTACTTCATTAATTTAATTAAGTTCTGCTTTTCCTTTGTAATCACTTCTTGAGTTAGGGGCCTCACTTCTTATTTTTTTGTTTTTCTTTTTGAAAATAAGCATTAAAAACTATAAATTTCCCTCTGAACATATTTGGCTACATCTCATGGTTTGATAGGAAACCAAAATTCCTCTGCAGTGAAACAGCCCTTGCTACTCTCAGACTAACAAAGGAACAAAGATCCTAAGTGCCCTATCCATACTTCCAATAAACTGTTGTTGACACAAGGAGAGAAGGCCACTCTGTCTCCTGTGGGTCTCACCCATCCCCCTGCTCATCACCAGACAGGATACCCCCAGCTTGGGGCCACATCACAGACCATCCATCCTGGGCTTATTACACTGAGTGACTGCTGATCTGCATCTCTGGGGTGGAGCCTCCACCAGGAGACAAGCAAAAGACCCTTGGCCACAGCTACTACTAAGGTCCCTTCCTCTGCTGCCTCCAAGTTGGGGAGGGAACATAAACCTTGAGATCACCAATGACAGTCAAGCTGAGAGCCAAATCAGGAATGCAATCCCATTCACAACTGCCACAAGAAGAATAAAATACCTAGGAATACAGGTAACCAGGAAAGTGAAAGATTTCCACAAGGAGAATTATAAAACACTGCTCAAATAAATCAGAGATGACAGAAACAAATGAAAAAGTATTCCATGCTCATTAACAGGAATAATCAGTATCATTAAAATGACCACACTGCCCAAAGCAATTTAGAGATCAAATGCTATTCCTATCAAACTACCAATGACAATTCTTCACAGAAAAAAATTTTTTTTTAAATTCACATGGAACCAAAAAAAGAGCCCAAATAGCCAAGGCAATCCTATGCAAAGAGAACAAAGCTGGAGGCATCATGTTACCCAACTTCAAACTATAATCCAAACTACAGTAACCAAAACAGCAAAGTACTGGTAGAAAAATGGATACACAGACCAATGGAACAGAATAGAGAGCCCAGAAATGAGGCTGCACATCTATGACTAATCTTTGACAAAACTGACAAAAACAAGCAATGGCAAAAAGATTCCCTATTCAATAAATGGTGTTGGGATAACTGCGTAGTCATATGTATAGGATTGAAGCTGGACCCCTTTCTTATACCATATAAGAAAATCAACTCAAGATGGATTAAAGACTTAAATGTATAGCTCCAAACTATAAAATCCCTGGAAGACAACCTAGGCAATACCATCCTGGACATAGGAACGAGCAAATATTTCATGACAAAGATACCAAAAGCTATTACAACAAAAGCAAAAATTGACAAGTGTGATCTAATTAAACTTAAGAGCTTCTGTATAGCAAAAGAAACTATTGACAGAGTAAACAGACAACCTATAGAATGGGAGAAAATATTTGCAAACTATGTATTTGACAAACATCTAATATACAGCATCTATAAGGAACTTAAACAAATTTACAAGAAAAAAACAACCCCATTTAAAAGTGGACAAAGGAAATGAACAGGCACTTTTCTAAAGAAGACATATATGTGGCCAACAACCATACTTTAAAAAAGCTTGGTATCACTGATCATTAGAGAAATGTAAATCAAAACCACAATGACACACCATCTCACAGCACTCAGAATAGTTATTATTAAAAAGTAAAAAAATAACAGATGCTGACAAGGTTGTGAAGAAAAAGGGAACATTGATACACCGGTGTGAGTCGAAATTAGTTCAACCATTGTGGGAAGTAGTGTGGGGATTCTTCACAGAGCTAAAAACAGAACTACCATTTGACCCAGCAATCTCATTACTAGGTATATATCCAGGGGAACATACATCAATCTATCATAAAGACACATGCAGCACTATTCACAATAGCAAAGAAATGGAATCAACCTAAGTCATGGAATCAGCCCACCAATGACAGACTGGACAAAGAAAATGTGGTACATATGTACCATGGAATACTATGCAGACATTAAAATGAAGGAGACCATGTCTTCTGTTGGAACATAGATGGAGCTGGATGCCATTATCTTTAGTAAAGTAAAACAGAAAACCAAATACCACATGTTCTTACTTACAGGTGGGAGCTAGATGATAAGAACTCACAGATACAAAGAAGACACAACAAACACTGGGGCCTACTTGAGGGTGAAGGGTGGGAGGAGGATGAGGAGCAGAGAAAATAACAATTTTTGCAATCTATCCATCTGACAAAGGGCTAATATCCAAAATCTACAACGAACTTAAACAAATTTACAAGAAAAAAACAAACAACCCCATCAAAAAGTGGGCAAAGGATATGAACAGGCACTTCTCAGAAGAAAATATTTACGCAGTCAACAAACATGAAAAAAAGCTCATCATCACTGGTCATTAGAGAAACGCAAATCAAAACCACAATGAGATACCATCTCATAGCAGTTAGAATGGCTATCATTAAAAAGTCAGGAAACAATACAGTGTGGTGATTCCCCAAGGATCTAGAACTAGAAATACCATTTGACTCAGCAATCCCATTACTGGTCATATACCCAAAGGATTATAAATCATTCTACTATAAAGAAACATGCACACGTATGTTTATTGTGGCACTATTCACAATAGCGAAGACTTGGAACCAACCCAAATGTCCATCAGTGATAGACCTGATAAAGAAAAGGTGGCACATATACACCATGGAATACTATGCAGCCATAAAAAAAAAAGGATGAGTTCATGTCCTTTGCAGGGACATGAAGCTGGAAATCATCAATCTCAGCAAACTAACACAAGAACAGAAAACCAAACACTGCATGTTCTCATTCATAAGTGGGTGTTGAACAATGAGAACACATGGACAGAGGGAGGGGAACATCACACACTGGGGCCTGTCGGGGTGTGGGCTAGGGGAGGGATAGCCTTAGGAAAAATACTTAAAGTGGAATGATGGGTTTATGGGTACAGCAAACCACCATGGCACATGTATATCTATGTAACAAACCTGCATGTTCTGCACATGTATCCCAGCACTTAAAGTATAATTTTTTCAAAAAAAGAAAAATGATTAAAAATTAATTTTCACTAGTCTTTCCGGGAACTGAATCCAGAGTTCTTTTCTGCACAGAAGAAACTACCATCAGAGTGAACAGGCAACCTACAGAATGGGTGAAAATTATTTCAAAACAACCATTCAAAGTCTCTGGAAATGGTCCGTGAACATATAGCAAGTTAAGAAACATTCAAGGACATTTACTAAAAGAGATGGCCTAGAATAAAACAAACACAAAGTATGTGTTAACCAATTGCAATGTACAGACTTTACTTGGATCCTGATTTAAATAAACAACATGTAAAAAATGGCATTTATAATACATTTGAAATTTTGAATACTATTTTCTGACTTAAGAAATTTTTATTTTTTATGTGTGCTAGTGGTATTGTGGTTATCTTACAAATATTTATCCTTTAATAGTATCATTGAAATATTCATAGATGAAATCATACACGAGAAATGCTTCAAAATAACATCGGAGGTGAACAGTCGGTGGGATTATAGAATAAACAGATTGTCTATGAAGTAATTCTTGAAGCTGGGTGGCAGACAGGGGTTCATTATATTGATCTTTGTATTTCTGTATACATTTGAAGTTGACTTTCCTATCACTTACTGCTTTAGTCTTGTAATCTTGATTCCTAAGGGGTGGGAATTTGTAAACTAAAGTGAAGTCAAAGAGAGCAGCTAATGAACACATCATCACATTCCGATGTGTGGAGTTTTTAAGACTGAATCATCTATAAAACTGAGGGCACAGTTTGATAACACTATTTCCTGTTAATCTGCCCTAAATGAAATCATCAAATGTTTTTATTTTTTATTCTGAAAAAAAGTGCTCTGCAACAAAATGCTTATTAAACCAAGAACAGGTCCCCTTTCCACTTATATGTTGAATTCTGAAACATTTTCATTTTGATATTTATACGTTTTCAAAAATAACTTCCTTAGAATCCAGTTAGTATGACTGTTGTTCAACTTCTATAGCTGTTCCTTTTAAATTGCTGATTGAGATAAAATGAACATTGCTGTCTTAGTCCTTTTGGGTGGCTATAACAAAATATCTTAGACTGAGTAACTTAAAAACAATAGAAAGTTGTTTCTTACAGTTCTGGGGGGTGGAAGTCCAAGATCAAGGCACCAGCAGATTCAGTGTCTGATGAGGGCCCACTCTACTTCATAGATGCCACCTTCTAGACGTGTTCTCACATGGCAGAAGGGGCAAAAGAGCTCCCTCAGGCCTCATTTATGAACTAATCTCATTCATGAAGGAAAAACTATCATGACCTAATCACCACCAAAGGCTCTACCTCTTGATACGATTGCATTGGAGATCAGATTTCAATATATGGATTTTATGAGGACACAGAAATTCAGACCACAGCAGCTGTTCATTAAGCGCAAATCATGTGCCAGGCCCTCAGGAGTGGCATCTAAATTAGTTCACAATTTAATAGAAGCCTACAGTCTCAAGAAGACAAACTATAAGATAAAAAACAAAGTAAATAACTGTCAAGACAACAGAATACATTTTATATAATTTTTTTCCAACTTAAAGCACAGTATTTAGAATTCCAAATTCCTTCCATCTAGGTACTTTTTCAACTTAATTACATCCTGATTAACTCTCACATCTGTTAAGGTAATAAGGGGGCATGAATCAGGAAAAGAGAAGAGAATAGGAAGAGGACTCTAGTAATATTAAGGAGCCAATGTATTTATAAACATTCATTCCCTTGGAAAATGTGGACTTTTGGTGTCTGTCATGCCAGGACACCATGATCCTTACCAGGCATGAACTGTTAGAGAGGGCCAGACCCCAGACTCACATTCCTCCCACAAGGGAGTGCTCACTATCTGGGGAGGTAGAATTTTGAATAGTAAAATTATATATTACAAATGGCCTATGAGTAATATAAGCTCCAGGAGGTTTGGGAGTACAAAAGAGGAAATATTTGCTGTAGACTGCTCTGACAAGAATCCTGGGAAAGAAGCAATTTGAGTTGGAAACAGAAGGATGGCTAAAACTTCTATAGGCATAAATTTCATAGATTTGTAAATTTATTTAACATATGTTATATATATATTTGTTATATATATGTGTATATATATATAGACACACATAGTATCTATCTCTTAAATGACAGGTACTGTCTGAAGAGTCTGCGGACACAAAAGTAAACAAGGCAGAAATAATTCCTGAACCATCAGACAATGAATCAGACAATTATAATACAGTATGACTAGTAACGTAACAGAGCAGTGTGTTTGCAAAGTGCAGAGAAAGAGCTAATTCAGACAGTGAGTCAGATAAAAAGAGATGATGGTGGAGCAAAGAAGAGTCTTCCAAGTGGAGGGACAACTTACAAAAGGCTAGAGACAAAGAGGAGGCTGGCCTGCTTGGAGATGGAGTCAAAGAGTCGTGTTAATACATCACTAGCCAAGTGTGGCTGTTGAACACTTGAAATGTAGCTAGTGCAACTGAGCAAATGAAATTAATTTTATTTAGTTTTAATTAAGTTCAATTTAAAAGTTGATAGCCACTTCAATATAACTGAAACAACTTAGGTATGTGAGTCTATTTTTTCAAAGTAAATTTTACGAATTTTAAACACAGATAGAACATTTCTTATAAAAATTTAGCCTTATAGCCAGGCATGGTGGCTGACGGCTGTAATCCTAGCACTTTGTAAGACCGAGGCTGGCGGATCACTTGAGGTCAGGAGTTTGAGACCAGCCTGGCCAACATGGTGAAACTCTGTCTCTACTAAAAATACAAAAATTAGCTGGGCATGGTGGCAGGCACCTGTGATCCCAGCTACTCGGGAGGCTGAGGCAGAAGAATTGCTTGAACCCGGGAGGTGGAGGTTGCAGTAAGCCGAGAACACACCACTGCACTCCAGCCTGGGAGACAGAGACCCCATCTCAAAAAAAAAAAAAAAAAATTCACCTCTGAATTGAGATGTACTGTTAGTATTAAAATATCTGATTCCAAAGGTTTAGTATTTGAAGAATATAACATTTCATAATTTTTAAATATTACATGTCTCCATAACATTTTGGATATATTAAAATATATTACAAATAATTTCAACTGTCTTTTAATTTGTAAATACGGCTCCTAGAAAATTTTAAATTACATATTGGCTCACATATTTCTATCAGACAGCGCTGATTTAGAGTGCCATGAGGTGTAGGAGGTGACAAAGAGGCCGGAGTAAGTCAGAACATGCAGAACTTTGCAAGTCATATGTATTGGGAAGCTGTACATTCAAGATAGTATTGGCTGGAAGCCTACTAAATCCCAAGCACTAGTCTGGTCATTTGGGATATCAGTAAATGACAAGTTTCCTGCTGTCACAGAGATTCTACATTTTGGAGGAACTGTGTGTGTTGGGAGTCACAGAACAAGAAACAAATATATACAAATACTAGAGTATGTAGGGAGAAGTTAAGAGCTATGAGAAAAACAAAAGGTTGTGCTTGTAAGAGTCCTTAGGAGTACTTTGGGCACGGAGTGAGGGGCATTATCATCTGTTAAAATACGATGTTTGGGGTTGACCCATTAAGGTGATTCTGGAGCAAAGATTTGAAGGAGGTGCTGTAGTGAGGCCAGGTGGTTATCTGCTGGGAGAGTTTTCCAAGTAGAAGGAACACAAACCAAATACTCTAATGTTAAAGGCAGGAGGAGGCCTGCTGTGTTCTTGGAAAAGGGCTGGAGCAGAATGAGCGAGAAGACAGTAGTGAGAGGAAGTCAGAGACATAGGAGGGCAAGTACAAATCACATGAGGATTCATAGGCTATCATAAAGATGTGGGATTTTAATACAAGTGAAATAGCATTTTGAGCAGATCATTCTGCCTCCTGGGTTGCTTGATCTAGGGAGCAAAAGTAGACGCAGGACCTGTTAGGGGTTATTACAGTATCCAGGTGAGATGAGAGTGGCTCAGACTAGGTTGGAAGCAGTAGCTGTGGTGAGGAATAGTCAGTATCTTGACATATTTGGATGGTAAATAATTTTTTCCTGGTTTGAATGTGGGTTTTGAAGAGAAGAGTCAAGGACTTCAAGTTTTTAGTCTGAGGAAACAGAAGGATGGAACCGCTAGACTGAGATGGGAAAGCAGGTGTAGGGGAAGTTGAGGAGTGACCACCAAGGAACAAGTGAAGATGGAGAAGTCCAGGATTGAGCCCTAGGGCAGGCAACATTAAAAGATCAGGGAAAAGCAAGAAACCAGCAAAGGAGACTAAGAAGCAGCAACCATCAATGAAGGAAGAAACTCAAGAGTGTGGTGTCCTTGGAAGTCAAGTAAAGAAAGCTTCCAAAGAAGAGGAAGGGGTCAAGTGTATCAAATGCAGCTGACAGGAAATGAAGGGTTAAGTGTGAAAATTGACAATTAGTAAATCGGCGACCCTGAGAATCTTGGTGGTGCTGAAGGTGGTGCACTGGCAAAATCTGAAATGAAGAGGACTAAGGAAAGTTTGGAGAAGAGGAATTGCAGGCAGGAGAATCAACTCTTCAAGGGATTTTATGCCAATGAAAAGCTTAAAAATGAGACAGTATATAGAATTGGGGTCAAGAAATCAATGGGAGAAATAAGCATATTTGTGTGCTGAAAAAGTGATTCAATAATAAGGAGAAAAATGATTATGAAAGGGGTAATCACTAGACTGATGTCCTTACTAGGTGAGAAGCATGGGGTCTGGTGGTGCATAAGAGAATGATTAGGGAGAAACACCTATGACAGTAGTTCTCAAAGTGGGACCAGCATCATCTGGTACTTGTTGGAAATGCAAATTATCAGGCCATGCCCCAGATGTCCTGAATCGGAAACTCTGGGGTGGCGCCATGCAACCTGTTTTAATAAGCCCTCCAGGTGATGATGATGCATGCTCCCGTTTGAGAAGAACTGTCACAGATGGTAACAGGAGGGAAAACAGTTTGGGAGAGAACAGAGGGGGGGTCTTGAAAGTGTTCTGCTGATGTTTCAGTTCTGTCCGTGAAGAGGGAACTAGTCACCTGCTGAAAGTGAAAATGGGGATTTGTTGAGCTTGTGCTAAATACAAGGAAAAGAGGCTCCTAAACTGATGAGTTAAAAAAACAACTTCCCGCCTTTACAAAAGCTTACAGAACAGTGAGGGAGGCACATGTCTGTAAGAGAATGACAGCCCCTAAACAAAGTTCTCATTCAAGGCTTTTTCCTAAATAGTTAGATATACTTAACCCATTTAAGTATTACATATGTGGCACGGTTTTTTTTAGTCCCTTCACCTTTCTCTTGGTGCTTTTTAGATAGTCATCCTTGTGAAAGCATGGTGCCCAGAACTGGATACAGTGACCCAAGCATAGTCTATCAGAAGTTAAGGCCAAGAATCATACATTTTATCTCATGTTACATGAACTGCTATGAAGCTAGGTATCCACTCCTTAAAATATATGAATTAAAGGAACAGTTGCCTATGGTGAAAAGTTCAACCACTATAGAAAGGTATGAAGTTGACAGTTTAAGTCTCTTGATTCATCCCTCAGAAGCTATCAATAAGTTTCTTTCCAGACACTTTCAGGAAATATAAACATCCTCTCTATACATCACCACAAACTTATATTTATTTTACTCTATGTATTTTTGATTTCCACTTTTGTCATGAACATTGTTCCATACTGGTGCATAAACAGATACCTATTCTTTTTGACAACTTCACATTACTTACTTGAATTGATGTACCTTAGTTTATTCAGAACATCCTATGACACTGAGAATTTTAGTCATTCCCAAGCTTTTGCCTATAACAGTTCCAAGATGCACTTATATCTGCAAAATATTTTTAGGTATCAAATGTAACCTGCTGTTCCAGCCTTTTTCAATCTTTTTGGTTAACATTCTGTATATAAACAATTCAGGCTGTCGTCTTTTTTTTTTTAAGTTTATTTTTATGTTAAAAATATATGTTTGTAAATGTCAAAATTAACCAAGCCCTGACACCTGACAAGACTTACAAGAAAGGAAAATCACAGACCAATCTGTCTCACGAGCATAGATGTAAAAATCAAACAAAATATTTGCAAACCAAATCCAGCATTATATAAAAGGGATAACATACCATGACTAAGTAAGGTTTGTACCAGGAATGAAAGATCAGTTTAACATTAAAGAATCTACATTAACAAAATAAAAGAGAAAAATCAAGATTTTCTCAGTAGATGCAGGAAAAAGTACTTGGTGAAATTCAACGTGCATTCATAACACTCTTGGCAAAATAGGAATAAAAGAGATCTTCAATCTGATAAAAACATGAAACAGAAAAAACTTATAGCTAACATATTTTAATAGTGAAAAACTAGACGCTGTCCCCTGCTGTTGAGAGTAAGACAAGAATAACAACTCGGCCAGGCGCGGTGGCTCAAGCCTGTAATCCCAGCACTTTGGGAGGCCGAGATGGGCGGATCACGAGGTCAGGAGATCGAGACCATCTGGCTAACACGGTGAAACCCCATCTCTACTAAAAAATACAAAAAACTAGCCAGGCGAGGTGGCGGGCGCCTGTAGTCCCAGCTACTCAGGAGGCTGAGGCGTAAACCTGGGAGGCGGAGCTTGCAGTGAGCTGAGATCCGGCCACGGCACTCCAGCCTGGGCGACAGAGCCAGCCTCTGTCTCAAAAAAAAAAAAAAAAAAAAACAACAACAACATTAGGTTGAAGGTCCTAGCCAATACAACAAAGCAAAAAGAAACAAAAGGTAAAGACTGGAAAGAAGAAGTAAACTGTTGTTAATCATATATGAAATGATTGTGTACACAAGGTATCCCTAAGGCACTTGCAATAAAATAAATATAAGACCTACTACTGAACTAACTGAATTTAGTAAGATTACAGAATATAAAGTCAATATACAAAAATAAAACATATTTCTGTATGCCAGCAATAAACTTAAAAATGAAATTAAAGTACTATTTACAATAACATTTCCACAAAATATTTAGGAATACATTTAACAAAAGATATACAAGACTTCTTCACTAAAATTACAAAACATTGCTGAGATAAATTTTAAATTTTAAAAGACCCAAATAACTGCAGAAACATACCATGTTCATGGATTGAAAGGTTCAATATTGTAAATTCTTCCCAAATCGACCTAACAATTCAGTGCAATCCCAATAGCAATTCCAGCAGATTTTTTTCTTAAAGAAAAATGGACAAGCTTAATATAAACTTTATAAAGAAAGGACCTGATAGCCAAAACAATCTTGGAAAAGACTGCAGAGCTTAACAACATTTAATTTCAAGACACCATAAAGCCACAATAATCAAGACAGTGGAGTATTGGCGTAAGAAGAGACACATAGATAAATGACATAAATAGATCATCCAGATCCATAGATAAACGGTAAATTGATTTTGACAAGGGCACACAGGTAATTCAATCAGTAGGCAAAGATTTCTTGGAATACACAAAAAGCACTAACCATAAAAAAAAATTGATAAACTAGGCTTCGTCAAAATGAAACACTTGTTCTTTGAAAGATATCATTAAGAAAATGAAACGGCAAGCTAAAGACTAAGAATAGTCACAATACATATATCTGAAAAAGAGTATATCCAGAATAAACAATTCTTACAATTCAATAAAACAAAACAATCTAATT
Source organism: Colobus angolensis palliatus (assembly GCF_000951035.1). NCBI lineage: Eukaryota > Metazoa > Chordata > Mammalia > Primates > Cercopithecidae > Colobus > Colobus angolensis. Next base: position 1,026,363 of record NW_012122487.1, read on the forward strand.
TTTTAATACAAATATTTGTACAGATAGTTCACAAAATATGTGAATGGCCAATAAGCACATGAAAAGAAGTTCAACATCTTCAATCAGAAAAATGCAAATCAAAACCACAGTGAGATATCAAAATAGACCCAACAGAATGGCTAAAATTAAAAACGCTGACAATACCAAGCTTTGTCAAGAATTCTTGTAAATTACCGGTGGGACGGTGAAACCCCGTCTCTACTAAAAAATACAAAAAAACTAGCCAGGCGAGGTGGTGGGTGCCTGTAGTCCCAGCTACGCGGGAAGCAGAGGCAGGAGAATGGCATAAACCCAGGAGGCAGAGCTTGCAGTGAGCCGAGATCCGGCCACGGCACTCCGGCCTGGGCGACAGAGCGAGACTCTGTCTCAAAAAAAAAAAAAAAAAAATTACTGGTGGGAGTGTAGGCATTTGCATAAGTGAAAATATGTTCACAAAAAGACTTGTAATTTCATGCTTATAGCAGCTTTATTCGTAAAATTCCTCAAATGGAAACAATTCAAACATTCATCAACAGGTGAACAGAAAATCAAATTGTAAGATAGGCATATGACAGAATACTACTAGGCAATAAAAAGGGCACAAGCTAGAGGTGCATGCAACAACATGAGTGAATCTCCAAAACAAAGAAATAATGCATGCTGAAATTGTCTTTCTGAAGCAATTCCCCTCATTCTTCCAGATCCCGAGGTTCTCAAAGGCACAGCTGGCAACAGGCCCTGAAACGGCTTCCTCTGGACTACCCTTCTAGTCTTGGTAGATTTCCTCCATCTTTGGCATTCCTTCTTTTCTTCCACGGTCTTCATTCACTGCTGTCCTTCTAGCCTATCTTGAATTATTCTATACTATTATGAGGACAACATAGGTTCTTCCATGTTGAAACTTCAGTTCTTTGCCTTGCTGGGCCAATACATATATTGAGCCGGATTCCGTGAACACTGGTGTTCCAAGGTGCAACAATCTTCAAAACATATGAGGAGTGTATTAGTCTGTTCTCACACTGCTGTAAAGGACTGCCCAAGACTGAGTAATTTATAATGGAAAGAGGTTTAATTAACTCACAGTTCCACATGGCTGAGAAGGCCTCAGGAAACTTACAACCTTGGTGGGAGGGGAAACAAACACGTCCTTCTTCACATGATGGCAGGAAGAAGTGCTGAGCAAAAGGGGGAAAAGCTCCTTATAAAACCAACGGGTCTTGCGAGAACTCATTATCATGAGAACAGCGGTGTGGGGATAACCACCTCCATGATTCAATTACCTCCCACTGGGTCCCTCCCACAACATGTGGGGATTATGGGAACTACAATTCAAGATGATATTTGGGTGGGGACACAGCCAAACGACATCAAGGAGGGACTCTAGAAATTGTGGCACAAACTCCTCAGTCTGTGACTTCCTAACCCAGCAGATGCTCCTCGAAACTTTATCAAATTGTTTCACTGGATAAGTGCTGGCTAAATGCTTGTTGAGAAAGTGAAAAACATGTTCAGGCCACTGTCACAAGAATGAATAATTATTTGGAAAATAGGTGTTGGTGTGGCCACAACCATGCCCCTGAGGTAACAGCCAGAGAAGAGGCTCCAGGAGCATCCTGTGGATGCCAAAGCAGGCTCACATGGCACCTGCAGGGTGGCTGGCTCAGGGCAGGTTGGGGGTTACCTTAGTCACTCCCTCTTCAGGGAAGTTCGCTGTCCTCCGCTCCTGAGGGTGCCACTGTCCCGGAGTTTTCTTCCTTGAAACAAGCCATAGTAGCTACCTCTGGCCCTGCATAGCGACTCATGCTAATGAAGGGGGCAGTGAACAGGGGCCAGGTCATAAGGACTATGACCCTCGGGGACCACAGGGCCAGGATGTCATTCTCAAAACCATGAAAATCAATGCCAAACACAACAGCAGATTATAATGCCAACAAAGACTTCTATGTACATGTAAATCTATTAATCAATAAGGGCTAAGTCACTAAACTACAGCTTCTCATGATGCTCACCATTCATCCTTTGGGGAAACCAAAATGCTCACAACTGACCATGGTGTTCACTTAATATACTAACTTTAATAATAATTAAAAAAACTAGTACAGCATCACAAGTGAGAAGTGTTCCAGGAAGTGTTCTTCAACAATATCCTCAAGCATAAGGTATGAGGAAAATTATATTGGCTTTGCATAGGGCGTGAATGATTGGGTGAAAGAAAAGACTATACTGCATTCATTTGGTTAGTCTGAAAATGATGTTGCTAGAGAAGGCTATTTAATCAAGAAAAGTACCTCTGCAAGTTGGAGAGAACTGTACTTTCTGAACACAGCAGGAAAAATGCCCATATTTTTGCCCTGACATTCAGACACCTACTAAGAATGAGGAAAAGTAAAGTACCATCTATGTATCATATTGTAGCGAAAACAAGCACAGGTTACAGAGCTAGAGAAGCCTGGGTTCAGATTCCTTAAGTTCTCTACGGATTGCTAATGGATAACCAGAGTTGAAATTTAATACTACATGAGGGAATCCAAGGGTCATAATCATACTTGACCCAAATGGCTCACACTAATGACTCAGATTAATCCTGGAGAGTAACTGTTTTGTTTACAATCAGCAGCTTATTATCTTGAAGTCAATCTCATAGACACAAACAAACACATTGACTTTACAAACTCTTTAAATAAAAGGTTCTGTATCCTGATCCTTAAGTATCCTATAAGAGTCTACAGTGAAAAGAAAATAATTCTGAGGAAAAATATCTCCCCATGATAAAAACCTGAAGAAAACAAAAAGCATTTTTATAAAATTAACAATAAAAAAGAGTTAAAAAAGCAAGCGTCCACTTTATTAAAAAGCAAAAATCACCAACTCGTGTAAAATAATTTAACTCATAAAAGGGAGAATCAAACATAACTTTTTAAAATATCAGACACCATAAAATGTGCCTTTAGTCTTTTAAATAGTTTAACTTTTAGACTATCTCACTATTAAACACCTAGCTTTTCTCAGAAAGCTGTTGCAAACCCAAGTATTGTTCTGACTGTACAGAAATCATTGATCCTCTTCTTTTGCAGAATAAAGATGTAACTCCCTTAAATGACATTCACCTTAATGTTACCATCTTAAATTCTGCTTCATTACCAGAAACAATGTTTTCAAGAACTGGATCTTTCTAAATCTATTTTTATTTTTACAACAACTTTACTATTTGATTATAATCATTGTAGAAAAATGTGAAGACACAGAAAGATTCAAAGAAAATAAAAATTATCCCAGTATCCCTCCCCTAAATACAATAACAAGATTATATATATATTTCTTTCTAGTTTTGTTGTATATTTACGCAGCATTTTAAAGCAAAACTAGTACTATAAAATGCTACCACATCCTTTTTTCATTTCATATATAGAGCAACCATGTCTTTTTATTTTTAGGACATTAAAATATGCAAAAAGGATTTTCAGTTGGCTGATTCACAATCTAATTATAACTAAGACATAATTTGCCTCCAATTGCTGGGTATTCAGATTGTTTTAATTATTTGTTATTATAACTATCATTATTAAACACCCTTCTTTATATGTAATTCTTTGTATGTATCTCTGATATGGTTTTAAAGAGAAATTCCTAGATGTAGAGTACCCAGCACAAAGTACATCAGTATTTTTAAGTCTTTTGATGCATTTTACCAAATCGCCCTCCAGAAACACTGTACCAATTTACAGTCGCCATCAATAAATAATCCACGAGTCCCATTTCTTCCTCATATTCTTTGGCAGTGTAGGAAAGTAGAGATTACCCTCCACCTTTTATTGTTGCAAATTTAATAGGGGGAGAAGATAATGGTGGGTTTTTTTGCCCCTAAAATGTAATATTTTTTCCCACACGTTTACTGGTCATTTGCTTTTCTTCTGTATTTTGAAGTTGTCCAAGTCATTCAGGAGTCTCGAATACACACAATGTCTTGTCTTTCTTACAACATGCTCTCTGACAGGCAAGGGCATGAAAGCTGCATGTCTTTCCCATATTTTTTTCAAGTTAAGCAGGAATTCCCAAAATGACTGGGATTAGAATGTCTTCTTTTCTCCTGGGCAGTCATGCTACTTTAATGTCTTGGTAATAAAACAGAAAACTGGGCCATATTCTGAAAGGAAGAAAGGAGGCAGTGATACTCACATGTGGGCGTAATTACTGAGATGTTTGTTTAAAAAAACAGATTTTGATTTTCTAGATCAAAGTGAGGACTCAGGAAACATACACTTTAAATAAATTCTACAGATAATTTTCAAGTTCACTAACCAGATGTGGAACTTTAGGTACTCTAAACTCTTGGTTCTTCACCTCCCTTTCCTGTAAAGTGAGGTTAATAATGCTTATCTCAGAGCATTGTTCTGATAATCACTTATTGCCACACCAACTCCCGGCTTGGATTATTGTTTATGCAACCTCTATCCCTTATCCTTATCCCACTGTAAGAAATCATTGAAATTTTTATGTGTCTGTATCTCCAAACACCATAGGATCATCATCACAAGTCTTTAACTTTGCAAACCAGACCTTGACATATAGTAGGTGCTAAGTGTTTCTGAAATGACTTAGTGAGTGAATGAATGATATATATTTCAGTGCTTAGAGGACTAAAAATACTACCCCAGAATAAGGGATTATTAGTATGGTGTTCCTTAATGCTACAGAATGAAGGCCAAGATTCTCAGTTTTGTCTAGAGCAGGAATTCCTAATTTTCTCTCTCTCTCTATATATATATTTATCTCTCTCTCTCTCTCTCTTTCTCTCTCTCTCTCTCTCATAACCCCCTTTGAAAATCCGATGAAAGCTATGTAAACTAAGCCTCTTTAAAAATGCATACAAATAAAACCACACAATTTCAGAAGCTCCAGGAAAGGAGAACACTGATTTCTACTCTCCAAGCATTTTTACTTAAAAATAAAGCTAAAACAGTAAATATATTACTTGAGAAATTAACTTCAAGCTTTTGAAAGACTATGGTCAAAGTGGGGTCAGTTGGGAGACTTAAAAAAAATAAACTAGGCCGGGCACAGTGGCTCACGCCTGTAATCCCAGCGCCTTGGGGGGCCGAGGTGGGTAGATCATGAGGTCAGGAGTTCAAGACCAGCCTGACCAACATGATGAAACCCCGTCTCTACTAAAAATACAAAAATTAGCTGGGCGTGGTGGTGCGTGCCTGTAATCCCAGCTACTCAGGAGGCCGAGGCAAGAGAATCGCTTGAACCTGGGAGGCGGAGGTTGCAGTGAGCTGAGATCGTGCCACTGCACTCCAGCCTGGGTGACAGAATGAGACTCCGTCTCAAACAAACAAACAAGCAAACTTCTATGACATTTTGCTAATAATAGTACGAGTCACATTTCTGGCAAACCAACATGCGTTTTTTATGCAAGCTCCAGTTGTGCTACTTGACTGCACTCAAATGTATTTTTTCCCTTTTAATTCTAATAACAAGGGTTTCCTGCATCTCTATTATGATAAAACACTTCATGGGGGAAAGGGGATATCATTTATTCATTAAATAACATTTAGCTCCTAGGTATACAGTGTTGAAACCAATGGATTTGTTTCTTAGTAGGGAAGATAAACTACAAATTCCAGCATTCCTGACTGTCAGTCCTAACTGCTGAGAGACACCTTAGTTACAGTGGTGTGCTGGATCCTGTTCGTACCAGCTTGCAAGAGCTATGTGTATCACTTCTCAACTCGTCAGTGGCTTCACATTAGTAGTGTGAAATTGGCCGTACTGGAGCACTTGTACTATGTAAATCAGCAAACATTACAAATCAAGGCTCCGCCATGCCCAGTGATTGGCAAGTCACTTACTACCATACAACATCCTCATTATACTAAAACTGTGGCTCTCTTATTCCAGAGCTCCTAGGTGGTAATTCAGGTAGGGAGGGCTTAGATCAACCTTTCAAATCCTCTCTCCACCACCGCCAGAAGACCCAAAACTACAGGTGTATTCTAGGAGACTTCGAGGTATGGTCCTCTTTGGATAGTAGGGGAATGCAGTATCTGATCAGTTTGAGGCAATTCTTTCCCTGTGTGGTTAAGAAGAGTCACAAAGTGCCCACACAAAAATCATGCAACTCTGAGTTTATCAGTTAGTTTAAATTATATTCTGAGAATTAATACTAGAGTTGGAAAGCTATCAATCTACAAACATCCCAGATGTATCGTTAATTACTGTTTAGTTTGATGCATGATTAACCTTAAGCAGATATTTTCTGGCACCATTTTGGTACTATTGTCAGAGTTTTGGCTTTAAAGGATTGCCACAAATTTGAATGGATCTGCCAAAGAGAAAATAGCTTTGTCAACAATGTAAGCAATATGCAGAGAAAGCACTATCAATTTTCTGAAGTAAGACTTAGGGATACTACAGAGCAGGACAATGTGAAGGATCTGATACACTAGATAAAAAAACTCTCGCAATGGTCTTGCATTACCAGCCAGAAAATATGACTACTCAATTTCACAAGTGGTTAGTATGGTAGTAGATGTCACAAAAACTTGTTGAAAACATCTAGGCTGGCATAAAATACATGAGGACCAAAGGTGAAATGCACATAAGAAAAGAATAGAGAGTCTACAGACATGCCTGTTTGTACATGGCTGACACTTACCTTCAGGTTATGGAGGGTTTCTGACCATTCCGTGGACCCTATCTGAGGTATGGTAGTCAGCAATAAGCTTTTGGCTTTATTAGCATTTTCTTTCAGGGTCTTTAAGACCCGGTCCACCGAAACCTAGAGAAACAACAGCACTGGAGGTTACTAGAACTTAAAATTCCACTGCTTGTCATAAAACATTTTTCTGAGTTCCAGCCTTGCTATAGTCTAAATGTTTTGTGTCCCCTCAATTTATCTGTTGAAACCTAATCCTCAATGTAGGGGATTTGGAGGTTGGGCACTTGGGAGGCAATTAGGTCATGAAGGCAGAGTCCTCCTGGATAGGATTAATGACCTTACAAAAGAGGCCCCAGTGCCATTCTTCGAGGGCCCCTTCCACCGTGTGAGGTTCCAGTGAGAAGATAGCTGTCTATGAGAAAGTGGGCTCTCACTAGACCCCAAATGTGCCAGTCCCTTGATCTTGGACTTCTCAACTTCCAGAAATGTGAAAAATAAACTTCTGTTATTCAGAAGCCACCCATGCTGTGGTATTTTGTTACAACAGTCCAGACAGAGTAAGAAAAACATGACTTGTGAAGTCTTTTTATTCTACATTTAAACCCCTGAGTTCAAGTTCTGCATTCATCAAGATGGTCTTAGTCCTAGGAGACCTAGGGAGGTCCTGGAGAAGCTCAGTGACATCTCTGAAAAGCACTGATGAATTCTGATATCGTTTGGATCTGTGTCCTCACCAAATCTTATGTCAAACTGTCAGAGGTGGGGCCTGGTGAGAGGTGGTTGGATCATGGGGTTGGATTTCTCATGAATGGTTTAGCAGCATCCTCAGGTGCTGTTCTACTGATAGTGAGTTCTTGTGAGATCTGATTGTTGAGAAGTGTGCAGCACCTCTCCCCTCTCACTCTCTCTTGCTCCTGCTCCCACCATGTGAGATGCCTCACTCTCCTTTTGCCTTCCACCATGATTGGAAGTTTCCTGAGGCCTCCCCAGAAGCTGAGCAGATGCCACCATCACACTTCCCATACAGCCTGTAGAACCATAAGCCAATTAAACCTCTTTTCTTTGTAAATTACCCAGTTTTAGGTATTTCTCCATAGCAATGAGATAACAGACTAATACAGATTTCAATATGGTATCTGAGAAAATATCTCAGATGTATAATGGGTTAGTATGGTCTAGAAAGATGTGGCTGTTCTCTTCATGTCCACAGTCAAATGGATTACAATGTTAAAACTGTTGCTACACTGGATAACCAAACAGAAGTATGTTTCTCCTTAGAAAATTATTCCAGTAATAAAGAAAAATATTATGAAATTAAAATACCACCATTTTTATGGCTCCCAGTGAATTAATGGATTGGCTGCTAACATCACAAACAGAACCAAACAAACAAAATCCCAAATAAACCACTCATTATGTGCTTCCTGACGAAAAAATAAAATGCTACCTTAAGACACCTGAATCTGATTAAATATCTAAATCTAGCTACCAATTTATAGACAAGACAGAGGACAGAGAAGCCTATTAAACTACTCCAAGGAGACAATTTCAGCAATTCAGACTGTGGGAAACTCAACAGGACAAACGGTCTGGTTCCTTCATAAAAAGCTTGCAACCAAAAATATAATTTAAGGCATTTAACAAGAAATTTAAATTTTGGCTGGGTATATTAAAGAATTATTATTGGAGAATGAAAATGATAATGTGCTCATGTTAGATACCTCCTGAAGTGTTTATGGATAAAATTATTGATAGAGTCATACTCATATTGGTTGTAAGTTAATATAATGGTTGAAGCTAGATGCTGAATTCATGGAAGCTTGTGCTATTGGCTACTTCTGTATATGACTAAACTAGCTTCATAAGAAAAAGTTGAAGAAAGTGAATATAAAATTACCATCAGAGATAGAGTATTTGACATGCTTTCCTATGCTTCAAAGAAATCCAACATTCAGGAACACAAGGATTACACCTTTCTATTTCCTTAAGTATAGTCCAGACCCCACCCACAAACACCAAGATGTGTATAGGAAAAAATGATGAAGACTGCAGCAGAGGGGAGTCTGCACTACTATGGGAACACAAAGCAGTGACAGGCTGGGTATCTGCCAGGTACATGTAAATGATATATTTTAAGCTAAGTCTTTGAATGCAGAGACATGAAGCATCCAAGAAATTTGCCTTGTGTTTACTTATTTCCTTATATATTTTTCCTGTGACTGGTTATTTCTGTATAGATACTGACCTCCCTTTTCTTTGTTCCAGCTGTTGGGCTTCACCCAAAACATCCTTCCCACAATAAACCCTCTGTTCAAGGTGCAGTTCAAATGCCTTTCCCAGACACTACCCACTTCTCGGGCCCCCCACTCCATCAGAGTCACCGTCTGATGACCACCCTCTTATGAGCCAGCATTATACCAGTTGTTTTACATATATCATTTGGTTTAATTATTCCAGTAATCCTTCAAGGTCTAACTGACTAAACAATGACTAAACAACCTCCACTCCTCACCCAGAGCCCTGGCTTCATTCTACAGAAGAGTAAACAAGTGAAATAACTTGCCCAATGTGACAAGAAAATGGAGCAACTAGAATCTGAAGATGAGTTTAGAAAACTCCAAATCCTTCTTGCCACGCCAGGCTGCACATCTGCACAAAGCACAAAGATACACACGATTGGCTGAAATAATGCCATCTTTATGTGGGTCCTCCTTGTGGCATTTAACACTATCTTCAAGCCTTTCCATTTACAGAGCTTAATTTCTCTGCTTTTCAATAAAGTCGCTCCAGCTGACTATTTCCCCAACATCCTTTGGCTACTAAAGGAAATCACTGCCGGTTCTACAAAGGAGGAGACATATGTTATTAGACTGAGCAGAAAGCCACAGGCAGGAAGCAAACCGCTCTCAGGGTGTGGCAGGGGCTGGAGTTTCCTATTAATTGGAAGCAGCTTCTTGACATTACGAGGCTGAGTTGTTCTTTAGGTTACCAAAGCTGCCAAATAAGATATTATGTTGTGACTTAATGTAAGAATTTGCAAATCTCTTACATAAAAGGCATCCTAGTACTAAGCAAACAGTCTATTACACTGAGGAGTCATCATAAGGAATTCATGAAAAACAAAGAACCTGTGTTCATCTACGACCCAAAACACTGTACACATGGATGGACAGGTGGCAAAAAGACCTAACCCCACTTTATGTGAAATTAGATAGTAAAACAAACAACTCTCTAAAACCGTGGTACAATATTAGTCCTCTTTGGAGACATCACTTACCCTAAATGTGCTCAGAAAGGTCACCCCTAAATGTTTTCCTTACTTCAAAAGTGACTGCAGTTTTGTCCCTTTCTTTATCTTAAAATGAGATAAATGACAGGACAAATGATCTAGTTTCTTCAAGTAATACAAGGAATAAAAAGAGAAAGAGGTGAAAATCAGATTAAAAGAGACAAGAGGTATATCATTAAAATACAATATATGGATTGTAAGGGATTCTGATTTGATCAAATTGTTAAAAATTATGAGACAGTAGGAAAAAGGAATAGTCTGAATATTTGATTATATTAAGAAATCAATATCACTATTTTTGTACAATGATGGCATGGTTATAACTTAATTTTAAAAAGACCTTTTAGGAAAATATTTACTTCACAATGAGGGCAGGGGAGAGAGAATTAGGTAGAGACGTACCTATGACACAAGATTGGCCATGGCTAATTGTGGAACCTAAGTGATGGGTACCTGGAATTCATTATATTCCACCCTGTACTTACACAGATGTTTCAAGTTTTGTTTTGTTTTAGAAGCTGACATTGTTCCAGTGTCCTCAAATTCCAGCTGGATCCTGCTGCCTTCTCTGCCTGAACCCCTCACTAAACTTCCATCTGAAACCCTTTCCATGGTCTATAAGGCCTGGCCCGGCTGTATCGCATCCCTCCTCTCTCTCCCTTCTCCCCGGTCTCCCTCCTTTCCACTCTACTCAATCATGCCCTTCTTGCCCATCACACTTAAAACAGGAAGGCTTCTCATACTTCAAATATTTGGTCTGGTCAACTCTATTCAGTTGACCTACTGTACCCTTGTACCTCGCCATTCTATTTCTTTATAACCGTTAGCTTTCTTATATTGGTTTGCTTAACTTCTATCTCCATTAACAGAATGTTGTCTCCTTAAGGACTTGTCTATTTGCTGTCACATTTCTATGCTGAACATAGTATTCAGCCACGGTAGGTTAAATAGATGGATGTGAACATACAGCCCTCTCATGAGGAAAGGGTTAAGTTATAGATTTTTTTTCCTTCTTGAAAACAAAAAGTAGCACAGCAGAAGAGGTTGGCAATCAAAATACACCTTTATCCTTAAAATAAGGACCAAGTCATAGCATGATTCTCAACACATCTACATGCCTACAATGTACTATTCACTATTAATCCTTGGGTAAAAGTGTCTCTTTCTTTCCTATGATCTTTGTTCTTACCTTCCAATAGGAACTACAGAAAATGTTGACAACTTAAAACCTTGTAGAAAGGCACTTTCTGAAACTAATTTAATAGAAACAAACAGTTAAGACATCCTCTTACTGGCACCCAGAAACCCATGCTATATGTGCTCAGAAGAGAATTCCACCTACTGCTTCCTCATGCTCCTTCCAGCAGTCATAATCTGTTGCCATGGCGATACTTGCATAACAAATTCCAGCCTCCTTAGCAAGAACCACCTCTGGAACTGTGGTCATGTTGATAACATCCGCCCCCCAGGTGCGGAACATGAAGCTTTCTGCCCGGGAGCTAAAACGAGGTCCCTCGATTGTGACCATTGTCCCCTTGGAGTGGCACCGGAGTCCTAGCTTCTTAGCAGTCTCTATAAGAACCTAGAAAAGAAAAACCAGAAACTTCAAAACATACAAGCATATGCACAACTTAAGGCTGCATTTCCCCCCAATGTTTAACAAGGTGATTTCTTAAAGATGATTTGTCACCATAATAAATGCCTACTATCTGCCAGGCTCTCAGAAGAGGACCACGGAAGGGTGTTTCCTGGACCCTTTCTCATTTACATAATCCTCTTGTTTCCCCAGCCCTTTGCATATAGAAACTAATAGCTACACAAGTGAGCACCGAGCTCTTTGTACTCACCAGGCATTTGTTTATATGCTTTAATCTCATCTGCTTCTTAACAACTTTAAGAGACTAAGCTGGTTTGAGAATACAGACTTGAGTCTTAACTTTCAACCTCGCAGGCTAAGCTAAGATGCCTCTCATCGCTCATCTTCTCAAACAGGTGTGTTGAGTTCTATTTCCAGGTTCCTGAAAAGCTAATTCTCATTACTTTTAAAAATACAGAATCTGAAGACTTCTGTAAAAGCTTTTTCTGGTTAGAAAGTGATTTCTCTTTTGCCTACTGCCTTTCCACAGACTTGTGCTGATTGTTTTTCTGTTCAGGGATAAACATCTTGGAATTCCTTTAGCAGCAAGGTTAGGCATGGGTTTTTAGAAACATCATTGAAAAGTCTGATCGTTTTCTCCAGCGTTTTATTTAATACTTCACATCTAATCTTCAAGTTATTAATTACCTTCATTTTTTCTTAGCTTATGCTTCAATATTTCCTTTAAATGAAAAAAAAAATAGTCTTTTCAACTTAACTGTTAACTTACTGAAGCACTGTTGAAAAATCATCTCTGTATGCCTTAGTTTTCTCAAGTGTAAACTGAGAATAATGATATCGCATAACTCAAATGTATGAGGAAGATTAAATGTACTAAGGTATACACAAGTAGAGAAGCATGCCAGGTACGCTGTATGCACTAAGCTGGTCTTCTAACAATTATTAATACTGGCAGCTTCTACACATATTTGGCTAACCTTCCTGGGAAACTCTATAAATAAAGTGGAGTGACTCAAAGTCAAAGTCTCCAATCTGGGCAAAGTCTCACCTGCACGTGTGCTCATCACATAAACAAATTAACTTATTTCCTTAAAAAATAACTTACACTATGCCATTGCAGTGGGAAACAGAATTTTAACAAGAGTCTTGGCAACTCAAAATTTAGCAAGCTATGGACAATGAACAGTTGATGCTACATCATGTTTATCTTATAAATGCTGAAAATAAAATTTTGCTTAATTAACACTTTTCCCTAAAAAGTATATGTTACAAATGCAAAAGTCTAAATCTCTACCCCACCTCCTTTCCCCCCCCAAAATTAAGACATACTAAGCCCACTCCTGCTGGTTCAATAAGGTCTTTAAAGATCCCGCTGGTTCAATAAGGTCTTTAAAGATCCCAAATAGGGCCGGGCGCGGTGGCTCAAGCCTGTAATCCCAGCACTTTGGGAGGCCAAGACGGGCGGATCACGAGATCAGGAGATCGAGACCATCCTGGCTAACACGGTGAAACCCCATCTCTACTAAAAATACAAAAACTAGCCGGGCGAGGTGGCGGGCGCCTGTAGTCCCAGCTACTCCGGAGGCTGAGGCAGGAGAATGGCGTAAACCCGGGAGGCGGAGCTTGCAGTGAGCTGAGATCCGGCCACTGCACTCCAGTCCGGGCGACAGAGCGAGACTCCGCCTCAAAAAAAAAAAAAAAAAAAAAAAAATCCCAAATAACTGAGTTGTATGCCTTGGCTAAAGTTCAGAGTGCTTCTAGAAATGAATGGCTCTTGACAAATCCTCATCCTCACTCTGGCACTTTGGGAGATAGGTACCATGCTTGTGAGGAGGAGGAAGAAATGGAGGCTATGAATATGTGTCAGCCACCTGAACCAGCATTTTGCATTCCTTTAAGAACAGCTAACACTATCTTAAGATAGCAAAAAATATCAAATGCAGGGTCCAGGTCCAGGTCTGAGGTTAAGATGATTTCATTTTCTTACTTTGTGTAACCACTGTGAACTACTAAAAAGACGGATGTGGTAGTGAAACTACCACAACCCTCACCAAGGAACTAGCAATATTAGATCACCAGCCTAAATAGATTTTATGTCAGGACTTTCATATTAACTCCTAAAATGAATAGAAGTAACACTGCTTTTGGAACACATATTTGTACATGGTACAAAACTTAAATAGTACAAGGAAAACCACTGTCCCTTCCCAAGGGAAACCACTATTACCAGGCTTTTTTTTTGTTTCAATAGTTTTTGGGGAGCAGGTGGTTTATTGTGATATGTATAAGTTCTTTAGTAGTGACTTCTGGAATTTTGATGCACCTGTGACCCAAGAAATGTACATTGTACCCAATGTGTAGTCTTCTATCACTGATCCTCCTCTCCCACTTCCCCCGAGGCCCCAAAGTCCATTATATTGTTCTTTTTTTTTTTTGAGATGGAGTTTCACTCTGTTGCCCACGCTGGAGTGCATTAGCGTGATCTTGGCTCACTGCAACCTCCGCCTCTCAGGTTCAAGCAGTTCTCCGCCTCAGCCTCCTGATTAGCTGGGATTACAGGTGCCCGCCACCATGGCCAGCTAATTTTATTTTATTTTTTTGTATTTTAGTAGAGACCCCTTTCACCATCTTGGCCAGGCTGGTCTTGAACTCCTGACCTCCTGAGCCACCCACCTCGGCCTCCCAAAGTGGTGGGATTACAGGCGTGAGCCACCGCGTCCGGCCCCATTCGCGCCCGGCCCCATTATATCATTCTTCTGCCTTTGCATCCCTATAGCTTAGCTCCCACTTACGAATGAGAACATAATGATATTTGGTTTTCCATTCCCGAGTTACTTCACTGAGAATAATGGTCTCCAACTCCATGCAGGTTGCTGCAAATGCCATAATTTTGTTCCTTTTTTATGGCTAAGTAGTATTCCATTGTATTAGAGTTCTCTAGAGGGACATAACTAATAAAGGGGAGTTTATTAAGTATTAACTCACATGATCACAAGGTCCTACAATGGGCCATTTGCAGGCTGAGGAGAAGGAGAGCCAGTCCAATTTCCAAAACAAAGAACTTGGAGTTTGATGTTGGAAGGCAGGAAGCATAAAGCATGGGAGAAAGATGTAGACTGGGGGACTAGGCTAGTCTCTCTTTTAACATTCTTCTGCCTGCTTATATTCTAGCCATGCTGGCAGCTGATTAGATTGTGCCCACCAGATTAAGGGTGGCTCTGCCTTTCCCAGCCCACTGACTCAAATGGGCTTTGGCAACACCCTCACAGACACATCCAGGATCAATACTTTGTATCCTTCAATCCAATCAAGTTGACACTCAGTATTAACCATCACAAGTCCACATGAATCCATACACATCTCCTGAGATCATAAAGACAATAATAAGGTCATAATTATGCCTAACATAGTACAACTATCCTTTGCGCAACTAGAAATGCACCAAACACCAATCCAAATACTACTACATAAAGTTAGCAATATTTAAATGTTGATGTGAAGTCAATAAATCTTATGTCATATAATAAAGGAGAAAGAAAATAAAATGAAGATATTCTCTTAGTACAATTGTATACATGCACAAACATGTGTTTAACAAGAGGAGGAGGAAATCCTCATGACAATTACAGTCCTCAT
The DNA here is from genome assembly GCF_000951035.1 of Colobus angolensis palliatus. NCBI lineage: Eukaryota > Metazoa > Chordata > Mammalia > Primates > Cercopithecidae > Colobus > Colobus angolensis. The sequence continues at coordinate 1,041,546 of NW_012122487.1, forward strand.
TTCTGTAGCTGGTCACAGGGTTGTAGCTGGTATTGATGACTACCTTCTACTACCCATTCTATATTCCCTTTGCCTTCAGCAAGCACCTCAGTAGGTTGTGGTCTTTTTCCTGGTGGAGTGACTGAAATCTTCATTTCTGAAGAAACTGGGTCATTTGTAGTCCTGCCTGGATTGCGCTGTTGTAGTTTCCCAATGACCTTAATTACAGGGCAGGGTAATACTAAGAGACACCCTAATGGATCTCCTGTATTCCATGCACACTCTTCTTTACCTCCATTGTGGATTAGTAGACTGATTTCATCTTGATAGTCCGGGTCAATCACTCCAGCCAGCACTGTAATTCCCTTCTTAGCCTGTTGACTTAAAGGTAGGAGGAGCCCAAAGTACCCAGGTGGCAAGGATGGAGGCTATGCATGGGCACAGCAATGTGCCTTCAGGACCTGCTTGAGCCTAGTCATATATATATATATATATACCATTTCCATTTGATAACTGAATGCTGCTGTGCACAACCCACTTTATGGCTAGATGAGTGAGAAAGCCCCCAGTTCATGATAGGCAGTTCAGGTGGCATGGTGACTTGATGACCCATAGTCAAATGTTCACTTTCCACCAAAGTCCAGTAACAGGCCAAGGGCAGTCTCTCAAAAGGAGAGTAGTTATCTGCAGAAGATGGCAGTACCTTGCTCCAAAATCCTAGAGGACTCCACTGTAATTCACCTATGGGGGTCTGCCAAAGGCTCCAAACAGCATCCTTATCTGCCACTGACACCTCAAGCACCATTGGATTTGCTGGGTCATATGGCCCAAATGGCACAACAGTTTGCACAGCAGCCTGGAACTGTTGCAGAGCCTTCTCCTGTTCTGGACCCACTCAAAATTGGCAGACTTTTGGGTCACTCGATAGATGGGCCAGAGTAACGCACTCAGATGAGGAATGTATTGCCTCCAAAATCCAAATAGGCTCACTAGGCCTCTTTCTTGGTTGTAGGAGGGGACAAATGTAGCAACTTATCCTTCACCTTAGAAGGAATATCTTGACAGGCCCCACACCACCGGACCCCCTAGAAATTTTACTGAGGTAGAAGGTCTCTGAAGTTTAGTCAGATTTATTTCCCGTCCTCTGGCATGCAAAGGCCTCACCAATAAGTCCAGTGTGTATGCTACTTCTTTCTCACTGGATCCAATCAGCATACTGTCATCAATGTAATGGACCATTGTGATATCCTGTGGAAGCAAAAAGCGATCAAGGTCTCTCTGAATAAGATTATGACACAAAACTGGAGAGTTGATATACCCCTGAGGTAGGACAGTAAAGGTATACCGCTGGCCTTGCCAGATGAAGGCAAATTGCTTTTGGTGGGCCTTATGGACAGGAATGGAGGAAAAGGCATTTCCAAATCAATGGCTACATACCAGGTACCAGGAGAAGTGTTAATTTGCTCAAGTAATGAAACCACATTTGGTACAACAGCTGCATCTGGAGTCATCTCTTGGTTAAGCTTATTATAATTCACTGTCACTCTCCCCAAGATCCATCTGTCTTCTCTATGGGCCAAATGGGAGAGCTAAATGGGGATGTGGTAGGAATCACCACCCCGAGTTTTTCAAGTCCTTAATGGTGGTACTAATCTCTGCAATCCCTCCAGGGATGTGCTATTGTTTTTGCTTTACTATTTTTCTAGGTAGAGGCGGCTCAAAGGGCTTCCATTTGGCCTTTCCCACCATAACAGCTATCACCTGACCAGTCAGGGAGCCAATGTGGGGGTTCTGCCAGGTGCTAAGTATGTTCTGCATTCTATGCCAGTTATGCATTCTGGCACTGGGGAAATGACCACAGGATGAGTCTGGGCACCAAGACCCACTGCAGGTCAGACCTGAGCTATAACTCTATTAAATTACCTGACTTCCATAAGCCCCTACTTTAACTGGAGGACCACATTACGTTTTGGGTTCCCTGGAATCAATGTCAGCTCACAGCCAGTGTCCAGTAGTCCCTGAAATGTCTGATTATTTCCCTTTCCCCAATGCACAGTTACCCTGGTAAAAGGTCGGAGGTCTCCTTGGGGAAGGATGGGAGAAAGATTCACAGCATAAATTGTTGGTAATATAGTGGGGTCCTTCCTCAAGGGGACCCAGCCTCCCCTTCATTCAAGGGGTTCTGGGTCTGTAAACTAGCTAAAGTCTAGAAATTGGTTGAGGGGCTGTGATTCTGTTTTTATAATTCAAATTAGTCTTTTGTCCATTTGACCTAGAAGTTTCTCCTTATATAAATTAAGTAGGAACGCAGTAGGCCTCCTATCAATTTTACTTCTAGCAATGCTGTAATTAATTAGCCAATGCCAGAGCTTTACACGAGTCAGACTATTCTGATTGCTGCTTTGCCTCTGCTACCCATTATGGTAGCTATGCCCACTTTGCCTTTGACGGTTAAGTGCTGCCATGGCCCCTGCCACCTTGGAATCCAATTATTCCCACTGTATTTAAGTTTTGTAGTTGAGTGACTATGGTTCCCACAGTTAGATCTGACATACAGAGAAGAGCAATTACAGGGCTCTTCAAAGATCCCAGTGCTGCCCTCACAAATCTTTCTGCAAGGCATTGGTCAAGGGCATATTTTCTGGACCACCAGGGATGAACAGGTCTAAAGTGACTAATCCACTCCATCATCCGAATTTCCATAAGCCTTTTGATCCCCTCCTCTAAATTAAACCAAGGGAGATCAGGCATTTCCAGCTTGTTCATAGTGGGCCACCTTTTAATCCATATTTCAGCTAACCAAGCAAGTAAACAATTAGAACCTTTTTTAACTCCCAGAGCTGCAACATTAAATGCAGAGTCCCTACTTAGTGGGCCCAAATCAATAAATTCAGCCTGATCCAACTCCATTGTTCCTTCGACCATTATCCCACACCATTAGTATCCATTCCCATGCCTGTTCTCCAGATTTCTGTTTATATAAATCAGAAAACTCAAGCGGTTCTTTCTGAATGTAGCGCACCACCTCATGGGTCACAATCTCAACCTCACCACTAGGGGCCTGCTGGGACTTCAGTCCAGCTATAGGTCTAGAAGCAAATGGTGGTTTTAGGGGTGGCTCCTGAGAAGAATCAACATTATCTTGCCTGGCAACTGCCTCAGGGGAGGCCATCACTCTTGCCTCAGGCCGTACAGGGTTTATCTCCTCAGACAAAGGTGAAAAGGCTGATGGCAGCATAGGTCAGGGAGGGAATGTTGCCACTTCTGGGGATGGGAAAGCTGCTTCTTCTGGAAAATAAGGTTCATCAGTTTTTTCAAACTTAGGGTCCCCAGCTTCATCAGGGTCCTACCACACATCCCAATTCGAAGTTGCAGGGCCCCTTCGTTTTCAATCAATGCTCTCAGTTTAACAGTAGACACCTGGCGAGGCTGTGCATATACCTTTCACTGCAGGTCGGCCATGCACATGATAAGAGCTTGTGTCTGTTTTTCCACAATTTCAGCTCTTTCTCTACAGGAGATAGGACTCTCATTCAGAGCAATCTTAGCAGATTTGAGGTTCCGCATCTGCTTCTGGAGCTGGGAGACAGAATCCCTGAGTTCACTATTTTCTTTCATCACTTTGTCCACTGAACTTAGGAGCAACCAACCGGCTTCATTATGTTCCCTGGTTCTCCACACATGGTCAAAGTTATTATGTACAGAGTCACTAAGGGTGATTCCACATATGGTCAAAGGTATGATGTAGAGTCCTTGCCTCTCACGAATGATGAATCAGGAGTCTCAAATGTATTTATTTTGCATAACTCTCTAAACAGTTCATGCCAAGGACTATTGGTGTTCTCCATATTATTAGAAGTAGAGTCCTTAGCATCTATGGGTCTAATCATATTAAGCAGCCAACTCCAGAGACCCCCATACCAACAAAAGAACTCCATCACTAATATTCTGTTCCTCTATAACCAGTCCTGGTACTAAAATCTGTACAGGTCAGGATTCTCTAGAGGGACAGAACTAATGGGACAGATAGATAAAGGGGAGTTTATTAAGTATTAACTCACATTATCACAAGGTCCCACAATAGGCCGTCTGCAGGATGAGGAGCAAGGAGAGCCAGTCAAAGTTCCAAAAATGAAGAACTTGGAGTCTGATGTTTGAGCACAGGAAGTATCCAGCACAGGAGAAAGATATAGGCTGGGAGGCTAGGCCAGTCCCTTTTTTCACATTTTTCTGCCTGCTTATATTCTAGCCATGCTGGCAGCTGATTAGACTGTGCCCACCCACATTAAGGGTGGGTCTGCCTTTCCCAGCCCACTGACTCAAATGTTACTCTCCTTTGGCAACACCTTCACAGGCACAACCAGGATCAATACTCTGTATCCTTCAATCCAATCAAGTTGACACTCAGTATTAACCATCACACCCATGCTGTATACATACCACATTTTCTTTATTCACTCATTGGTCAATGGGCATTTAGGTTGGTTCCACAGTTTTTACAATTGCAAGCTGTGCTGCTACAAACATCTGTGTGCAAGTGTCTTTTTCATATAATGACTTATTTTCCTCTGGGTAGACACACAGGAGTGGGATTGCTGGATCACATGGTAGTTCTACTTCTAGTTCTGTAAGGAATCTTTATATGGTTTTCCATTGTACTAGTTTACATTCATACCAGCAGTGTAAAAGTGTTCCCTTTACACCACATCTACACCAACATCTATTATTTTTTGATTTTTAAATTATGGCCATTCTTGCAGGAGTAAGGTGGTATCGCATTGTGGTTTTAAATTGCATTTCCTGGATTAGTGATTTTGAGCATTTTTTCATATGTTTATTGGCCATGTGTTTTGAAAATTGTCTATTCATGTACTTAGCCCACTTTTTAATGTTTTTTTTTTTTTTTTCCTTGCTGATTTGTTTCAGTTCCCTGTAGATTCTGGATACTGGTCCTCTATTGAATGCACAGTTTGCGAATATTTTCTCCCTTTCTGTGGGTGGTCACTTTATTCCGCTGATTATTATTTTTTGTTGTTGTGCTGAAGCATTTTAGATTAATTAAATTGCATCTATTTGTCTTAGTTTTTGTTGCATTTGCTTTTGGGTTGTTGATCATGAACTGCTTGCCTAAGCCAAGGCCTAGCTAGGTTTTTCCAATGTTATCTTCTAGCACTTTTATGGTTTCAGATCTTAGATTTAAGTCTTTGATCCATCTTTAATTGATTTTTATGTAAGATGAGAGATGAAGATCCAGTTTCATTCTTCTACATCTGGCTTGCCAATTATCCTGCATCCTTTGTTAAACAGGGTGTCTTTTCCCCAGTGTATGTTTTTGTTTTGCTTTTTCAAAGATCAGTTGGCTGTAAATATTTGGCCTTATTTCTGGGTACACTATTCTGTTCCACTGGTCTACATGCCTACTTTTATACCAGTACCATGCTGTTTTGGTAACTATAGCGTGGTAGTATAGTTTGTTGTCAGGTAATGTGATACCTCCAGATTGTTCTTTTTACTTAGTCTTGCTTTGGATATATGGGCTCTTTTTTGGTCTCATATAAATTTTAGGATTTTTTTTTTTTTTTTAATATTTCTGTGAAGAACGATGGTGGTACTCTGAAGGAAATTGCATCGAATTTGTGGATTGCTTTTGGCAGTATGGTCATTCTTACAATATTAATTCTACCCATCCATGAGCATGGGATGTTTCCATTTTTTTGTATTATCTGTAATTTCTTTCAGCAGTGTTCTGTAGTTTTCCTTGTAGAGATCTTTCATGTCGTTGGCTAGGCATTTTACTTTTTTTTCCTGCAACTGTTATAGAACAGGTTGAGTTCTTGATTTGATTCTCAGCTTGGTTGCTGTTGGTGTATAAAAGTGCTATTGATTTGAGTATATTGATTTTGTATCTTGAAACTTTGCTGAATTCATTTATCTAGGAGCTTTTTGGATGAGTCTTTCGGGTTTTCCAGGTATATGACCATATCATTGGTGAACAGCAACAGTTTGACTTCCTCTTTACCGATTTTTTACCCTTTATTTCTTTCTCTTGTCTAATTGCTCTGGCTAGGACTTCCCGTACTATGCTGAAGAGAAGTGGTGAAAGTGGGAATCTTGTCTTGTTTCAGTTCTCAGAGGGAATGCTTTCAACTTTTCCCTGTTCCATATAACATTGGCTGTGGGTTTGTCATAGATGGCTTTTTTTTTTTGAGACAGAGTCTCACTCTGTCGCCCAGGCTGGAGTGCAGTGACATGATCTTGGCTCACTGCAAGCTCTGCCTCCTGGGTTCACACCATTCTCCTGCCTCAACCTCCCGAGTAGCTGGGACTACAGCTGCGCACCACCACACCCGGCTAATTTTTTGTATTTTTAGTAGAGACAGGGTTTCACTGTGTTAGCCAGGATGGTGTTGATCTCCTGACCATGTGATCCGCCTGCCTCGGTCTCCCAAAGTGCTGGGACTACAGGCGTGAGCCACTGTGCCTGGCCCATAGATGGCTTTTATTACCTTGAAGTATGTCCCTTCTATGCCAATTTTGCTGAGGGTTTCAATTATAACTAGATGCAGGATTGTGTCAACTGCTTTTTCTGCATCTATTGAGATGACCATATGATTTTTGTTTTAAATTCTGTTTATGTGATGTATCACATTTATTGACCTGCCTACGTTAAACCATCCCTTCATGGCTGGTATGAAACCCACTTGATCATAGTGTATTATCTTTTTCATATGCTGTTGGATTTGGCTAGCTAGTAATTTGTTGAGGATTTCTGCATCAATGTACATCAGAGATATTGGTCTGTAGTTGTCTTTTTTTGTTATGTTCTTTTCTGATTTTGTAGTTAGGGGGATACTGGCTTCACGGAATGAATTAGAAAGGATTCCTGCTTTCTCTGTCTTTTGGAATAGTTTCAGTAAGATTGGTACCAGTTCTTTGAATGTCTGATAGAATTCAGCTGTGAATCCCTCTGGTCTTAGATGCTTTCTTTGCTGGCAATTTTTTAAAATTACTGTTTAAATTTTGCTACTTGTTATTGGTCTGTTCAGAGTTTCCGTTTCTTCCTGATTTAATTGGGGAGGGTTGTATATTTCCAAGAATTTACTCATCTCTTCTAGATTTTCTAGTTTGTGTGCATAAAGGTGTTCATAGTAGCCTTAAATAGTCTTTTATATTCTGTGGTATTGGCTGTAATATCTCCTGTTTCATTTCTCATTGAGCTTATTTGGATCTTGTCTCTTCTTGGTTAATTTCACTAATGGTCTATCAATTTTAAATTTTCAAATATTTATGTTTCATTTATCTTTTGTATTTTTTTGTTTCAATTTCATTTAGTTCTGCTCTGATCTCTGCTGTTTCTTTTATTCTGCCAGGTTTGGGTTTGGTTTGTTCTTGTTTTTCTAGTTCCTTGAGATGTGACCATAGATTGTTGATTTGTCCTCCTTCAGACTTTTTGATGTAGGAATTTAATGCTATGAACTTTCCCATTAGCACCACTTTTTCTGTATCTCAGAGGTTTTGATAAGTTGTGTCACTATAATCATTCAGCTCAAAGAATATTTTAATTTCCATCTTGACTTTATTGTTGACCTAATGATCATTCAGGAGCAAGTTATTTAATTTCCATGTATTTGTATAGTTTTGAGGATTCCTCGAGTGGAGATAATTTCCAATATTATTGCACTGTGATCTGAGAGATTACTTGAAATAATTTTGATTTTCTTAAATTTGTTGAGACTTGTTTTGTGGCATATGTTCTATTTTGGAGAATGTTTCATGTGCTGACGAAAAGAATGTATATTCTGCAGTTGTTAGGTAGAATGTTCTATACATATCTGTCAAGTCCATTTGTTCTAGGTTATAGTTTAAATCCATTATTTCTTTGTTGACTTTCTGTCTTGATGACCTGTCTAGTGCCGTCAGTGGGGTACTTAAGTCCCCCACTATTATTGTGTTGCCATCTATCTCATTTCTTAGGTCTATTAGTAATTGTCTGATATATTTGGGAGCTCAAGTGTTAAGTGCATATATATTTAGAACTGTGATACTTTCCTGTTGGACTACTCCTTTTATCATTATATAATGTCCCTCTTTGCTTTAACTGTTGTTGCTTTAAAGTCTGCTTTTTTCTGATATAAAAATAGCTATTCCTTCTTGCTTTCGGTTTCCATTTGCATGGAATATCTTTTTCCACCCTTTTACCTTAAGTTTATGTGAGTTCATGTGTGCTAGGTGACTCTCTTGAAGACTGCAGATACTTAGTTGGTAGATTTTTATCTATTCTGCCATTGCGTACCTTTTTTTAAGTGGAGCATTTAGATCATGTACATTCGACATCAGTATTGGGATGTGAGGTACTGTTTTATTCATCACGCTAGTTTTTGCCCCAAGATGTTGTTCTTTTGCCATTGTATTATTGTTTTATAGGTCTTGTGAGATTTACGATTTAATGAGATTCTATTTTGGTGTATTTTGAGGTTTTGTTTCAAGATTTAGAACTCCCTTAAGCATTTCCTGTAGTGCTGGCTCAATAGTGGCAAATTCTCTCAGCATTTGTTTGTCTGAAAAAGACTATCTCTCCTTCAATTATGAAGCATGTGAAGCTTAGTTTTACTGGATACAAAATTCTTGGCCGAGAATAATTTTGTTTCAAGAGGTTAAAAATGGGACTCCAATCCCTTCTGGCTTCTAAGATTTCTGCGAGAAATCTGCTATTAATCTGATATGTTTTCCTTTATAGGTTATCTGATGTTTTTGTCTCACAGCTCTTAAAAGTCTTTCATCTTGACTTTAGATAGCCTGATAAATATGTGCCTACCTGATCATCTTTTTGCAATAAATTTCCCAGGTGTTCTTTGATTTCTTGTATTTGGATGTCAAGATCTTTAGCAAGGCCAACAAAGTTTTCCTCAAATAAGTTTTCCAAACTTTTACTTTTCTATTCTGCAGGAATATCAATTATTCTTAGGTTTTGCCGTTTAACATAAACCCAAATTTCTTGAAGGCTTTGTTCATTTTAAAATTCCTTTTCTTTGTCTGATTCAGTTAATTCAAGAGCCTTGTCTTCAAACTCTGAAGTTCTTTCTTCTACTTGTTCTAGTCTATTATTGAAGCTTTCCACTGCATTTTGTATTTCTCTAAGTGTGTCTTTCATTTCCTGAATCTGTGATTTATTTTTTCTTTATATTCTCTGGAGAAGTTTTCATCCATATCCTGTATTGTTTTTTAAAATTTCTTTATGCTGGTTTTCACCTTTCTCTGCTATTTCCTTGAGTAGCTTAATAACCAACCTTCTGAATTCCTTATCTGGCAATTCAGAGATTTCTTCTTGGTTTGGATCCATTGCTAGGGAGCTGGTGTGATCTTTTGAGGGTGTTACAGAATCCCATTTTGTCATATTACCAGAATTGCTTTTCTGGTTCCTTGTCATTTTGGTAGACTATTTCAGCGGAGAGGCTGAAACTCAAGGCTTGCTGTTCAGATTTTCTTGTCCCATGGGGTGATCCCTTGATGTGGGCTCTCCCCTTTCCCCTAGGAATGGGGCCTCCCGAGAGCTGGACTGCAGTGACTGTTACTGCTCTTCTGGGTCTAGCCACCCATTGAGGCTACCAGGCTCTGGACTGGTGCTGGGGGATGTCTGCAATGAGTACTGTGATGTGATCCATCTTCAGGTCTCCAAGCTGTGGCTACCAGCACCTGTTCTGGTAGAGGTGGCAGGGAAGTGAAGTAAACTCTGCGAGAGTCATTGGTTGTAGATATGTTTAGTGTGCTGGCTCTCTTGAATGCTGCTTATCCTAGCAGTGAAGTTGTCACGTGCACACATTCAGGATCTCTGGTTAGCTAGGATGTTGCAGGCAGTGAAATTAGGTGTTGTCTTTTCCATCCTGGGATCAGGGTTATTCTTTCACGAGTTGCTGTAATGGCCTGAGTTGACTGCCAGCCAGGAGGTGGTGTTTTCAAGAGAGCACCAGCTGCAGTAGTAGTAGTGGGCTCTAAGCTTGCCCTAAGATGCCCAAGGTAACTATTTTGGTTTCTCAGGCAATAGGCAGGGCAATAAAGCTCCAAAGAGTTTCTATGTTTTGTGTTTGGCTTCCAGGGTGGGTAGGGAAATATCATCAGGTGGGGGCAGGGTTAGGTGGTTCTGGGCTCAGACTCTTCTTGGTCAGGGCTTGCTGCAGCCACTGTGGGAAATTAAGGGGTGGGGATGGTTTGTCAGGCCACTGGGTTTAAGTTCCAGAGGGGATCTTGACTGCCTCTGCTGTATCATAAACTTCACCAGGGTAGTGGGGGATAGCCAGCAGCAAGAGGCCTCATCCAGCTACTATGCAATTGGTGAGACTAGTTTCACTCCTGCAGTGCCCTGCTTTAGACCTTGCCCCAGGATGTGAGTTACCCTACTGGGAAAGCAAGCATGGCCTTTGGACCTCACCCCTTCCTGTCTGCCCACTCCATTGGCAGCAGCTCCCGTACTCACTTGTATCTGCCACGGCTCCCACTAGTCCCCTGGACTCTGCCCAAGAAAATCTGTGCCCAGCTGAAACCACTACCGATTTCATTTGGGAGCTTCCTTCGCCCTGCCACCACTCTCCAATTCCACTGGCTGCCTTTCCTGAGGGCCACTGTGAGATATAGTCAGGGCTGGCTTCCTTGGACTCAAGCTGGAGACTGGGAGTACATCCAAAGCACTTCCCGCTGCTACTTCTACTTTCATATTTCACATAACCCCCTAAATCCGTTTCATCTTTAGGTAAGGTTAAATTCTTCTTCCATGATCTGGATTTTTAGATTTCCCCAGTGGGGATGTGTATTCAGAGGTAGGTTCTCCCCGACTCACACTTTGGGAACTCAGTTTTTTGCCTGTTTTGCAGAATTTGCAGTGGTGTGCCACTTCTTTCAAAGGATCTTTGAATTCTTTTGGTTTTCCTGGTAAGTTCCTGGTTCTTGGAACAAAAGATCATAGTGTCTCCATATGCCATTCTGTCCATCCATGTGGAGCTGCATGTTAGCCCTGTCTTTTCTTTTCTTTTTTTTTTAAATGGAGTTGGAGTCTCTGTCACCCAGGCTGGAGTGCAGTGGCACGATCTTGGCTCACCGCAACCTCTGCCTCCTGGGTTCAAGCGATTCTCCTGCCTCAGCCTCCCAAGTAGCTGGGACTATAGGCGCCTGCCACCATGCCTGGCTAATTTTTCATATTTTTAGTAGAGACAGGGTTTCACCATGTTAGCCACGAAGTTCTTGATTTCCTGACCTTGTGATCTGCCTGCCTTGGCCTCCCAAAGTGCTGGGATCACAGGCGTGAGCTACCGTGGCGGCCAGCCCTGTCTCTTATCTGCCATCTTCCCCATTTCCAGTTACCAGCTTTTTTGTTAACTTTCCAAAAATATTTTATTTGTATATAAATATTTACATACTTACTTCTTTGTATATATACATACTTTAACATAAATGGTAGAATATGGTACAACCACTGAGTATCTTACTTGCCACTTGACAATTCATCATGACAGTCCTATTCCATCAGTACATGAAAGATCATGTGGATGTTAAAAGTGAAAATTTCCAACTGGCAGCACTATTTACTCTTCATGTTTTTGGACAATATTTAAACATTTCTTTCTGAATGCTTATTTTGCCATTTTCTTAAATTGCCTTCCCCAGTATTTTCTCAGTCTTTATGTAGGGTTCTTTAGCTGAATTAATTTGGCTTCAAGGGAGGCTAATTTGGATTACTGGAAATTATCACCACAGACCCACATTTACATGTGCTCTCTATAGCTCCATTGTGCTTCCCCCACCTACCTCTACTCCTAGTTCCCCAAGTCACTGTATTTTGCCTGAGAACCGACCTCAGATTCATACCAGCATGCATACTGTCTTCTGAGACTACTTCTTCCCAAGCTGCCCCCATTTTGAAGTGGACAAGAATTTTATTCATACTCCATTTCCCCCAGGATAGCAAATTTATTATGGGGACTGATCTGTGCTTCAGAGGAAGACTAGCAGAATTCTGATACATTCTGTGGGTAACTATCCAGAAACATGCTATACATACATATACAAACTTCACCTGCCACTTTTTTTTTTTTTAAACAAGTAAAAAACGTACTTCCCTAGAAGTCAGAGAAAATCAATGTGCAGTGGTACCTCTGAAATGGCTTCCCTCAGTACTCAGTTTTATATTCCAAATTCTTGTTTGAGACTAGAAATATTTCTCCCATCCCCGTGTCCTCAGTTTAGGTGCCCTTGCTGTTAACTATAAGGAAATGGGTTTTCTGTGATTATGTAGGATAAAGCATAAATGCTAAAAGAAATCATCTACTCTCTATATGCAGGTGTTAACATTATCTGAATGACTAACATGTTTAGGTATTTATATTCTCTAAGTTAACTTATAAGGGAGGTTTTATGAAGCAGTTAATCTCTAACAATACTTCTGATCTTTTGAGTTGTACCTGACTTTCAAACCTGGGATTATAAGTAGCACATGTGGACCAAGCCACAGACTTCTTAGTCATAGTAGCCATTTTTGTTCCTTGGGAACTAAAACTATGATTCCACACCTTATACCACCACTGGCCCCTGTGGGGCTGTCCCCATAGTTCTGATTTGGCTATAATGGTAGACAGAAGGCTGGGCAGTAACGACCAAACTCAGGTCAAAGGCAACAGCTGCCAATCTGACCATTTTTAGAAGGTTAATAATAGTAATTTAATTCATAAAAGCAGTTACCAGCCATTGGATGTTCCACAACTGACAGGCATGGTTCAGAGACTTCATTAAGTATTAACTCTCTCATCCCTCACACAGTCTTATAAGGTACATGCTATAATTATCTTCATTTTAGAAGATAACTGAAACCCACAGATGTCAAATAATTTGTCCTCTTGGACACAGCTACTTTGTTGAAGAGCAGAGGTTTGATCCCAAGTAATCTGGCTCCAGACTGCATACTCTTGAGTAGTGTGATATTCTATGTTAAATCATTTAAAACTTATCCAGACAGCAAAATCAAAACTTATTAAAAAAGTAGGTTGCAACTTTGAGTGGTTTAGCTTAAAATGAGAGTAACAGAGGCATTATGAGCAACAGGAAATAACTCTTCATAAAACTTTGCATAATAAAAAGCAAACTTGAGTGAGGGTATGGGGCCACCTGCTCTGCCAATTAACCAAATGCCAGATGCCACTCCAAGCCCATATGATTTATTCTGGTACACCTTGCAGAAAGACTACACACCTCTCTCGTTTTGGGGCAAAACGGCTCAGCCATTGGAATATGGCACACTCCTCTGGCACAAGAATGACTTCCATCATAGAAGGACTGAGGTCTCATAGTGGTCCTACAAAATAAAGCAAAAAAGGTTTTTGTTTGTTTTATTTTAAGGCCATCTTTCCATCCTCCAAGGGCTGGTGAGTCAACTTTATCTAGGTCAATATTTTTGTCTTTACTCCAGACTCAATTCCTCTGGATAAGCTGAAGACAATCGTTTACAAAAGCTTCAGGGTGGTATTCAGCTTTTTTGGCTCTGGGCTGGCAGCAACGCACCGCACAACAAGAATTAAAGTGTCTGCGGTCTGGCAGCTGTGATGGGGTAACCACTTTGGATTGCAGGTGCAACTCAACTGTGGGCTCACAAAGGCCAGGTAAAACACTTAAGAAGTCAAAACGAAAATGTTTCATCATCACAGATGTGGAAAATCATATAGTTAACACCATAAACATATCACCCAGATTCAACAATTTCTTAAATTTTGTCCAACTTGCTTCCTCTATTAGCTTTTTCACAGACACAAATCCCAGGCTTTGACTCAGAGCAGATGCAAATTTCCCCAATGTCTTAAAAAAAATTTGTTTTTAAACAGTTCCTTTGTTAGTTTCAGGGTCCAAACAAGTACTTACCTTGCATTTAATTCCCATGTCTCTAAGAGTAATTCCTGCCTGTAACGTCAACTACACTTTTTCATGCCAGTGACCCACTGAAATAAACAGCCACTTGTCTTGCTCCATATTTAGGAATCTTTGTTTGCTGCCTCATTTAGATTGCTCTTTTTCCCAGCTGTAATTAATTCTAAAGTGTCTTAGTTCAAGTCCTATAACAAAACAGTTTCGAATCCATAAGAGAGGCTAAAATTAATCTAGCACCAAGTCACCTGGAAATTTCTTGTCAGAAGTTTTCAGAACAAGCCACTTTCTCTGCATTCAATTATTCTAAATTTGAACTGATGAGTAACACAGGGAGGAGGGGACAGCATGGGAAAGATGGGTCAAGGGAAGCCAACAGGGGCAGGTAGATAACATGATGTCCTCTTCCAGGGGTGGGAGGCAGCACTGAGAAATAGTTTTGCTGGTTCCGTTTAAACAGCTGGCATGTCTACTGGCCAAAATTAACCGGTTACTTCTAGTCCATCACACACTAAACAGTGGCATTAGCTGGCACCAAGGCCACCTCACTCAGAAATAAGGCTTCAGTGCTCTGGAGGAATGAAAACCCCATCCGAGCTCCTCCCAACCCTCTGTCATATGTGCTTTAGGGGAAATGCTAAGTTAACCCCAAAGCAATTCCAGATGGAGTTGAAGAACAGGTCAAATGACTGTTTCAGCCTGTATAAACAGAGGCTTTTCTCTTTTTGAAAGATTAACCAATAAAACAGTGCCACGTACTCAACTTCAGCTCTGGCTTTGTTTCAGCCTTTGATGAGTCAAGCATTAGCAACATCCCCACTTATAACTATGACATGAAAACAGGGCCACAAAAGCCTCCAGTGGCTATACTCCAACTGACTTCCACACCGTAACACCCGCATCTCATCTACCTCTGTCCATCTCCTGTCTATCCCCACCCACTTGCCTTGGAACCCCCGCCTTTGTTTTGAACTTTTTAACCTTAAGAATAACATGTAATTATGTTAAACTTCATGCAACGTTAATATGCACCTGATAATTATTAACACAGTCTTAATTTCCTCTCATGCATTTTTCTTTCTCAACAAAGCTCCCTAACTACTAGCTATGTGGACTTAAACCAAACTGCCATATCTTTTTGAGTCTTCAGTTTCCAATTGTAAAACACAGTATTCATCCACCTATTTACAAGGATGTTAGGAAGATTAAGTCAACCAAGATGTCCAGATAACCCATAGCAGCTCACAAGTGTGGGTCTGGGCTAGAGACAGAATTGGAGTCAGCACCAGATGGAGCCTCGCAACACTCAACCTTGTAAGGTGCAAGCAAAGAGGGTAGCTCTGGGGAAGAAGCAAGTCCTTAAAACCATTTTGGGGCTATACTATCAAGATACTAGAAGGGAAGGTGGAGATGAGAAACACCTTTTATAGTTTGCCCACCTATTTGCAGTTTTCTGCGTCATCAACTTAACTGTCAATACATTCAGTATTGAAACGTTTAATGATCTAAACTTAAATTCCTATAAACAGCAACACACCTGCACAGCATAACAGAATGTGTCATTGTTAATGCTGAATGAAATTCTGACCAAGAGCAAGGGGGTTTACAATCACAGCTGAGGGGAGTGGATGATGCCCTCAAAAGAAATTCTAGAATGAAATGTGTATAACTTTAATAGCACCAGCCTTCCTTCTGAAGGTCTCTATCAGAGAAATCAGAAGTTTTACAACTTAGCAAGAAGCCTGGAATAAGTCTGCCAGTCACACCTCACAAAATGGGGACTGTTGCCCAATTAAGCCTGCCTGTTCACTTCCAAGTTCCAGCCAAAACAGCTCTTCTATATTAAGAATCATATTTCTCCCTCATGCTGAATTTTCTGAGTGACATGGAGAAAACACAGGAAACACAGTTTCGTCCCTGGATTCAAATGAATTTTTGTGTGGTCTTCGGCAAATTACTGAGTTTCTTCAAGTTCTTTCTTCATGAGGTATTAGCAACATCCCTATTGCTATGGTCTGAAGTTTTGTGTCCTCCCAAAATTCCTATGCTGAAATCCAAATTTCCAAGATGTGATGGTATTAGGAGATGGAGCCTTTTGGAGGTGATTTGGCAGCTCTCATGATTGGGATCAGACCCCTTATAAAAGAGACCCCAGAGAGCTAGGTCGTCCTTCTACCACCATGTAAGGACACAATGAGAAGGTGCCATCTGTGAGAAAGAGGGTCCTCACCAGACACCAAATCTGCTGGCAACTTCCCAGCCTCCAGGACTGTGAGAAATTTCTGTTGTTTAGAAGCTACCCAGTCTATGGTATTCCGTTATATCAACCTGAACAGACTAAGACACACATTTACACCCTTGCTTAAATATAAAAACAAGGCTGCAAAAACCTCCAGTGGCTACCTCCCAATAGATTATGATGCAATAACATCTCCATTTTAGATTTCAAATAATGGCCCCTCCAAAGATGTCCACATGCTAACCCTTAGAACTTATGAGTATATTACTTTAGATGGCAAAGGGGAACTAAGAGAGCAAATGGAATTAAGGTTGCTAACAAGCTGACTTTAGAATAGAAAGGTTATTCTGGATTAACTAGGTGTGTGGCATGTCTTCACATGAGTCCTCACATGTGGAAGACGGAGGCAGAAGAATCAATGTCAGCATGATGACAGGTGAGGACTCCACTGCCATTGCTGGCTCTGAAGATGGATGAGGGCCGTAAGCTAAGGAATGTGAGTGGCAAAGGGCAGGGAAAGGGATTCTCCCCTAAGCCTCTAGAAAAGAATGCAGCCCTGCTGACAATTTTTTTAGTTTCAGTGAGACCCATGATACACTCCTAATTTACAAAACTAAAAGGTAAGGTCTGCTTCTTACTCTTGCTTTAACCAGTAAACCCCTCTAGCTAGGCAAAGGGACTAATTTTTATCTCCCAATTAGCTTGGGATCCTACTGGAAAACATGGATTTCAGGGACTGACTTATCCACTGGCTTTACTACTCACTAGCTGTGTGCCTCTGGGAAAGTCACTCTCGTCTCTCTGCACCGCAGTTGTATCAGTTTCCTTAAATGGACGCAATCCCACTTACCTTATAAAGTCCCTGTGAGAACCGAATGAGACCACATGAAGCAAGTGCTTGGCACTTGTCACTATCATTTACGGAAAATATGCTTCCGAACATTTCTTCTGCCAATCCCAAAGTATGACATGTTGATGGGCCTCAAGTCAAGGATATCCAACAAATTGCTCAAGCAGGGTTATGTGATAAGAAGTTAGCCGACAAATAAAAAAAAAACTGCCTATGGAAAAGTAAAGGAGACAAAATGATGTGTGCTGGCAAGAAAAATGAGTTCAAGACAGTCAAAGAGAGAACACTGGCACTTTCAAAGAGAGGGAGAAAAGGCTAGACATAGATTGACCGGTAGGTTGTTTCTTCAATCAAGACTCTCACATTGGCTTGAAGATAGCCGTTGGTTAATACGTTTCCTTTGAGGAAATGTGGTGTTGCAAACAAGCTGAGGGTAAACACCCATCCCCTGGCAGAGGCAAACACAATCATCGACCTCTGAGGACGTTTCAGAATATGGTCTGTATCCACAACAAGCCCCAACATGCAGAATCATGAGTCAATTAATTTACTGGCAGAGCAGAATAACGGCTGCTCATAAGGAGGATGGTTTAGGGGAAATGAATCTACCCATCATTTAAAATATATCCCAAGAATCAAACAGCAGCCTGAATAGGCAGTCATGAGAAAAAATTCGGACAGAAACAACATCAGACTAAGAAGTGGAAAAATTCTGTCTTAATAACCAGAAGTAAGTGAGGCTCACACACGTAATCCCAGCACTATAGGGGGCCAAGGTGGTTGCAGCCTTTGAGTTTAGACGTTCAGGACCAGCCCAGGCAACATAGTGAAACCCTGTCTCTACAAAAACATACGAAAAATGAGCTGGGAGTGGTGTCACACACTTGTAGTCCCAGTACTTGGGGGCCTGAGGTGGCAAGATCACCTGAGCCTGGGAGGTCGAGAGGCTGCAGTGAGCTGTAGCGCCACTGTACTCTAGTGTGTGCGACAGAGTGAGATCTTGTCTCAAAAAAAGAGAAGTGAAAACTTGTGAATTTGGACCAATACCATTAAGATCCTCCCACTGTTCTGATATCAACAGTGCCCCCTGAGTGCTGATGGTGGCATAAAAAAGGAGGAAAACCAATGGATGTTTATATCCTAGTCAAGCAAGGCTGCTTAATAAACAGGTTAAGTTTTTCCTTACTTTCTATTATGTTTCATGAGATCATGCTAAACAGTAGCACAAAAATAAAAATCCTCACTCAACACAGGTGGTGACAACAATCTCTTTGGGCCTCAGTTTTCTCACTTTTTGTAAAAGGGCAGGATAAGGTAGACAGAAGATGTCTTCTGGAGCTATGATAATAAGCAGTGTCAGAAACATAGGAAGGGCCTAAGTTTCCTCAACTATAAACTGGAATGACTGCTGTACGCCATAAGTGGGATTAACTGATTGTGACACCTAATAGGAACTCAAAAATTGGTAGTGTAGGATTTTTAATAACAGGATATATTATGGGAAGTTAATAACACAACTAGGTTATGGAATAGAACGTAAGAATGAACCTCATCCAGGGAAATAGTGGACACCACTTCAAGGACAGCTACAGACAAGAGGATGGCAAAGAATGGGGACGCAAGTAACCGGGGAAAGGGAAGGTGAAGGAAGATGATGAGTTCATGCTTAAGTTTCTGTCTTCTCTATAA
Organism: Colobus angolensis palliatus; assembly: GCF_000951035.1. NCBI lineage: Eukaryota > Metazoa > Chordata > Mammalia > Primates > Cercopithecidae > Colobus > Colobus angolensis. Next base: position 1,060,202 of record NW_012122487.1, read on the forward strand.
AGGTGGAGGCGACATTCTCAGCTAAAGAGTGAGGGAAATGAGGAGGAAGCAGTAAGAACAGTAAGGGTTAAAAATAGCTGTTGACAGGAATGAGACAAAGAGCTAAATAAAGGCTTCTTGTGTAACTCTTTACCATAAAACACTTTCTAGTCATCAAGAGGCAGAAAGAGAATGACAAAATACTTGACATTAGAGCATACTCCCAACCTCAGGGACCAGAGCTTTATGCTATGACATAAAGTTCTAGGGGAAGCCCAAGGCGGGGCTGGTCCCTGGGAGAAGGAAACAAGACTGACATAACTGATCCCTCAGCACTGTGTTTACAGCGGGGCTTTCCTGATGAGTAAGAATGCGTGACAAAAGCGAAGTTGAACTCCTCCCAGTTTTAGCAAGAAAATAAGTTGAAGAAATCGTCTGAAGAGGGGAGGATACCAGAACTTTTAGGAATCAATTCAACACTCTCATTTAGCAGATGAGGACACTAAGTGACAAACGAATTTCACAGCACAGCCAGGAAAGAATTCGGGATGTCCTCACTTCTAAGCTGGGATTCTTTCACTGCATTCTTTGAGAAGGTAGAACCCAAACACAGGCCTTGGGCACAACAGGCCAATATGTTATTAGCCACATTTTACGGAAACTACCTAGCACCAAGAATCACACTGTACTTCCTTTAATATTCAGTTTTTGGTCATATTTTTCTCATTGTAAAAAAAAAAAAAATCAATGTCTGCAAAACATTCCTGATAAAGAAGACTATTAAAAAAGAAATCTCATCCTTCTCCTTACTGATATGTTTGCAAGTTTCATCTTGAGATACTTCTGACAGTGACAGCAGTTGAGCAAGTCCTACTCATCTGATCCTTTTTTAAAAAATATGTAGCTGGGTGTAGTGGCTCATGCCTATAATCCCAGCACTTTAGGGAGGCCAAAGCAGGAAGATTGCTTGAGGCCAGGAGTTTGAAACCAGCCTGGCAAACATAGTGAGAGCCCCATCTCCTAAAAAAATAAAATAAAATAAAATAAAATAAATTAGCCAAGCATAGTGGCAAATTCCTGTAATCCTAGCTACTAGAGTAGCTGAGGTGTGTGGATTGCTTAAGCCCAGGAGGTCGAGGCTGCAGTGAGCCTTGATCAGGCCACTGCACTCTACCCTGGGCAAGATCCTATCTAAAAAAACAACAAAAAAATACAACGTGGGCATCTTTTCAACAGATCTTGTTTTTCTTAGATTTGCATAATAAATATGGTGTACTGATTTCCTACAATCATCAGGATTAATGGTAAAGAGAAAGAAGAGCAAGTGTAGAAATTGCTGGAATCCCCTGCCCATGTATCTTTAATGGCACGGACAGTTAGTAGTTGGGGGTGAAAGAAAGGCCATATCATTAGTTCTCCCACACATACAAATGATTGTGTAGAGGTATCTCACAAGAACTGGGCTAGAAAATGGAGGGCCCATGTACCACAAGTACAGGAGGAAACAACAAAATGCCTCATGATTTGAATAAAGCAGCTGGCAGGGAAACAGCCTTGCTTTGCTCCAATGGCAAAAATCTCATTACAAACCAATCCTGTGCACCACTTTATAATGCATCAACGAAGTTGAGCTTTAGAAGTCGGGTGGGCGCAGGAGGCAGGAAAGAGTCATGCCTTTCTTCTCCATGGCTGATGAATAAAAACTAAGCAAAGGCCCGGTGATGCATAGTCATGCTTCTAAATTTCTCTAAGTCTCATTTACTTTGACTCTTTTATGAGGTCTTTTTTCCCCCATAAACAGAACATCTTGCTTCAGTTTCCCCTAAGTGACTCAGTGAGAGCCAGGTGTGCATACATACAAGGGTGTGTACCACAGGAGAAAAGTTTCAAAATTATGAATCTTGGAGTACATATCTTATGAGAGCCTTTTAAGGTATAAATAGCCTGATGACTTTCTTTCAGGACAGACCAAAGGTCAAATACTTTCCCCAGTTCAAATAGACTGTTTAATCGCTGCAAAGAAGTGGAACAAATCCCACTCCTAACCATCTTTTACCCTCAGTGGCCAAATGACTTCTGGCTCTAACAATGGGGACCTTGTACAAGTTAAAAGAAATGGATTCATCAAACACAATCCAGCAGGAGGCATAGGCACTGAAGAAACCTACTGCAGACAAACCTGCTAGACAAAGTTCTTGGTAGAGATTCTGATTTTCCTATTTTTAATTTTTGTTTTGGGAAGAACACTGCACACAGAGGCCAGGGCCTATGGCAAGGAAGCATTAGGAAACTCGTCCCTGTGCAACAAAAATGGGAAAATGAAAAATATAACCCATTCTTTTGGAATTTAAGTTCTAGAGCAAGATATATGTTGCTTTCTATGGATGCTCTACTCACAAATGAAATATTATTATTTTCACTTTAATTGCTATGGAATTTCCTCGAATGAGAAAGACACAAAGACTGACTGCACATACGCAAACATACTTGAGCCCACTGCACTCTCTATCTCTCTTTCCAGGACAGTCACACCCAGAGTTCCCCTTTTCTCATGCCCAGGCTTTTTAACTTCATCAGCTGTAATGTAGCATGAGAAAGAGAAGAAAAAAAATTTTCAGAAAAGAATGACGTTTTTCTTAAAAGAGCTTCCAGCATTGTCAGAGTCCTTCAAGAGTACATTTCGTCATTAAAGCAGAAATCTAATGTTTCTAAAAACAACCCTAAAAACCAGCCACATGTCTTTCTCAAGTCTGAGGTTGGTCCCCCTGCCCTGCCCATGCTGGCACTGAAGGAAAAGAAAGTGATGTGCTTTAGCTTGGCCATCTATAAAATAAGAATAGCCATATTATTAAACAATCTTGATAGCCTTTGAAGCACACTTTAGGATGAGGATTTTTTTTTTTTTTCTGAGACAACGTGCTGACAAAGTTATGGCAATAGGCCAATGTGTGTTTCTAGGTAAGTCCCTGGAGAGAATACAAGGGCAGTGTAGGGAAAAGGAGCCTGGGCCAGGCACAGTGGCTCACAATTGTAACCCCAGCACTTTGGGAGGCCAAGATGAGTGGATCACTTGAGGCCAGGAGTGCAAGACCAGCTTAGCCAACAGGGTGAGACCCCATCCCTACTAGAAGTACAAAAATTAGCCAGGCATGGTGGTGTATACCTGTAATCCCAGCTACTCAGGAGGTTGAGGCACGAGAATTGCTTGAACTCAGGAGGCGAGGTTGCAGTAAGCTGAGATTGCATCACTGCAGTCTAGCCTGGACGACAGAGTGGGACTGTCTCAAAAAAAACCAACAAAAACCAACAAAAAAAAAAACAAAACACACACACACACACACACACACACACACACACACGAGTGAGAGAGAGAGAAAGAGAGAGATGGTACAATTCAGCCCTCCATGTGGAAGAAAGAACCAACATGCAGTGGGTAAAGTGATTTGCCCAGGGCCAAACAGAGTCAAGATGAAACCTCCTGATTCAATGCTCCTGCCCCAGCTGCCCTGGAATCTATAATCCACCGGGTGGCTTTACAGGATGTTACAATTCTGTTAAACAAGTTGAGGCTGTGGGTATGACTCTGGGAAACCCCAGGCTAAAAATGGCACAGCCTGTAGCTATCTGTATCTGATGCCATCAGCAAGCGGAGGTTGGCGATGCCTGTCTCAACACACCAAGATTCAGTTTACTAAGAAATGTGCTATCAGTAAAACACATAGAGGGCATTACCCACAAGGCAAAAAGTTCTGATTTTCTTCTGCTATAAGATGTTCAAACACATAATGAATCATATACGTGCTCAAGCCTGGTTAACTGGAACCCACTCAGCTCAATCAAAGGCAGTAGCACTTAAAAGATGCATCCAACAGCAATATGATGTTAGCCACCTAGGTAATTTAAAAATTTCTAGTGGTCACTGAAAAAGTAAAAGAGAAACAGGTAAAATTAACTTTAAAATCTTGTCTAACCTAATATATTCAAAACGTTATCACTGCAAATAAGTAATCAATGTAAAAATTGAGATTTCATGCTAAATTATATTTTCTTAGGGATCCTTCTTTTTTTTTGAGACGGAGTTTCACTCTTGTTGCCTAGGCTGGAGTGCAATGGAGTAATCTCGGCTCACTGTAACCTCTGCCTCCCAGGTTCAAGCGATTCTCCTGCCTCAGGTTCCCGAGTAGCTGGGATTACAGGTGCTCACCACCACACCTGGCTAATTTTTTTTGTATTTTTAGTAAACACGGCGTTTCACCATGTTGATGAACTCCTGACCTCTGGTGATCTGCCTGCCTCAGCCTCCCCAAAATGTTGGGATTACAGGCATGAGCCACCGCACCCTACCAGGGATCCTTCTTTTAACAGATTCTTTTCTCCTGCTGTTGTAAAGTAGTATCAACTAGTGGACCCTCCAGCCAGTCCACCCACACTCTCAATAATGGCACTCAGTTATTCAGAAGGTTAACACATGCAAGATCCCACAAAAGGCACTTGTTAGAGACTTTGAACTTCCAAGGAAACATTAAGAAGGCAAGTTATCCATATGTCTCATAAACAGAAAAATACTAGAAGATCTTAAGGTTACCTGGCTAAGATGCGCTAAGATAGAATGAAACCAGATCTGATGGCAATACCTGTTCTCTTTCTAGTCTCCATCTTCTGACCCAACTGCTTTCTTGAAAGAGCCAGTATGTGAGTAAAAGATCTGGGAAATGCAACAGCGTATAGTTATACCATTTAACTAACAAATTAACCCAAGGCTCAGTGCCCAATTCGGACTTTACAGTATCATCTGTAATACTTCATAAATCTGGATCATCCTGAATATGGAGTTTTGTATTCTGCTCTACTTAGCAATCATATTATAATCATTTTCTTAAACTATTACCTCCAAACACATGGACGTTGACAGCCATTGAGATTTTAATCAAGATGTATCCAAAACACAAACTCCAGCCTATCCCTCTACTCAAATGACTATGTTCAAGCCCTCAAAAAATACTGACAGAGCAAAGATGGGCCAGCAACTGTGGGCGTTGGTGATATGGTGCAAACAGGGCAGACAGGGCCTTTGATCTCACATGGCTTATATTCTAGAGGGAAACAGGTCATAAATATATAGTGTCAGGTATAAATACATGATAAGGACATAACTCAGGGTGAGAGACATGTAACCATTTTAGTCTAAACCCATTATTCATTAGATTGAACCACATGAAACTGCTGATATTCAACCATTTCTGACCAATGGGATGGGCAATTTCAAAACAGTTTCATTCCGTCAGGAAACAACCAAGAATGCTTCTGATGGACCAGAAATTATAATGAATCCCTGAAAGGCAGAAGACACAGTGGCCTGGACTGGACAACCCTCTCTCCCATAGCAGAAGCTCTAGGAGAGGGCTGTGAGTGCCGTAAGCTCAGAGATAACTGATGGGAGGAGCAGCATGGACTGAGGTGGTAGGCAAGGTGATTGGATGGGGGACTGTGGAAGGATCCCCAAATGATTTAACTCTGTGCTACTCCCCACTCTCCATCCAGCCCAGGAGGCTCCTGTCTTCATCCAGAGCATTCTGAGAGGCAATTATTTCTACCAGGAATAGGGGAGGGGGTGATCCTAGTACAGCGGCCCCCAACCTTTTTGGCACCACATAAGGAAACTAACTGAAGGAAAGTTCCAAACACAACCTGATTAAAAAAGTAGGCAAAGGACTTGAATAGACATTCCTCAAAAGAAGACACATAAATGGACAACAGCTGTATGAAAAATGCTCGACATCACTAGTCATTAGAAAAATGCAAATAAAAACCACAATAAGGTGTCACCTCACACCTGTTTGAATGGCTTTTTTTGCTGTCACCCAGGCTGGAGTGCAGTGGTGCATTCATGAATCATTCTAGCCTTGACCTCCCAGGCTCAAGCGATCCTCCCACCTCAGTCTCCTAAGTAGCTGGGACAACAGGTGTACACCAACACACCTGGCTAATTTTTGTTTTATTTTTTATAGAGACAAGGTCCCACTATGTTGCCCAAGCTGGTCTCAAACTCCTGGGCTCAAGCAATCCTCTTGCTTCAACCTCTCGAAGTGCTAGGATTACAGGCGTGAACCACTGTGCCAGGCCACAAATGGCCTTTATCGAAAAGACAAAACATAGTAAGTGTTGATGAGGATGTGACAAAAACAGAACCTTTGTATACTGCTGGTAGGAATATAAATACAGCCATTACTAAAATTCCCCAAAAAACTAAAAACACCAACTACCACATGATCCAACAATCCCATCTCAGGGTGTATAAGGAAATGAAATTTTACGTCAAGAAAGACATCAGCCCTTCTATGGTCCCTGCAGCATTATTCACAATAACCAAGACACAGAAGCAACATAAATGTCCAACAACAGATGAACAGATAAAGAAAAGGTGGTCTACATACACAACAGAATACCATTCAGCCTAAAAAGAGAAGGCAATTCTGTCAATTGCCACAACATGGGTGAACCTGCAGTACATTATGTTAAGTGAAATAAACCATTCACAGAAAGACAACTACTGCATGATCTCATCTACATGTGGAATCCAACTAAGTCAAACTCATGGAAATAAAGAGTAGAAAGGTTACCAGGGGCTGGGGTTTTGGGAGATGTTGATCAAAGCACAAAATTTCAGTTAGACAGGAGGAATAAGTTTTTGAGATTACACTGCAGGGTGATTATAGCTAATGACAACGTATTATGTATTTCAAAATTGTTAAAGTAAAAATCAAATGTTCTCAGCACCAAAGATGATATGTGGGGTAATACGTTAATTAGCTTTGCTAATCACTGTGCAGTGTATACATGTATCAAAACATAATGTTATACCTCACATATACATTTATCATTTGTCAATTAAAATTCAAAAGCAAAAACTCACAATGAAAAGCTTAAAGCAGGCTGGGTGTGGTGGCTCACGCCTGTAATCCCAGCACTTTGCACTTTGGGAGGTCGAGGTGAGTGATTTCCTGAGGTCAGGAGTTCAAGACCATCCTGACCAATATGGTGAAACTCCATCTCTACTAAAAACACAAAAATTAGCTGGGCATTATGGCATGCGCCTGTAGTCCCAGCTACTCAGGAGGCTAAGACAGAGGAATTGCTTGAACCTGGGAGGCGGAGGTTGCAGTGAGCCGAGTTCATGCCATTGCACTCCAGCCTGGGTGATGAGTGAGGCTCTGTCCCCCCACCAAAAAAAAAAAAGAAAAGAAAAGAAAAAAAAGGGCAAGCAAGTCTGTGGCCCTGCCCTCCCAGTTTCCCTGCTGGTTCCCAAACATCGTCCATTTGAGCTGGAAATGACCAGCTACAAGCTACAATAGCCTAAAGCATTTTGTATGACTGCTTACCTGTCAATGAATTGATCAATAATGACAATATCACCGGGCTGAATCTCCTCCCTCAAGGAGCCACAAGCTGTGGTCACTATGACATGTGTACAGCCCTCTTCCTTCAAAGCCCAGATGTTCGCCTGGTAGTTGACCTTTGAAGGCATGATGGTGTGCTGCCTTCCATGCCTAAGGACAGAAGAAATCGTCAACCCGTGATGAGCACACCACCGTTTTCTCTTAGAGTCTAGAAGAAATTAAGTGATTCTCTAGCAATGACCACAGACTAACACAGGGGGTCTCCTAGAACCCACTCCAGTGACCAACTATAACTAAAATTTAGGTTCCCTGGATTCTGAGAAGCCACTTCTGTTTCAAAAATGTAGACTGGCAGACAGAGTCTAGTGTGGTCCCCACTGTCATGCTCTGTATAAAGTGTCAGTGAACCTGGGACTTGCATCCAGCCATTAGAAAATGGCAAATGTGCTATAAGTCACTCCCATGGTTAGGCTCTACCTTGCAAGCATGCACGTGAGATTCTCCTACTGGCCTCCTGCATGCTTGCAAGGTACAGCCTAGCCATGGAGGTGACTTCTAGCACCTTTGCCATACCCTAAGAGTAAGAAGCAAGCTGCTGCCAAGTGAACAGCCTGTGGAGCAGGCCACATGACAGAATGTGAACCGTCTCCAGGAGCCAAAGGCCTCCGTCCTGTAACTTCTAGGAAGTGAACTCTCCTACAACCACATGAGCTTGAACAAGGACCTCAAGCTCCAGACGGGAACTCAGCCCTTGAATATGCCTTGTGGGGCCTTGTGCAACCACAAGCAGAGGACCTGCTAAGCTGTGCCAGACTTCTGACCAACAGGAACCAGGAGATCATGTGTGCTCTTTTAAGCTGCTAAATTTGGGGTAATTTGTTGCACAACAATAGAGAACTCATACATATATCTTGACCAATTTCTAATAATGGGATAAAAATGACTTGGCCTCCTCTGTAATACGGAGCAGCACCAGCCTCCTTAAGGAAACAACAGCACAGACACAAGTAACCCACTTCAGAAGCCCTAAGCCCACCCTCCACAGACATACAACTACCACTAGCAAGAGGTCATTAATGATGGATTGCTTTTCTTTATCTTTATAAGAAAGGGGAAAAAATGAACAAAACATTTCTTCTTGCATCTAGAACTAAAACCAGAGCTTTGATTTTAGTCATCTGATCTACTTTCCCAATCTAAGGAGCAAGGGCATGAGATCTAGATCTTTGATCTCCTAAATCAATATAACTTAACCAAAAATGAAACATTGTAAATAAAGGTTACTAAGATGTTCTGATTCTGTCAACATATAAAAACTCATACCTGTATCTTTACTCTTTCCAGAATTTAAGTTTAAATTATCCTTTAGTAGTTTAAATTATCCAAAAAGCTTAAAATACCATACCTTGCAAGAAGGACGCAATCAACATTTTTTATCTTCCCCAAAATTAGGGCATCGGATGGCTGCATGCAATGAAAAAATGTCAATTAATTCAGCGATTTAAAAACAGGTATGTAAATTAAAATTGTTCAACCACAACAGTACTCATGGAATCTGAAGAGTCTGAGGATACAACTTAGAGAAGAGGCAAGATCTGATTATCAATATAATCATTTAATCAATCACTTATTGATCCCTCTGCAAGCATAGATTCACAGGACTCAAGGTTACCATGAGTACCTGTGTAGGTACTATTTAGTCAGATCTATTCGTAATGAGTACCCCAGGGGACTATCATGGTAGACTGGTCAAACTTAGATGTGTCAAGGTTATTGGGCAGGTTCAAGAACAGGTATGAGGGTGAAAGGCAGAAAGGATAAGAAGTCACTGTCATGACACTAACAACTCAGTACTGGAAATGTCTGCTTGTGTTAACCAGGTCTAAGATGATCCTGGAAATGACTTGAGGTAACAAAGGCTGGAAAGACCCTTAGAACCAAGGGGTTTAAGAAAATGAACCAAGATGACTGCAGGACTGGGAGCATACAAGGTCAACCTAAGAATTTAGCTGAAAAGGAGGGTTTGGTTGGGACAGCCAGATAGACAGATCTTACAGAAGGACCAGAGGACGTAGCAATATGGAATTAGGAGAATGCAGACACCCTCACCCTGGCATACATAGGCTACGTGACACGGGATTGAAGAACAAGCAACCTCTCCTATATAAGGAGGAACGTTTTATTTCTAGCTCAGTTATGCATTCAACTAACATGAGGTATGTTCTCATTCCCCAAAACAGTTCTTTTCACTCAAATGCCACTTCATAATCATAATTCATCCTATTAGTCATCAGCCTGTCCCCTAATTAGTGTGGTGTGACCTATTGGCCCCATATTAGAAGGTGATTTGAATGTAGATTTGAAAGTACAGTCTGGAATGAGTCTGTGGTCTGAAATGAGTATCGATTTCCAGCAACAGAATTAGAGAAGTGAGGTACATATCCAGTAGCCATTTTCTCAAAACATCAAAGTCTGAGGCATCCGTCAGACACCTTCTCAGCTGATTGAACCCAACAGCAGAACTTCTGGCCCTCTCTGCTGTGAGCAGACAGCCCTGGGCTGCCAAAACAAAAGCAATATTTTTTTTTAATTTAAAAATCAAGCCAGCAAGGAGAAATGAAAAAACTAACATGTCTCCACTAATTGGATATATTAACCTTGCCAAATGGAGTATCCACGTATTTTTCAGTTCTTCCTTCTAAAATTTCTGGATCATCCAGGCCTGTTCCACCAATTATTCCAATCTAAGAGAGAAAAAGACAGAGAAGATTATTGTATTTGGTGATTTTTATTAGAAATAAAATTCTAAGCAAATTCATTTATTCATATGCTCTTCTCCATTCCTGCCAAGCCCTATTTTTTTGAAATCCGAAAATTACTGAACAACAATCAACAAATATTTCAAAGCCTTCTATAAAAATCAACAAATATTTGAAGGCCTTCTATATTCTAGAAATAACCAAAATGTAGGGTACCTTTTTGGACTACATCACATTTACTTCTGACTGTCTGAATTACAAGTCAGCACAGACAGGTACTTTAACCAACTCAAGTTAGAAAATCAAACCTAAAAGTAGGCAAATATGGTAGTGGAAAGTACCTTCTAATCAATTTTGTTTCTCTGTCAAATGGACTACAGAGTAAAGAATGTCCAGAAGACTGCTGGGATATAAAATATTAGATATTCCATTTGGTAGTGATTTCTCCTCACTGTTCTATTTGATAAAGAAATTAGAGATTATCTTTCCTACGCCATTAGAATCACAGAGCTAGGAGAGAATGCTGACAGAGGAGACTGAAATAGCAAGAAAAGTTACCCGCATATACATTTATGAAAACAATCATTCATATATGTATGCAAATTCGTATTTACATATTGTAGATATACATATAGGATACTCATGTATACTACTCAGTAAATTATGTAAACATAAATAAGTAATTCAAAAGGTAGTTATAAGATTTTTTTAAGTTCATGAATTGTATTGCATTTTTCAGAGATTATCTTGAAAGTCCTTGTCTGAGTTAAAGAAACCTGAGAGTTGATCTAATTTGATGATTAAGAAACAGAAACAAGAACAATTACAAAAATAAATATTAACTAAACTGTTAAAACTAAAAATTAAGTAACAAATCATTAGGGAAATTTCCTTGGGCTGGTACTTCCTAAAGGACAAAGTAAATAGTGCCAGGCTAACTTTATTAGAAACCTAATTAATGCGAAGTGACCTGAGCATTGTTGTTTTTCAATGAAAAGCTTTAAATCTATTGTCACCTGGGTAACTAAATAAAATAAATTAGGCCTCAAGAAAAAATTCCAGAGTTAAGAATTCAGTGAACATCTGAATTAAATAATTTTCAGGTCAAGTTACACAAGTTGAGTCCTATCAACACGTAAAAAAATGGTTACCTTTCTGCCTCAGTTTCCTGAAAAAAACAAAAAACAAAAAACAAAGGCAACAACAAAAAACAAACAAGAAAATAAGGACAATTTAGTGAAGTTTTTACTGAAGAACTGTGCCTGTTTCCCATGGCATGGTTACATAATTTGTGACTGTCCACCACAATTTCCTTAAGTGGCAAAGCCAGGTTTTGATGTTGGCGCCATCTTGTGGAGGTATATTATTAAAACCACAGCAGGTTAACATACTTTATGTCAATGAACTTCACATTATTGTTAAAGGGTAACCAGTATTATAGCTTTCAAATCAACAGAAGTGTTCACTTAAGTCAATACATTTAAATAACGGCACTTCAATAGAAAACAACAAAAATTCATACTGTTTTAGGAAATCCTAACCCTTCCTTAGCCCGGCTTCTCCAACTTATCCTTCATTCCGTGGACCTCTGAAGCACCACAGGTCATGAGGAGGCTAAGAAACCATCCAGCCCATGTCCTCACCTGGGATACAGTTATGAACTGCTGACTCTGAAATTACTCTCAGCCAACTCCCTGGGATTCAGCTACTAGCTTTTTAACTCATCACCACTTTGACCTGGCTGTTTCTGGGTGTTCCCTGAGCCATGGCATCTCAGATTCTTGATTCAACACTGGATGGTCGGGATCAAATACACAAATCAAGTTGGGCTTTGTTTGGAGCCACCCTCTGAGTTTACGTGAACTTGCCCAGCATTGTAGCAGTTGTTGAGAAATGCTAACCAGGTGTCCTGCTGAAATTCAGAGCCCCTGAGCTCACTCCCAGCAGCCCCAGGCTTCAGTCTGCATCACCTGACTGCATAATGACTCTGCACTAGGTAGCTGGCAACTCAGCCCTCAGCAAGGAACATGTAGTAGCCCTGGACATGAAAGCAAGAGTGGCTACTGCTCTGGAATGATCTGCTGGCAAGCCCATCCAGTCACTTAACTAGGTCCAGTTGTTTATCGAAACCTACACTGTGCGAGGGATACAGGGACAAGCGAAGCAACTGAGTCCCGCCATCCCAGGAAACTGGACCTCTAAGATGGAGGCCAGCAGGGTCAAGATGTGGCCAATGTCGCCACCTGCTGGCTCCACAGCAAAGTACAACTGGGATGAAGTACCCAAGCACTGATGGCCCAATTCTATCCACATTCCCTTGAGTCTCTAAGTTTGTGTCAACTCAATACTGCCTTAGTAATAAAGTAACTGTGTCTGTGGACTTACATGTTACAGGCACTGTGCTAAGCGCTTCAGTGGTCTTACCTTATTTCATCATCACGACCATAAGATAGGCCCTATAGAATGTTACCCGTTTTACAAACGAAGAAAGAGAAGCATAAAAATTAAAAACATTCAAGAGCAAATCATAAGGAGCAAAGCTGGGATAGAAATCCAGGTCTTTCAAGCTTAACCACTATGATCTGCCCTCTCCCAATATCCCCTGGAGTCCTTCATAACATTACACCTTATTAGAAAAGTTTTTTTGGTCTCCATGTTATGAGGCAACATGCTCAGAGAGGTCAAGTTCATGACGAAGGTCACAGAACAAGCACAGAAACAGTGACTCCAGGTATCTGAGTGAATCATCTCAGAGGGGAGGAAAACTCTCAATGACTTCATCCACGCTCAGGAAACAATGACAAGACCCTGCCAGGCCTCCTGGGCCGGAAGCGTCAGTCCCCAGTTCAGTTAATTCTAGACTGTGTAAGAAATGTGTTCAAGACCTGAGATGGAATTTCTGCCCAGCCAGGACTTCTTTATTACACAAGATAGAGTTCTGAAATAGGGAGTCAATCAAGGTCCTTGACAGATTTTAAAAGCTAGTGGCTCATGCCACACTTTTCCACTGACTGACCATCAAACCAAACTTCTCAAAACTAGACTTTCTGCATTGATAATAAAGCTCTTTATGACATCTGCTTCAGAACCCTAAAGCTGCCCACACCTGCCTACAGTGACTTGAACCACCTGGTGTCTGCAACCATGAGTGGGGTCACCATCTGTCTGCACTTCCCTGGCCAACTCAATGCTGACTTGCAGAAGCTGGCCGTGAAGAGGGTCCTATTCCCCCACCTGCACTTCATGTCTGGTTTCGCCCTGCTGACCAGTCGGGACAACCAGCAGTACCAGGCCCTGATGGTGCATGAGCCCACCTGGCAGATGTTTGATGCCAAGAACATGATGGCTGCCTGCAACCTCTGCCATGGCTGCTACCTAATGGCGGCTGCCATGTTCAGGGGTCACATGTCCATGAAGGAGGTGGACAGGCAAATGCTTAATGCCCAAAACATGAACAGCAGCTACTTTGTTGGTTGGATCCCCCAAGATATAAAAACAGCTGTATGGACTTCCCACCCTGGGGGCTAAAGATGTCCGCCACCTTCACTGGCAACAACACTGCTATTTAGGAACTGATCAAGTCCATCTCAGAGCAGTTCACAGGTGTGTTTCGGTGCAAAGCTTTTCTGCACTGGTACACGGGCGAGGGCATGGACGAGATGGAATTCACTGAGGCTGAGAGCAACATGAATGACCTGGTGTCTGAATACCAGCAGTAGCAGGAGGCCACGGATGAGAAGGAAGAAGACTTTGAGTGGGCCAAGGAAGAGGTAGGTGGCCTAAAGCCTTCTGTTACTGTGTGAAGGGTGGAAGTGATGTGAATCCTTTATTCACACACAATCTGTTCTATGACAGCCATGTCTTACTGTATGTGCACTTGCTATTCTTTGTGTCTTGACATCACGTGTTCTAAAGACACCTCAAAGAAAGCATTTTCATAGTGAAGAAAAAATTTTTGTTCAAGAGCAAATCAATCCAAGGGTCTGACTTCTCTAAGACTGTGAAAGCATTTATCCAAATACCAGCTCACCTGCTCAGAACGGTTACTTCCAGCAATGTGGAAAGGGTGCATACTAGCCCCTACTCTGTGTCTATTTCCACTAGTACCTGGCTACAAGAGATTTTACCAACCCTTCTTTGTCCCAGAAACCATTCACCATCACTTTGAGGCCTGGGCGCACTGCCGTAAGGAACCCAGCACTCTATAATGGCATTCTCAAAATACCCCAAGCATTTGAGACCAGCTCATGCCAGGGAGATGGGCTGCCTCTGAGTGCCTCAAGCTCATGATGAGGTAAGCAAGCCAGAGCGGGAGCTGGCACAGCCCGATCTGAGCATTGCAGTCCTTCAGATCTGGTTGCCATAACAATTTTGGCAAGCACAGCAGACAGAAGCCCTCATTATTAGGCTGACATGGCTTTGAGGCCTGTCAGGGCCTTGCAAAATCCTGGAAGCCTAGCTGTATGGGAGGGAGCAACCAACTGTCTCTGGCTGGGAGGACTGTTAAAAACCTGCAATAGGGTCCACAGGGATAGCTGGGGGCTTCATCTCAGAAAAGACACCCCCCTCTGTAGGCCACCCTTGTAGGTAGTGGTTATGGATGGAACTGTGTCTCCCCTAAGTTCATATGTTGAAGTTCCAACTCTCAGTACCTCAGAATGTGACTATATTTGCAGTTTTTAAAGACATAATTCAGCTCAAATGAGGTCACTGGGATGGGCCCTAATACAGTATAGCTCATGCTATGGTTTGAATGTGGTCATCTTCAAAACTCATGTTGAGGCTTGTTCCCCAAATACAGTGATGCTGGGAGGTAGTACCTTTAAGAGGAGTTTGAGTTATGAGCCGTGGTAATAATCCACCCCCATTGAGGGATTAATGCAGTCCCAGGGGAGGGTGTTCTTGTTCTCATTGAGTTGGATTAGTTCCAGTAAGAGTGGGTTGTTATGAAGCCAAGTTTGTCTCTCTCTTTTTCGTGTTTCCTTTTCCTGTCTCCCTGGTCTCCCTTTCATTTCTTTTAAATAAACCTCTTTTCTTTATAAATTATCCTGTCTCAGGTATTCTGTTATAGCAACAGAAAACAGACTAAGAAAACTCTTGTCCTTATAAGAGATTGAGATATAAACACATACAGACGGAAGACCCTGTGAAGACAAATGGAGAACACTGCCATCTACAAGCCAAGGAGACTGACCTTACAAGAAATCCACCTTGATCTCACCTTGACCTTGGACTTCTAACCTCCAGAGCTGTGAGGAGATAATGCTTCTGTTGCATAAGCTACCCAGTCTGTAGTGCTTTGTTACAGCAGTCCTAGCGAACTAATACAGTGACTCTATATTTTAGTCGGATAAGCTTGGACAACCCAAGGGCTCAAAACATCCATGGTTTTTATTTGACCAAACGCCCCTTATAAAGTACAGATACCAGGCTAAAGGGCAGACACCCTCTTAAAGACACACTTCACCTGCTGAAATGGCCAGATATTTTCAGAGGAGGATTTTCCCTAACGCATACTGTATTTGTTAGAGATCTCCTATGCTTGTGGAACAACAGCAGGACCCACCCACCCTCCTGAGCCAGCTGCTGGATACTAGGACATTCCCCCTCTCCTGCTTTCAATACCAAAGCCCAGGCCCCAGGGATTCTGATTAGTTGGGCAAGGCGTAGTTTGTTTTTAAAGCTCTGCAGGTGGTTCTAAAGTGCCCTCAGAACTAAGCAACCTGCTCTAGGGCCTAGACCATAAATTTCTAAAACGTGGGCTGAGTGTGGTAAGCTGAATAATACCCCTGCCCCAAAGAGATCCTAGCTACATCCTAATTCCCAGAACCTGCCTCAAATATGATTAAATCCAGGATCTTGAGATGGGGAGATTATACTAGATTATCTGGGTGAGACCTAAATGAAATCACAAGGAGGTAAGAAGGTCAAATGAGGAAGAAAGTGATATAATGATAGAAGCAGAGGGAGAGAAAAGAGGACATGATGTTTTCTTGTATTTTTTGCAGAGATGGGGTTTCACCATACTGCCCAGGCTGGTCTTGAACTCCTTAGCTCAAGGGACCTACCCACCTCAGCCTCCCAAAGTGCTATGATTACAGGCATGAGCCACCGCGCTTAGCCTCATTTGTGTTGTCTTAAGCCACTCCATGTGTGAAAATTGTTACAGCAGCAACAGGAAACTATTACACTAAGGGAAGAGCTTGTTAAAAGTGCAGATGGTCACCCTTTCCAAAGCTCTCTAGGTCAGTGGCTGTCAAACTTCAGTGGACATCTGAATATCTTAAGGCTTGTCAAAACCTAGATTGCTGGGCCCCAGCCCCAGAGTTTCAGATTCACTGGGACTGGGGTGGGGCCTATGAACTTGCATTTCTAGCAAATGACCAGGTGATATGAATGCATGACACACTTTGAGAACCACTGCTTTAGATGCTTTTGAGGCACAGACTGGAATGCCATGACAACAACCACAGGTAAGGATCCAGGATCCACTGCATACAAACATTTTCCTTAACTGCTTCCTCAACTGCACCTATAGGGGTAAGATTTTTACTTAATCCATACAATTATCAAGAGAATAAAGTGAAATAATGTATTAATATCAGGCACTGTTTCTGTATACCCTACCACTCCTGGCAAAAATAAAAAATCAAAATAAACTTCCTCAAAGCAACAAAAAAAGCCCTATTTCCTCCTTTTACTCTGCTGAGCAGTACAAAACCTGGCTGCTCCTACCTCTCTTCAGCAGGTAGTCTTTTTGTGATTTTGCCTTAGGGTCCTCAACTAAATGTCAAACAGCTCTCCTGGGGGTGTCTGGAAACAGGGCTATTTCTGGCTGTTGTCATGACTATGGGGAGTGCTAATGGCATTTCTGCGGAGGGGGTTAAGGGTTGCACTCCATGTCTCACAATGCTTGAGACAGTCCTACAAAAGAAGTAATTGTCCTGCCCAAAATGCCCTTGTGTCCCTAGGCAAAAAAATGAAGGCTCGTTGGTCATTTGATTTTCAACTGGGGCCTGCGGGTTGTCCTGTTTTAGATGGCCACACAAGGACTTTCAGGCTGAAGGCCCTTGTAGGCCACACTCGAGACAGCCAAGCGGAGAGTGTAAAGGCCCATGTTCCACAGTCTACAAACCATGACTTGTCCGTCTCCCTTAATATCATTATGTTTATAGCTCACTACCAACCCACAGTGGGACCATATCCCCTCCCTGTCACAGCAACCATGATTAACAAGTTGTTGTTGTTATTATTATTATTATTATTTTGAGGCAGGATCTTACTCTTGTCGCCCAGGCTGGAGTGCAACGGTGCAATCCCTGCTCACTGCAACCTCTGCCTTCTGGGCTCGAGTGATTCGCCCACCTTGGCCTCCTGAGTAGCTGGGATTACAGGTGTGCAGCACTGTGCCGAGTTAATTTTTGTATTTTTGGTACAGATGGGGTTTCACCATGTTGCCCAGGCTGGTCCCGAACTTCTGAGCTCAGGTGATCTGCCCATCTGGGCCTCCCAAAATGTTGGGATTACACGCATGAGCCGCTGCACCTGGCCAAGTCTTATTTTTAATTTCCCAGAGTGAAAGCTGGGAGGCTGCCCAGGGGAGTCATGCTACACTGCTGGAGCCCTCCAGAATGCCCTCTATTTGGGTGCCAAAGACTAGTTTGGCCCTCTCTCAGGAATACTACCTGCCCTTGGCTGATGCTGAAGGACAATGTCTCCCTGAGGTCCTCTCAGACAATGGCGATGTTAATCCCATAGCCTCTGGCTCCTGCTGCCTCTCTCCATGGCTACCCCCCAAGTAATAGCCTCACTTCCTGCCTGGACCACTTCTCACTGCAGTGAACCACAAAAAAGACTGTTTCAATTACTCTCACTCCAGGTGGCTTTCTCCCTCCCTCAACCTGCCACCCACTCTGCTCCTACAGTAAAGAGGCCCCTGAGCATCTCAGCCTCTGGCCCCCTAACCAGCAGTATCTGGGAGGAAGGAATCCTACACTTACCCTCCTTGGCTCCAAGGAGTCACTCATGGCCCCTTATCGCCCACTTTGAAATGACCCACCAGTATCACCATCTTTTTGATTTTCCAGGTCAAAAGCAGAAATCATCCTGTTCTTCTTCCCGCACTCCCCACATCTTACCTGCAAATTCTATCCCCAATCTCATTATTCCTCACCATCTCCATGGCTCCCACCCTAGACTTCAGCACCAACACCAAGACTTCTGGCCTGATCTCTTAGCTCTTCCCCTGCCCACTGGCTATTCTGTACACAACAGCCAGGGTAATCATTTTAAAATGTAAATCAAACGCCACCTGCTGCTCTTCCACAGTTTCCAAAACATTTAAAATCAAAACTCTTGATCATGGTCTATAAGGATGGCCTTATGAGCTGCATCCACCCAATTCTCACTGTGCATCCGTGATTTCCATTCCTACTACACTCAGCTCACTTCTGCGACACTTTAGTTTTTGCTCTCCTACCCCCATCTCTCTCCTCAGGTCTTCACTTGGATCTTTATCCTTATTTTCACTATCAGCTTGTTTAAGTCCATTCAGGCTGCTATAACAAGGTATCTTAGGACTGGGTGGCTTATAAACAGCAGAAATTTCTCACAGTCTGGAGGCTTAGCAAGTCTAAGGTCACAGCAGATTCAGTGTCTGGGGAAGGCCCACGTTTTGGCTCATAGATGGTGTCCTCTCACTTAGTGGAGGGAATAAGGCAGCTCTCTAGGGCACTGATTCCATTCACGAGGGCTCCACCTTTATGACCCAATCATGCCCAAAGGCCCTATCTTCTAATACCATCACACTGGCGATTAGGTTTCAACATAGAGATTTTGGAGGCAGACTACTGCACAGCTTAAAATCCACCTCCCTAGGAGTCTTTTCTGACACCCCGCAGCCAGTGGAATCTTATTGCTGTTTCACTTTCATGTCAGTTGGTTTTCCACCCTGACTAGAATATAAACTTGAAGAAAATAAAGGCCTTGCTTACTCAAAGATGCATCCCCAGTGTCTGGCAGGCATTCAATAAATATTTTTGATTAGGATTCCACCAGTAGATGGCTGGATTTGAAAGATACGCCAAATATTATACTGCCAATCCAAAACTCAGTGGAATCTTTCACTTGCATGAGTTAACTGCACCTCTTAAATTGAGAATGAATTTAAGATCCATTCCCTGTTCCTATCTCTATTTTAAAAAGAGAGGTACTGGGGCTGACATTAAAGGAGTACCTAGAACTGGGCTGAATGTGTTACACGTTACTGTATTTAAATCCAGCCACCTCTCAAGGACCTGCCAGCAACACCAATGGGGCTCAGACACACATGTGCCTCCTACACCTCTACCTGGGTGGTGTCCAGCAGGCTCTGGAGACAGCCTGCTTTCTGCTCGCACTCTGCCTCCCTCTTCAAGATGGACATTCTATCAAGTGCTCATTTTAATTGTGCATTAAGTCACAAGAAAACAGGGCAGAGAGACCACACTTCAGATTTCAGAAATGCCTCACATCTAGTTGGTGGAATGCCAGGCTCTAGGCCCAACTGTGTCCTTATCTAGGTCCAGCTGTGTAATTCTGGACACCTTAGCTGACCTTTCCGGGCCTCAACTTTACACCCGCAAAAGGGATCTGTGTGGTTATACGGATGGTCTTGAAAGAACATTTTCCAGTCCCATTATTCTATAATTTGGGAATAGGATGTGGTTTTTTTTAACCTATTTTGCTCTGGACACTGGCACCTCACATTTTCTATACAGAATGTTGCCTTAGAAGTCTGGGGAATATGGTGCTGGCATCATGGAATCTCAACAGCAAAGCTGTCATCTGTTTTAAACTGAAAGAGAAATCAGCAGGCAGTCTTAGCACCATATGTATCTCTTAATTTTATATCCAGAAGCTTGCCAAGATCAAAAATACACATTATTCAATATTTACATCAGGTCTCTGAGAATCACACTGCCCATTCTGCACTTAAATGCACTGCATTAATTTGAAGGGAAACCGTGTGGCAGGGAGAATGCTAATCAGATTAAAGTAAGACTGTTTTAAACACCATCTCTCTGTTTTTAATGGCATTCGAAGTGTATTCCTGCAAGGGTAAGGTGAAATGTTGTGGCCTAATGATACCTAACACAATAACTTAATGATTGTTGGGGAAAAGGTCATTCAAAATTAATCTCAGTTCCCCCACTTATAAGCACTACCACTTAATAAGCTTCAACCATGTGCAACATAGACAATTTAATTCTAGCTCTCCCAGCAAATTCTGCAGTGAAATTCTCAGTTTACAGATGAGCACCCAAGAGAAGTCACATACTTCACACGAGTTTCATGGAAACCATTTCTGCCTTGTTTCCGCCAAACCATGAAGGCAGGGGCGAGGCTTTCTATAAATATTTGCTGGATGCAAGATTCTTTTCAAAATGACAAAATAAGTTTCATATGTAAGTCTGGATGCAACAACTTTCACCATTCCTCTCATTCTAAGTGGCTCATTTAAACCTGCAAGGGCTTGATAAACTAATCTGGCTGATTACACACTGACCGCAGATTCGCCTTCTCCCGGGAAAACTGCAGTAGAGTGTAGGGTATCGAGATGCTCTGGAGAAGATCGCAGACCTTCCTATCCCATAGGTCAAAAATGTCTAAAAATCAAACAAGTTAACTGCGTTCTTAGCCAGTAATAAACTCCCTAGAAGAGGTCTTAAGTTTTAGCATCGATTTTTCTTTATGTGCTGTAATTCTCTCTTGGAATACTAACCAGGAGAGAAGTGTTTAAAACCCCAGGGAAGCCAGCTGCTACTCTCAGAACTTGTGCCCTCTTCAGCACAAAGCTTCCCACCGCACAATGATCCCTTATATCAGGACCTCTCAGGGCCTAGGGCACAAGGAAATCGAACTCTAACTTGCAAGGCTGCAAAACAAAGCAGTTTGAAGCCAGACGCCTCCAAACGGTGCAGCCCTAAAAAGGGACGCCTGTACTCCTTTTCGAAGAAAGTCTCAGAACCCCTACAGCATTGCGCTGCTGGGGAAAACTTCAGCACGGAGGCCTACGTTCGGAGGAAGAAGAAGCCGGAAGCATGCAAAAGAGCAAGTAAGCAGTTCTCCCACGTGGGCCGCAGGCAGCAAGCAGACTCAGAGAGCGGAAGCTGGAGTCCTGCAAGGCACTAGGAGATGGTCACAGAAGCGCAGGCGCCCGGACACCTGCTGGCTCCAGCCGGGTGTCTTTCTCGGGAGAAGAGTGGTGCTCAAGAATGGTGGCGGCCTGGGCGCAGCCTCTCCCATCCACGACACCTCTCTCTAAAGGGGTGCCTACGCCCTACGGGCAGCGGGTGCAGATGAGCCAAAAGGTGGTGTGTGAGTGTGTGTGTATTGGGGAGGGGATCATTCGCAAGCGTACCCTCTCCTCGAGCGGCAAGCGAGTCCCGAGTGCCGAGCCCCAGTCCCTCCCCG
>NW_012122487.1:1081975-1133698 GCF_000951035.1 Colobus angolensis palliatus
GGCCATGTCTGCACGGGAAAGGAAGCTGCAGTGGGCGAGCGCTCGGGACTAAGAGAACCAAAGGGACCGAAGAGCTGCAACTGTGCCAACCTCACAGCGCGGGACTGAGCAGTGCGGAGACCCGGGGCGGGCCTTGACTCCTCCTCTTCCTCCCCGGGACAGCTGGATTGGCTGCTTGTGTGGGCTCTCCCCCGCCACCCCTTCCCCAAATCGAAGTTCCCGCGTTCCGCCCCTTTTGCAGACCTTTCCGGTTCTCCGGGTTTTTGTGTTTTTGTTTTTTTTTTCATCCCCAGTTGTAACTAACGGATAATGATAATAATGGAGACCATTTATCGAGCGCTGTATTGTTCCAGACTGCGTGTTTTGGACTTTAATTGGCTTACTTAACTTTCACAAAAGCCCTGAAAGAGCAGCACTCCCCCTTGGCCCGGTATTAGTGGCGTAAGAGGCCTCAGCAGCAAAATCTGGCCCGGCGGCGTTCCACAAGTTCTCGCGCAAGGGAAAATCCTCACCAAGGAGGGAACTGGCCGGCCACTGAGATTCTCTCAGGCAGTTAACGCGGGGCGGCTGCCGTGGCGGGGGCGTGGTTTGCACTTCCTACGGCTGCGAACCCACCGGGGATTTGCGTAGTTCCCTTGATTCCTGGAGGATACAGCTGGGATGGACTTGACCCAAGACTCAGGGATGACGAAAGGGAAATACACAGAGTAACGTACTACTGGATAATCTTTCTGATTTACGAACTATGATTTACTCATCTTCAATTTGAGGGGCGGCTTTAAGGCGTTTGAGACCCTGCGCAACTCCCAGTCTGCTCTACCCGACTGGGGGCATCTTTAACCCTTTCTACGCTGGAGCGGCATCCAGTACACCTGGATTCAGAATCCAGACTAAGGTCTCCATCATTCAACACTAGCAGGACACACACACACACACACACCACCACCACCACCACCAGCAGCAGCAGCAGCAGCAGCAGCAGCCCTTTACGGGGATAATCCTTCATGCTCAAAGCCCCCATCCCTTCCCTACTGGGATAATCCAATTTAACCTTCCTTGATGGATTAAGCGTTCTGAAACAAAACAATGGGTGACAAGGATCTTAAGGGTGGACTCTGAGATGTAGAAATGCTGCAAATTAGCCTGGAGGTGGGAAGAGGGCCGAGAAAGGGGATGCTTTCCTCTTACAGCAAGCAGCAAAACACGGAAACGAAACACAAGTACAATTTAATTCAAAACACCACTGTGTGATGTTAGCCTGGATACTGCTCATAGAACCTGTTTACTTAAACAGTATAGACTTTCATCCTCTCATTACTATATGTTTTAGGTCTAAATTTTCTCACAATGTAAAGTTTTCTTTATTCTGTTACAATCATCTATTTCTTTTAAGTTACAAAATGCAATGGCAAAAGAGGAATGAAAGTAGAATTCGGATGCTCCTTTGAGAAACAGGAGACAGGGAGTCCTTCGTGGATGAAGACAATGTAGCTTTCTAGGGGCCTTTCTGCTGATTGCTCTATTGAGGAGCAGGAAGCCCACCACTCAGAAGTGAACCATTGACGGCACAAGGATGCCCTGGGCTTTATGGCTGCTACCTAAGTAGGGGGTCCTAACCAACTTAAGTGACTTGATATGATTAGCAAGTCCAGTTTCTACTCAGCACTGCCTCTCTGCTAAAAGTTAGATGCTGTAACCAAGTTAGATCTTGTAAGCTTAAAATACCCCTAGGCATAGGAGTTGGAAACTTGGAGAGGACCAGGCTGGACTTCTGGACTTTTCTACTATAACTTGCAGGTAAGGGCTCAAGCATTTGCTCTTGAAGATGTGATGTCTGTGAAAAGGAAATTCTTTTAAAGTTTGAATTTCATATACACTTACATGTGACAAAATATTATTCTACTTTTGATATTTTTCCAACCACTTAAGATTGTAAAAAAGCATTCTCAGTTCAAAGTTGTACAAAAACAGGTGGAGAGCTGGGTTTGACTGAGGTCTTGGGCCATTGTTTTCTGCTCAGGGTAGTGCCTGAATCAAATGACCCCTTGCTACCCAGACTTGGATAACCGTTGGGCAGGCTTGTGAGACAGTGCTTTCTTTAGTGCAGTATCTTTGAAAAGGTAGGCAGTAATATTTTTGCCTTATTTCCAAGTTTTGGGTCATGTTTTTTTCTTAACAAGTCCTAAAATAAAAGGAAGACAAAATTTTCATTAATTTTCAATACGCAAAAATTTTCAGTGGTCTCCCTTTTTGATTACTATGTCAACAAGACAAGGAGAGTCGGTCTGTCTAGGAACATAGATTTTGCCCTGCCCTTCTGTTCTTACCCTATAAATCCCCCTCTATTAACCTGTACCCTTGATTTTCTGAAGATAATTATAAAGAACTAGGTCATCTTAAAACAATTCTGATTATGAAACAGTATGAAGGTTTCAACAGCTTCTCCCCTTCTTGATAATCTCTCATAAATATCTTCCCAGCTTCTAGGTCCTAGCCAACAAAGTACTGAAATGGTTATCACCAGTAGCTGACTATATTGGGTCTTGAGCAATGGTTCTTCAGTGTCCTACAGTTCCCTTTTACTAAACATTTTATTTTTGAAGTCTTCTCCAAACCATTCCAGAATCATCAAATATTCAAGAGGAAGTATTCATACAAATGCATGAAATGTATCACCTCAACCAACTGCATCAGCTTTCCCACTGAATTGTTATATTTCTGCGCCTGGCCAGTGTGTCTGTCCTGGATGGGTACTACAAAATGGGCCCAAGCTGGCTGGTAACCCATCCTCATCTGGAGGTATTAAAGCTGGCAAGTTTTCATGGCCTAAGAAACTCACATAATGCCCCACTACCTTATAGATATTTGGGCCAAAATAAAAATTCTAAATAACATGGAAGTGTACTTAGAGATCCCCAATTATGTGTTAATCAGATCTTTTTACAATACACCTGTATCACAGCCACAATGAGTAGGGACATTTTGGCCACTACTTTTGACAATGGATTAGAGTCCCATCCTGGCAGCTTAGTGAAAAAGCTAAAGTTCTATTAGCAAGCACCCACTCTAGATTTAGCAGAACATTGTTGAAAAAATATCTGGTGGAACAATAAGTAAACTAATTGTAATAATGACGGTAATACATTTTAAAAATTATTGCATCTTCAAATTCTCAGCCGGGCAAGCCTATGTCAGCATGAGGAAGCCAAAGATGTCTGAACTGGTATAAATTCGGGTTCAAAATTCACAGCATCACCATTGTGCACAGTGTCGTCATTGGGAAGAAAAAAATTAACCCCAAAGAGACTCAATGCCCTTAATAAAATTGTGTCCAGATAAACTTCTCCACAGGCAATTATCAGAATAATCAACTTCTCTTTACCCTGCCCAAGAAGGAAAAAAAAAAAATGTACTGAAAAGAAAATAGTGGCTAGTGTTTATTAAGATAAGAAGCAAAAGACGTGCAAGTATGTACCAGGCCAGTCCTAAGGTAACATTCTGAAAAAAATTGAATATAATTGCAGAATATAATTTTGTCTGCAATCCAAGTTCTCTTAACACTCTTGATTATAAATAACAAATTATTGATCTAAAAAATATAGCTGTGTGTCTTTACTCTGACTCTACAGTATAGACCATGATGCCACATAAACATTAACATTTTAGTAACTAGAGACTTAGATATTTTTGTCATAGAAAGCCTAACTAATTGAACCATTCTAAATTTTTTATAGGTTACTACATGACTATTACTCTAAAATTTTAAGGAAGTAAGAACAAAAAACAAAGAAAAGCGTTCCATTCTTCCATTATCATAATGATAAACAAAATAAGTAGTATGTCACAGGTGAAGAAAATATTGCTGAAATCTGATTTTAAAAATGCATTTATTGCAGGTACTTTATAGAGGGAATTACAAGTGATATAGTAGCTTTCTCAAAAAATATTTACATCACATTTTAGGTGGCAAGTCCTTATAATGACCTTTAATGAAAGTGGAAATTATAAAGTATAACCTGGCATCTGTGTTTTTGGTTGAGGAAAGAACCCCATGTTTTAAAATGAGATAAGCAGGGTCAGTTTTTACAGTCTGCTTTAAAGTTGGTTTGCTCCAGATAGTTGGAATTTCCCATATGTTTCTTGTTGCAATAGAATCAAGTTTTCCTTCAGTTTTCTTTATTCATTCCTTCTATTCGAAGTCCCTTTTACCCTAGAAATAGCCTTCATTGCAAGTCACCTTGTCTTGTTTTCAAAGTTCACTTCAAATTGTATCTCCCCTATCATTTCTGAAACTCTACTGAAGATGACTTAAGTTGCATATAATTTGGATTTTTTGAAGTAAAATCTCACCAGTTTTTCACTTTTCTTAGATTAATTCTGCACATTAAAAGCATATTCAGGTCAACAGAATGGCCATCTACCCTGGAATCCCAGGATCTTCACATCCTATAAGGTAGGTATTATTATTTCTATTAAGGATAAGCAAAGTGCAAGATTAAGCCCTGAACCCTATACCTCCCTCAGTGAAAGAGAGAGTATGTTCAATCTTGCTCTAAAGAGACATGATTCTCAGCTTCTGTGCTTTTTATAGAAAAGGGCCAAAAAGTAATAGATACCCAGATATATTTTAATATCACAGATGAACATAATCTCTCCTTAGCATGTCAGGATCTAAGCTATGATGAGAGACCCATATAATGAGCTCTTATGTGACCCGCTGCTCTTTATTCCACTTTAAAAACTTAAGGCACACCTGTATACAGTGAAAAACATTAAAATGTAGGAAATAAGTCTAAGAGTATTGCTTTTCTTCTCTGCCAAATCCATATGCTGTCTGTACATACAATCCTAAAAACAAATCGGGAACAAAGTCATGTTTGTCTTCTGAGCATCTTCAATAGCAACAACAAAACAGCTAATACTTTTTAAGAGCCACATATTCTTCATTTAATCCTCACAGCTATTAATGTGGTTGCTATCATAATTTCCGTTTTACAGAGGAGGGGAGAGAGATAAGTTGAATTGCTATAACTTCATCTTTTCTGCTTATTTGCCTCTCCCCAAAGCTTCCTTGTCTGTTTGGAATCTTCAGGACTTCCCTCTCTCTAACCCATCAAAATATCAATCCAACCTGTCAAACCTGTTAAGTTGCCAAAATCAGCTTAAAATGTTACCTCACCCAGGGGTTTATGAATTTTACACTATTAAGCCTTAAACTGAGATAATAAAATTCTAGGTCAGATGTGATGTTTGAGAAAGGACAAGTGTAGGTTTTATTATCACTATCATTGCATGAGGAACATGAGGCTCAGAGCATTTAAGAAGTCTTCTCAAATTTATGTAACTAAAGTAATTGAGATTCAGCCCTGAATCTGTCCTAATTGCAAAGTCTGAACTCTTGATTAATTATTATTTTTTCCAGTGTTGAGATTCAGAAAACAACACCCCAAAAATGAAGGCCTCAGAAGCAACCTCAAAAGCAAAAGTTTTTCTCTGACCTTCTCCTGCCTGTCTTTCACTCCCATTCTCCCCCTGATGCTACCATAGAAACTAGAATCCTTCTTCCCCAAGGTGGATAATAGAAACCAGAAGACTTTTTCCCTAAAGCCAGCCATAAAACCTAAACATATTTCTCTAACCTTCCCTCTGCCTTTCTGTGTAAAAGATAAGAACCAAAAAATATGCACATATGGTCATGAAGAAATTATCTGACCTATCTTGTTTGACTGTGGGTTATAAGACCCCCATTCCAGAGAGGGACCTGCCCCACACCCATAAGGAAGGAATGCTACACAGAGAGGCCAAGAAGAATCTAGACAGACAGCTTTGTTGGGTTTCCCTACTCAGTCTGTTAGCAGTATGTCATCCCCTTTTTGTCCAATCATATTTCTACATGGCTGTCCATACTTTGTTGAACCTGTGAAAGGAATATAAATCATCTAGCCAAGGGTAAAAATGAGTAAGCCAAGGGAAAAGTCAAGCCGGGAGCTATGTTAGGAAAGCCTGCTTCCCATTTTATTCCTGGATAAGATAGCTACAAATATAAGAAGCTACATACCTCCCTCACAGTTTGCCCAGGGAAATTCGTTGTGGATGAAAGACAGACAGAACTCAAAGTCATCCCGCTGAGGCTCACCTGAGACAAATGCATATCTGATTGCTTCCTCTGCCCTATTGTTTATGTAAAAATGCAAATTCATTGAACCAGACTAAATTGTGTATGCAGTGGAAGGCTGATCATGGACCTCAGGCTGTGTCACTGGTGCATCCTTAACCTTGGGCAAAATAATCTTTCAAAATTGACTGAGACCTGTCTCAGATATTTTGGGTTAACAAAGCTAATCATAAAAATGGAAAATTTTCCCTGGATCTTTGGGTCTTCATTCTGAAGCCTCCCGTGTGTTCACATGACATAAATTTTTATGCCTTTTCTCCAACGGGAAAGTTTCTCTACACCATCGTGTGCTGGTCCTTACACTTAGTGCTAAGAGAGAAAGATGTATGATCTATATACTTTCTGAGCCCTTAATAAACTCCTGATCTGGTGAGAGGAGTCAGAAAGAGAAGTCAAATATTATAAAACAACGTGATAAGGGTGAGGTTAGATGCTGTGAAAACACAGAGCTGGGCACCTTTTAGAGTTTTCCTGGAGAAAGTGAGCCTTAAGGGATGAACTAAGAAATTAGAGAGGTGAGGGTTGTGTGTGTGTGTTGTTAGCGGGGAAGTTGGGTGTGAAGGAAATTGAAGTGTAGGAGACAGTCATTTAGATAATTAATCATGTGGTCCATTAATGTTAAGAAAAATAAATTTGATTAGATTTGATTATTAAGAAGTAGTTAGTGACCTTTATCCTGAGCAGAAACAAGTGTTTGTTTCAGAGCCAGAAAAATAGTATGAAGGAAATGCCAAAGCCAATGAGATGCCATTAAAATGACTTTAGAGTTGTGACCTCTTGGAAACATTAAAAGCAACCCATGATGTTGGTGGTGGTGACTTGTATCTACCCAAATCAGGCAATAAAGAAAGTAAGAAAGAATCACAAAATCACTTTGATGGTATAAACTTGAGGTCCCTGGTTGATGCAACAGTTATAAAAAACCTCAGAGGTCCCCTTGCAACACAGATGGAATCACTGAGGAAGCAGATCACTCTCAGGACCTGTATCTGGTCTCACTCACATCTCTAACTTATATAGCCATATTGTGAGCATAAACACTTGACCCACAAAGCTCTGCTCATCCAAATCATAAATGATTCCCTACACTTGGATCAGGAAGGGGTGACCATCAGCCTGGTTTGGCTGGGATAGTCCTGGTTTATACCTACTGAAGATCAATTAACAAGTTTTAATTATTTTTTGTGTTCCCCTTTTCCCTCTAAAATGTGTCCCAGTTTAGAAGACACATTTTATGCTCACTCTAGGTAAGTGCCTTTCTACCATAGGATGGTTTTGAATTAAATATAGAAATGTTGAAATAAAGCCAACATAGCATTAATACCTTTGTGCTAAATTTAAAGAAAAACTCTGTTTCTTATTTAAAACTTTATACAGTATATAAAATACATAGAATTTCAGAGGTTATCCTCATAATTCCAATTGAATGTGCAATTGATTTTAAGTTTGATTTTAAGCCAAAAGGCAAAAATAATTTGACAAAGTTTCTGTATATTATCAGATTATATAAGATACTTTGATTTGTTATATTTCCTGAGTATAAATAATTTTATTTCAAGCATTATCTGAGTTCTTGGAAACATTTTGTTTATAGGTATTATAAATTTGTCCTGTCAGATATTTGAAATGCTTAAAAATTAAAGTCAAATTTTTGAAAAACTGTTTAAAATATTTCATTGAATATAATTAAAGTACTGAGGAAAATTATTCTGTTCAATATAGAAATGTTAATCCAAAAATAGCTAATACAGTAATCAATAAAAAAGTGAAGGTGATATTTCTCATTATACTCAACTTGTAAACAGGATAACAAGATTTGTAAGTTGAACAGAAATGCTTAAGGAAGACTTGTTTTTAAATTTTCTGACTTTTAATACAATTTAAAACCCAAATAGCTTTTAAATACTTCTTCACACACAGAGCTCTCACCCTTATTTTACCCTGGAATTTTTTTTTTTCAGATACTCAATACAAAACTCACATGGACTATTGCCTCAAGAACGAAACTCTGGCAAATTGGAGAGAGTGTGAGCAGCCTGTGGATGAGGAAAATAAACAACAAACCTGTCCTTCATAAAGTCTGGATGAAGAGGGAGGAGATACTGGGAGATGAACAGCAGAGGATAGGTAATCAATGGGGTATTTTTTTTTCTTTTACTAATGAGAGAGTTTTGAGCATGTTTGTAAGCAGGTGAAAAAAAGTTCACAAAGAAGAAAAAATGGAAAACACTAAGAAAGATATAGCTAATGGCACAAGATCCCAGAGGAATGGGATCAGAAGCTCTGACAGAAATCATAGTCCTCTATTAGAATGGAGACATAGGGCTGGAAGAAAGGAGGTAAGAATGGGGCCTCTAGATAATTTAAGAATAGATGCTGTGAACCTAAGGAAGACCACTCTTGAAGGTATAATTTTCTCAATAAAATAAGAGATAATGGTTGCATAATGAGTTTGAGAAAAGATGACAAAGATTTGACCATATGAGATTAGGGACCATGAATTAGAAATGGTACCAATCTGCAAGGGCGTATAACTTTTTCTGGCAGTCTCTCACCCTTGTCTGATCAGATAGTACCTCAAGGAATTGAGGATGTTGGGGAGGTATGAGTTTGTCTTATCAATCAAAGAAATCCAGCCCCTGTGGGGAACAATGAAGCCATGAAGGACCTGGATCATGGATGAATGTGGAGGATCAAGGGGGTGGAGGATCAAGGGACTGGAGGGCTTAAAGGTGTCTAAGAGCCATGAGGGTAGGGTGAAGGAATGTGAAAGAGGGAAGGAGAGGAGGTCCTGGAGGGAAATATCGGAGCTCAAGGTTTTAGAAGAGTAGTAAGTTCTAAAGGTTATGGCAAGATCCAAGAAGTGAGCAATTGAATTAGTCAGATAGGGTGAAAGGGGGAAGGTGTTTTTTTTTTAATCTCTGTGTATGTATTGTCTACATTCATATTGCATCTCCTGGAACTGTGGCAGATAGGACTTGGGGTAAGGGGAAGACCATGATACAAGGTCCAGCTGTTGGAGGGACTGGTAAATCAGAGCCACAGGGATGATCAGAGGATGGTAGAGCTAGATGGAAGAGACCGCCTTCTAATAGCATTAGTTTTTCTAGAGGCCATGGAAGCAAACCAACCTGGAGTTGGCAATGAGAAACCAGGAGAATGCTACCCTTCTTCACAGTCCCCTAGTATGTAGGGAATGGAAGAATATCAACTTCCTTAAGAGAAAGCTGTGGAGTAAAACAATAGACTAGATTTTAGTAAAAGAAAAGAGATGGAAAGGGTGACTTAAAATAGGGGTGAAGTGGTACAGAGGCTTGCTAATTACTAAACTAGCACTTCATAAGAATGTAATGGGAAATGTATTTGTAAAGTACTGAGGGAAAGTGGAAGAGGGGTTTTTGCTTGCTATATTTTTCTTAATTTATTGTTAATTGACAAATAATTGTATATACTCAGGAGGTGTGATGTAATAATATATATGAACATATATGCACATTGTAGAATAATTACATCAAAGTGACATATTTTATACCTCAGATACTTAGCATTTCTTTATGTAAGAACATTTAAAATCTTTTATCAATTTTGAAATATATAAAACATTATTCTTAATTATAGTCACCATGCTGTGCAATAGATCACAGACTTACTCCTTCTGTGTAACTGAAACTTTGTGCCCTTTGATCAACATCTTCCCTTTCCCCATCCAAATAATCACTACCTCCAAATCCCCAGCCTCTGGTAGGCACCATTCTTCTACTCTCTACATCTGTGAGTTTGACTTTTTTAGATTCCATGTATAAGTAAGATCATGCAGTACAGTATTTGTGTTTCTCTGCCTGGCCTATTCCTCTTAGGCATAATTTTCTCCCAGTTCATCCTCATTGTCACAAAGGGCAGAATTTCTTTATTTTTCTAAAGATTGAATAATATTCAGTGTATATCATCTTTATCCATTCATTCATAATGGACACTTAGGTTGCTTTCATATCTTGGCTGTTGTGAATAAGACTTCAATAAACATGGAAGTGCACATATCACCTTTACATACTCATTTCATTTTCTTTGGGTATATGCCCAGAAGTGGAATTTCTGGATCATACGGTAATTGTATTTTTATTTGTTTGAGGAAACTTTGTACTGTTTTCTGAAGTGGTTGTACTAATTTACCTTCCTACCAACTGTGTACAAGGGTTCCCTTTTCCCCACATTCCCCTCCAACACTTGTTCTCTTTCATCTTTTTGATAATAGCCATTCTAATAGACATGATTTGATATCTCATTGTGATTTTAATTTGCATTTCCCTGATGATTGATGATGTTGAACAGTTTTTCATGTATCTGCTGGCCATTTGTCTTCTTTTGAGAAATGTCAGCTTTGATCCTTTGCCCATTTTTAAAAATCAGGTTATTTGTTTTCTTACCACTGAATTGTTTTAGTTCCTTATATATTTTGGATATTAGGTCTTTATCACAAGTAAGGTTTGCAAATATTTTATCCCAATTCATGGGTTGTTTCTTTATTATTTGTTTTGCTGTCCAGAAGTTTTTTCTATTTGATACAGTCCCATTTGTCTATTTTTTCTTTTATTGCCTATGCTTTTCAGGGTGTATCCAAGAAACCATTGTCCAGACCAGTGTCACAGGGCTTTTCCTGTATGTTTTCTTTTATGAATTTTACAGTTTTGGGCTTTACATTTAAATCTGCAATCTATTTTGAGTTGATTTTTGTATATGGAGTGAGATGAGGGTCTAATTTCATTCTTCTTTGGGTTTTTCCAACAGCACTTACTGAAGAGACTGTCGTTATACCTATTATGTGTTCTTGACATCTTTGTCAAAACTAAATTGATCACAAATATGAGTTTATTTCTGGAATTTCTGTTGTGTTCCACTGTTCTATATGTCTGTTTCTATGCCAATACTGTTCTAGGATTTTTAAATTCTTGTTTTTCCTTTTCTTTTTAGTTGACACAAAATAATTTTATGTATTATGGGATACAGCAATATTTTGGTACATGTATATCATGTTGTTTGGGAAAAACTCTTAAACCATTTTTCCTGTGCTCTCACACCATAACAATCAGCACAGGAGACTTCTGTGATCCCAAAAGATGTGCTTATTTTCCCCCTCCAGCAAGCAAGCAATTTTGCAGCAGGACCCAACTGGGTGTCCTCTAATTTAATTCCAACTATCTGCCCAGATAAAGCATCGGATCCCACAGGTTAGGAGCTTACTCCCACAAGACTATCCCCTCCTTCCCCCCAGTTGCAAGTCCAGGCTTCTGGAACGTCAGACTGACTGGCTTCAAGTTGGGGTTCCCATGATCACCTCTTTGGGTTCGATTAATTTGCTAGAGTGGCTCACAGAACTCAGGGAAACATGTTTACTGATTTATTACAAAGTGTATTTGAAAGGATATGAATAAACATCCAGATAAAGAGATACATAAAGTGAGGCCTAGAAGGGTCCTGCACTACCCTCCTGGCACGTAAATGAGCTCTTCACTCCATATCATGGAGATAATGGCACTTCTGTTGTACTGGTGATTGTTTCAGGTGGCTAGATTGATGAGTAGGCATGGAGTATTGGTGATCATCTAAGAAGCTTCTTATCCAACTGTGAAAATCTCTCTTGCTGGCTAATGGAGCAGAGGTGTGTGAAGGGAAATATGATGTTGCTGAAGGCTTCCTAGAGCTTCCCAAAGGTCATGTACCAGATACAAAATTTTATCCTAGACCATCTGACAATAATTGCCACCATTAAATTAAAGCATTAGACACGAATCTTGCTCATAAAGTAATATATTCCCATTAACCTCATTTATCTCTTTATTTAAAAGTGTTGGCCAGGCGTGGTGACTCCCGCCTATAATCCCATCACTTTGGGAGGCTGAGGCAGGTGGATCACCTGAGGTTGGGAGTTCAAGACCAGCCCGACCAACATGGAGAAACCTCGTCTCTACTAAAAAATACAAAAATTAGCTGGGCATGGTGGCACATGCTGGTAATTCCAGCTACTCAGGAGGCTGAGGCAGGAGAATCACTTGAACACGGGAGGCAGAGGTTGCGGTGAGCCGAGACTGGGTCATTGCACTCCAGCCTGAGCAACAAGAGTGAAATTCCGTCTCAAAAAAAAAAAAGTGTTACATTTATAATGCACTTAAAGAGGAAGCAACAAGTTGTCTGTTCTGTGTGTCATGAGTGGATTATGTCATGTTCACTGAGCCAGCCCACCCTCTCCTTCCTCCTCTCTCTCCCCTTCGCCTTCTACCCTCTTTTCCTCTCTTCCTCAGGTTACTTATAAGGCCAGCCATCATAGATTTGGTACAACTGAACTGAGAAACTCGAAGGACACTTAAAAATAGATTTCAATTTAACTTTGTCGTGAGATTCTCCCTTTTCTTTTCCTTGTCATGTTGGTCACAATTTGGTATCCAATTATCTCAAATAGAGCATAATTCATAGATTCATGATATAGTTATATTCATTAGATGAATGAATAAGTGAATGAATGAATGAATGAATGAATGAAGAGCACATTATTATGTTTTTAGTTTTAGCAAGAGAAAGTTCAGAAATACTAAGGAATCTGAACACCAGGGGGCATCAAAAGTTTGCTTTTTTTTTTTTTTTTCTCAAATCTGCCATTTAAAATAGTCTAAAGCTTGAGTCATATTGGCTTCATAAGAGAAAATGCGAGAGAGAAAGGTGGAAGAAGAAGAGAGAAGTTGTGACTTAAAGGTCAATTCTAAAGTGGTAAGTGTACTCTACGGCAGTTTACTTAAGTTACTTCTAGAGCAGTGCATGTGGTTTTTCTCATATAGTTATATACCAATGACCAGCAGATGACACCACTTCTTATGACCAGCAGATGGCACCGCTTGACCTCATGGGTCAAGGAATACAGTGTAGGACCAGATTTTGGAGGATAAAGAAACTATATATAGGAGATGAAATCTTTCACAAACTTTCTGTAGAAAAACTACTAAAGTAAAATAAATATTAAGTAGAGGATTAAGCCCTCTAGGTCTCAAATACCTTAATTTTTAAAAGGTAGAATTTTAACCAGAGGTATATTGTTCATTTTGAAACAAAGTAATAACTAAAATGTTTTTAAATGTCAAGTTTAAGCCTCAGAAAAGGTGAGCTGTAATTGATAGAAATAATTTGGATTTCACTGTGTACTTTTAGAATATTCCTTTATCAGATTTTTCAATGACCAATTAATTCACAGATATTAGCCAAAAGAAAGACAGTTGCACACAGACACAATACTGTTAGATTACTGATTAATAGCACTAAGTGATTTCCTCCGTTGTCCTTGGCTATATAATTTAAGTGTCAACAGAGTACTTCAGGTTTTCTTATGTACTATCAGTTATTTACCTTTTCTCAACATTTAACTACTTTAGTTGAATACTTATAATCAGATAAAAACCGCAGCAATGTCCGTAGAGTACTTGTAGTGCAAAGGAAAATGCAGACCCACTGGTTTTTGAGAGTGACAACCCTTGACCCAAAACTTTAAACATGCTTGTGAAACTTCCATGTGGGTGAAGGAGCAGAGGCCAGACTAGCACTTAGTTTCTTTTTAGATCTTCCATGCCTTAGTCATGCGGATAAGTAGTAACTGCTTGAATGGGAATAAAAAGCATTCTGTTGGATTTCTGTGTATAATGAAAAGTCTCTATCTTTGGCTCTTTGATTTCCCACATGAAACTCAGCTTGGATATTACTACAATAACAAAGAGCACTAGAAAAAACAAAAGGGCATATTTGCTTAAATTGCTGTTTTCATCAAAAGAAACTGCCTAATGGGGTTATCACTGGGTCAGACTGCACTCTGTTTTCACCAAGGCTGAATCAAGACTAGATGAATTCAGGAGGGCTGGGTGGGATTAGAGTCTTTAAACACCAGTATTTTAATAAAATTCTTCTTGGCAAAACTATCTGTGAGCCCTTCTACTTTGTTAGCAATGGAAAGATACGTAAGAAAGAGCTTGGAAATACTGAAGTGATCAACTACTAGGAAATGACTCTTAGGTTTAATTTTATTTCCAAAAAATAACACTGTGCCATATGAGAGAAAACATGGTAGAGAAGCAAGGTCTAGACCCATACTCTCTGACTCTACACTATTTGGTGTTGAAGCTTATGACACTCTGCTTCAGTTCCTTCATCTGTAAAATTAGGGTAATTATCCAGGGTTTGTGTGAGAATTCAAGTTAATACTTGTAAAGCACTTGGAACATGGTAAGCACTGAATGTGTTAATTATGATGATGATGATGATGGTGGTATACTAGCTACTGCATGAGGTGCTGAGAATACAGAGATTGAAAAGATACCATCTCTGCCTTTGGGGAACTTAGAGTCTTTTAGGAGGAGTCAGGAAAATAAGTAAGAGCAAAATGTTATAGATATAATAAGGAGGTTATATAGAGTTTTGGGATGGGGGTGACAAGGGAGGGTATGGTGAGTTTGGCCTGGGTAGGGGTGAGGGATGCCTTGAAGAAAGGTCCTTCAGCTGAACTGTGCAATATGTATTTGCAGGCAAGAAAAGGGAACAAGGAAGGGCTTTTGGATATGTAGTGAAAGCAGGGCTGGGCAACACATGTTGAAGGGCACCAAAGTAGGAATCAGTGTGGTACATTCAAAGAACTGCCATTCTTGGAATATGGTCAGAGCACAGAGTGTGAGTATAAGGGGGCAGAGTGAAAGATGAAGCCCTTCGGGTGGACATAGGTCAGAGTCCAGCATTGGAAACAGGAATCCAGGGGTTAATTTGGAAATCAGATGAGGTTTGTTTGGCTCATTCATTATTTATTTATTTGTTTATTAGAGACAAGTTCTCACTGTATTACCCAGGGGGACCTCAAACTCCTGAGCTCTGGGAATCTTCCTACATCAACCTCCCAGGTAGCTGGAATTACAGACATGTGCCACTCTGTGTGGCTAGTGTTTTTTAAAAATAAGCTGTAAACATTTACAACTTAGAAGCTCCACATGAAAAAAATAGGAATTTCCAAGCTTTCTAGAAAATTTGGAGTGTCTTGCAATATCATTCTCTAATTCCAACACGGTATCAGTGGATGACGTGCGCACTGCCCAGTTTGTCCCTGGCCTCTTCCTCTCACTTTCAGTCCCAGCCTTGCCTCTAATCCCATGAGCATTGGTGTTTCTGACCTTTACATAGCACCCTAAAGACTTCTGATTTCATTCTACAGGGCATGCAGAGCATTGAAATGTTTTAAGCAGGAGGTTCTACTGTAACCTGACTTACGTTTTTGTGCGGAGGAGGGATTGAAGGATAAGATGCTAAATTGTTTTCATCTTTTAACAAAAGTTCTATCATAAGCAATGACTGGACACATATGAGGGCAATTGAGTATCATTGGATTTTACTATTAAATTTCATTAGAAAATAGAATCTGTTCTTTGAAAATTGGAATCTTTAATCTTATTATGGAAGACTGACCAATCTTCTAGTCAACCCTGTATTCTTTTTATTTTCAAGAGTAAGCAAAAGGTCTAAAATTTTAAGAGGAAAGCCCATCCTTCTTTGGCAGCTCCTTTAAGGATCAACAGATAGTCCTCTTGGAACTAATAATGAAATGTAATCCAATCTTAACATACCTGGAAAAGGGCTAAAGGGAATGCATACGTTTCAATAGGGGAGGAACTGGTACAAAACAACAGTTAGCAAGAGGCAACAAAGAATTTCTGGCAGAGTGGGTTTTGCTATCTAAAACTTGCTTTTTCTAATAGAGACAACCTCTCATCTCCAGATACTCCACGACTTTCCAGAAGAAGGCATATAACTTAAATTGAAGTGATAGATAAAATAAACCCGTGGCTTTTTTGGCTTTTGGGTCAGACCCCTGTGAAGTTAGCAAAGGCAGCAGAAGCAGCTATGCTTGCATCAGAACGCAGAATGATGCCCATCCTCAGGAAGCATTTCACACCCACTTCCTTTCCATCCATGGAGTAAGGGGACAGGGAAGTCAATTATGAGAAGGGGGATGAACTAATCCTATACTCATTCTCTGGCCTTCTATAAAAACACTGGTTGGTTTTTAGCAGGAAAGTTATGCCGGTTGTATTAGTCAGGATTCTCCAGAAAAACAACCAGTAGGATGTGTGTGTGCATGTGTCAAGTGTATGTCACATATACATGCATATGTATGTGTGTAAGTGTATGTCACACACATGTACTTATATACATATGCATGTATATATCTATATCTGTATAGTTGTAGGAGCTAAGTCTGAAATTCGTAGGGCAGGTTTACAGTCTGGAGATTCCAGGAAGAGTTGATGCTGCAGTCTTGAGTCTGAAGACAGTCTGGTGGCAGAAGTCCTGCTTTCTTAGGAGACCTCAGTCTTTTTTCTTAAGCCTTCAATTGATTGGATGAGGCCTACTTACGTAATAGATGGTAGTCTGCTTTATTCAATCTACTGATGTAAATGTTAATTATGTCTAAAAAGAACCTTTGCAACAACATCTAGACTGGTGTTTGACCAAAGTACTGGGTGTCATAGCCTAGCCAAGATGACACATAAAATTAATGACCACATTAGGGCCCAGGCTGGTCTGCATGATTTAGGCTGGAGAGGAGAGGAAGACCCTGCTACTGAGCTATGCCCATCTTTGAGAAACCAAATTTTATCTTGCTCGTTATATCTGATATTCATTGAACAAACATGGAAAACCTGCTATGTGCAAAGTTCTTTGCCAATTATTCTCTGCTTTTAGGAGGTCTTTTGCTGTTGTAAATTGGAGGAAGAGTACAGATGCAGACAGACACTCTGGGAAGCAACTTAGTATGGTGGAAAGGCACTGGGTTGTAGAGACAAGAGTACTGGTTTTGGCTGTGTGACTTTGTGCAAGTTTTCGCACTTCTACACTCATTGGTGATTCCATTTTATCAAGATCTGCAAACTGTCTAAGCCTTATATTTATCTGTAAAACCATCATCATCATCATCATCATCATCAGCAGCAGCAGCAGCAGCAGCATTGCCCCAGGATTTAATGGAATGAAACATGTAATAATTTCTGATATATTACAAGTCACCAACAATATTTCTTTGTCTTCCTTCTCTATCACATTGCTAAGTAAAAGGGGGTGTGAGAAACTATGATATGAGGGGCAGAGTGAGGGAAATGGCACCAGGCATGATGTCGCAGCCTTGAGTCTGAAGGTAGACTGGAGGCAGAAAATTGGAACCTTTAATCAGGTGTACCCCATAGTCAGCTGGCCAGCTGACTCTCCGGGGCAGGTCTGTGGTGCAGGTGAGGCTTCATATTTATCTACTATTTGGTAAAAAAGAGGTGCTGTTTCTGAAATCTAGAATCCTGATGGTATGACTATAAACATTTCAGAATGATTCTCACCCTTTTCAATCCCTTATGCCACAATCTCCATTTATAGTTTTGAGTTTTGAATTTTAAGCCATGTTCTAAAAATTCCAAAGTTCAACTCTTAGAAAATCCCAAGTAGTCTAAGAGTATTTTACACCAAAATAGTCACAAGATTATGTTAGACAAGTTAAAATACATGCATTTTAGTATATACTTTGCACAACCTCTCTGAAATGTCTTGTTCAAAAACAGAAAACTCAAAGCTGCTCAAATGTTTGTTATGGTCTCTTAGTTCGATAACTGAAAGTGACAGGCTCTACTTTTTCCATAGGCTCCCACACCAGTTTGTGGGTTGGGCTAACATCATGTTACTTTTCTCTCACTGCATTCTCTGGCATGTGTGTGTTCTACAGAGTACCTATATTTGGTCCACAGATGTCCAGTGAAAAGAAAAAGAAAAGTTTATGGTTTTTGATGCCTTATTAAAAACATGCACAATAGGTTTTCTAGTTTGTATAAGATGGGAAAAGGGATGGTAAGGGGATCATATACTTTATCTTAGTCCTTCAAAGGTGAATTCATTGCTTCACCCAGTGATTTGATTGAGGTAGACATTATTATTTTAACTTGACCATCGGTTGCTAGTTAATAGTACCTGCACATACTATCACTAGTGGTAGATAACAACGGGAAAGCTGATGCTGGTATCTCTGTAACTTTGTTAGAGTTTTGGGCAAGTGAGCCAAAGCAAGTTCTACCCCCAAGTAGATCTCCATTTATCCTCAGAGACACCAAGGTCATGAGACTGGAGAGGACCAGGTCATGATTAGAGAATAATTATGAAGGGATGACATTATATACATTTGGTTAGCTCAGCTGTTCATAACTGTGGATGCAGATCACACAGATAAATGCATAGCTGATTAAACTGGTATCCCACTCTTACTGGTGCTGTGCCAATCTGGGGGCCATTTCCAAACAAGAACATAAGAATTCAACTCAAGGGAGTCAGAGTTGTATAAATTCCAGGCTATCATACGTGGAAAATACAGACTTCAAAACCAGGTACTTAGAGAAGGAATTGGAAAAACTAGAGATTTCCAGCCTGGGAGGTACAGTAAGAAATAAAGTAAAAAAAAAAAGAAAAAAAAAAAAAAAAAAAGGCTTTTTGGCACATTTCCATTACCACCTTGAGCATACAAGAAGTCCTCTGCAGATCTCATTGAATGAATGAATTGAAAGATATCCCTCTCCTCCTACCAAAAGAAAAGAAAACAGAAAGAGGAAAGTCACAAGGCCCTAAGAGAAATTCCAGAGAAAAACAGAAAGAAAAAGAAGTTACCTGAAGTTCAGATAAGAGGGGAAATAACAGTTGAAAGAAAAGCTTAAAAATTGGAAGAAAAGCAAGAGCTTTGATTCAATTGGAGGATTCAACAAGCTTTTCCTCCCCAAATTCTTGCTACATATAATGGCATGATACAGAGCTAAGTATATTTTATGAATTATTTTATTTCTCAAAGTAATATGAGATGTCTACTCATATTATGCCCATTGTACAGATGAGATCAGAATCAAGTCTGGACCAAGTCTGTGTGAGACCAGAGGTATACTTGTAGCTATTGTCCAAGATGGACAGTAAATTATATGATACCCTAGCTGTAGGGTCCACTTGAATGAATAAGACACAGATTTTGGCCTCTAAGGAGCTTATACTCTAGTGGAGAAAATCAACCTGCAAACAATTTTAATTCAAAGCAGAGTGACATGAGAGTGTACTTAAGGGGCAAAGTAGGAAGTTTATGGCCCAGAGAAGAAGCACTTAATTCTGATTTGTGGGTGGGTTTAAATAACCAGTGTTAGGGAAGAAATAAATGGGAATGTAGTTTTCCCCATCAATTTTCTGTGTGTGTCCTAGAAATAATTCCTAAAAAGGGATCTTACAGCTGGACAGACCGATTAAAGGTGAATATATTCTAATCTCTGCCTTACATAGAAATTAAATCCTAGCAAACCCTCTATAGGTTTAAGGAAGTAAATTTCTATTCCCATGAAAGGCAGCAGGTACTTCCTAGTCATTTCACATCATGATCACTTTAAGGAAAACCAAAAAAACTGACTGGGAAAAAAACAAAAAGAAACAAAACAACAACAACAAAAAAACCCTTTCAGCTGTTAAACCTGAGACCTGTGAAATCTTTCCTAAATTTTTGTTTAAATTGTTATAAATTTGATGCTGAATCATACTTTATTTACAAAAACATCCTGTGTCCCAATGAAATCTTTCTTTATGCCGTTTCCAAGTAGACCCACTTTCTTAAAAATAAATTTGTAACACTGTTTTTTTAAAGAGAAATCTCAACTAGCAGATGTATATCTATTATCAAATAAAATATAATGTCATGTATATAATACACAAATTTTCTCCAACATAGAAATGCCTCTTAATATATTAAAATTATTCCTTTATAAATTATATATAATTTTTCTCAGCATAGCATTAATGATGGTTAAGGTAATCTAGTGTTTTGCACTTCGTAGAAAAAAAAATCCCATTAGGAGAAATGCAAAATGTTTTACAAATATGCCACGGAGTAAGTTTTAATCATTGCCCTTCTTTTCATCTGGACAACAAGTGAAAGCAAGACTGTTGGTTGAAATGACTTATGCAAAGGTGAGAAGCACTAACAAAGTTTAGCCCTGACTCTGACCGCTAACACCGTCATTCTGTCCCAGAAGCCATGTCGTCTAACTGCTGGTCAGTCATGAAGAAAGCATTTCTGGAGCCTCACCCCTA
The DNA here is from genome assembly GCF_000951035.1 of Colobus angolensis palliatus. Lineage (NCBI taxonomy): Eukaryota > Metazoa > Chordata > Mammalia > Primates > Cercopithecidae > Colobus > Colobus angolensis. Next base: position 1,102,311 of record NW_012122487.1, read on the forward strand.
AGTGAATTTGCTTGGCAATAGGTAGAGGGGATATATTAGTGACTTCCTTCTACCTACTGAACAAATTGCTGAATATCTTGTACACGACCCAGGTCACTGAGATACAATCTAAGAAAAAAAAAAAAAAATCAGCACATTCTGAAGCGAATGAAAGCAGTTTCTATTCCAAAGATAAATCAATGGAGTTGTCATAGGTAGAAATTAGTTTTTGTGTATTTGTTTTCTTCTTCTGTCTCAGGTCTCTCTCATTATTGCTGAAGACTTATAGGTAAAGCCCCTAAAATATTTAAATGTTTATATATTAGAAAATTTTTTTAAAGAATATTGATTCTTAGGAATGAGCTAGATAAGAGGACTAATTTGAAGAGATTAATCAGTATTTGGAGTTTACTGAAAATATCACCATAATCCAGTGGCCCCAAGCTATGCAAGACAAATCAGTATGTTATTTCTCTAAAAGGAATCTAAACTGAGTGTATATACATGATGACACTCAGATTTACCTTTGTTCTTGAGTGAAAGCAAAAGAGATTGGTATGTCATCTGTTAACCATGCTCAAGTTAGAGAATTCCCTGCAGGATTTTACTTATGAAAAGGTTAAAAAAAAAAAAAAAAGTTGTTACACATTTTTTTCTAACCTGTGCCTCTGCAATCAAGGAAAGTATGATCTTCTATAATTTGATTGTAGTTGTTTCTTTAGCGTGGGAGTGTTCACCTACAGTAGAGTGCAGTGTGTTCACCAGGTAAATGAGAACATATGATAATAATCTTTGTCTTAACAGGCACGGTAGAGCTGATTGTTCCTGGAAGCTGGCGGCATTAACTCTCTTTAATCAAGTTATAGCTGAAACTGGTTTATTAGGAATGATACTAGGATGTGGAGTGCTGATTCTTGTTTTCCCAGGTGCTTTTAAAACTAAGTAATCCTCAAAGAGTTAGAGAAATCACCACAGAATTTGGTAAAGCACTACAGAGATATGTTTTCTAAACATTTAGCTTTTTTGGAGTGGAAAAGATGACAGAAAATTCCTCCTTTTAAAAATAATTTGAGCAATATTTCAATCATAATATAGGACAGCATGAAAAAGAAAAATAATCTATAGTTCTACTTTCATGAGATCACATTGCATAGGTTTGAATTCCACCTATTCCCTTTTGTAGCTGAGTGAACTTGAAAAAATTTATTGAGCTTCTTTGCACTTTAGTTTCCTCACCTATAAAATGGAGATATTAATAGTAGCTAACGAATGAGGTTGTTTCAGGATTATATTAGATTAAATATACAAAGTACTTAGAACAGTGTTGACACATGGTAAGTGCTTAGTAAATATTAGCTACTACTATTGTCAATTTTGAAATGAATATATTAAGAATGTAGCTCCTTTTGATCTTAGTCCAAATTTTGTATGTGTTTATGGGGTGTAATCTCAGTATGCATACAATTTTAAACTTATTTTTTCTTTTTTCTGCATAAATATCTTTTTGATGTGGCTACATAGACTTTATAAGTGTTGCTTTTAATAGCTCCATGAAGTTGTTGCATCATTGTGTCCTGCAATAGTGCAAGAATGCCACATACCTTTTATAGTATTATAATGATACTTTTGTTGTAATATGTACAGGTTGTTCCTATTATTATTTTATTATATATGCAAGATAGCACTCAGATTAACCCTTGTTTTTGAGTGAGGCAAAATATAATTATATTTCATAACTGTAAAGTAGTATCACAATGAACATGTTGGAAAATTTATGTTCTATTGATTTTTTGCTTAAGGAATAGAATTGCTAAAGATAAAATATGAACTTTTAGAAGAATGACATTTCAATAAAACTTTCTAAAATGGTTGCCCTAAGTTACAATATCATAAGTATTATGTGAATATTTTACAGCATATCCTCACTAGAATTTGTATTATTATTTGATAGATATAAACAAATGTTTATATCTCTTCTTATGTGAAGTCTTGTTCATATCATTTGACCACTGAACTCTTGAAATTCTTTTCTTTTCTTTTATATTGAGACAGAGTCTCACTCTGTCATCTGGGCTGAAATGCAGTGGTGCAATCATGAATCACTGCAGCCTTGATCTCCTGGGTTCAGGCGATCCACCCGCCTCAGCCTCCAGGTGGCTGAGATTGCAGGTGTGTGCACCCACGCCTAGATAATTTTTTAATTTTCTGTAGAGATGGGGTGTCCCTACATTGCCAAGGCTGGTCTTGAACTCCTGGGCCCAAGTAATCCTCCCAGGTTGGCTTCCCGAAGTGTGGAGATTAAGGTGTGAGCCACCTTGCTTGGGCAGAATTATTTTCATATACACTTAAATTTAGATATGAATCCTTTTTTTTTTTACATCTGATGAAAATGATTTTCCCTTCCATTGCAGTTTTTTGATTTATATAATTGTGATTTTTCAAATTTTTACATATTTGAAAATTTGTCTTTGAATCTTTTTTATTATATCTGGTTTCATCTAGATAAAATTATCTTCTATTTTTTCTCATAAATAAATTGTTAACTTTGGGGTTTATTGTGATATACCATATAAGAATGATTGAAAAAAAAATTGCTGCAAACCATCACATCGAACATCTGGTATCTGGTTTTATGAGATAATAATTATAAGTAAGGGAGAAATACAACAGGATTCTACTTACTATTGAAGCTGAGAGCAGAAGGCAGATTTTTTGAAGAGAGGGTGTCTTTACTTTCCACATTGCTTTAGATCTCCCTGATCCAAACAACAAGCTCTGAGAAAGGGAAAAAAATCTATGCCCCAAATAGAGCAGAGTTTAGAACTAAAGACAATGCTGGCATCTCATTATTTCCTTAGGTTAGCTGATCTAATTTATCTTTTCTTTTCATGAAATTAATCTCAAGCAACACATTGTTCACACTTTTAAGTTAAGGGATGCTTAATGTGCTTAGTGCAAGCTAGAAATACTGATTTCTTAATGTAACACTTAAACACATATATTATTGCATCAATTCCTGACAGAAACTATTTTAATTCTTTGAACTAGTGAAAAAGGAAAGTCCTGTTTGTGGTTAAAAATATGAGTGCATTTAGTAACACTTCCGGCCTGGTAAAATTACAATCCAGAAATGTTAACAAAAAATTTTTCCTTATTTGGTTACTTCACTTTAGCACAACAAAACCTTGTCTTTGGTTCTTTAAGCAGTTAGCTTCAGTACATCAAATGTTTCTTAATCTAGGTGCTGAAAATTAAAAGATAAATAAGAAAAGGTTTCTGCTGGGGCAGTTTAAAGCCTAGTGCAGACAGATACAGAAAACTGATTGCAACATAATTTGGTAAATCTTAAGAACCAGACCATTTAACTGCTTTTGTCAAAGATTTTAAAGGAGACTCACAGTTTACAGTTAACAGTAGCAGGGCTATTATCCTATCTCCCTTTTGACACTGTCCCCAGCTTGACTTAAAAGGGTTTCAGAACCTCCCAGGCTCCTTCTCCACCACCCCAAGCACCTAGCTCCTCAACCTGCTCCATCGTCACATACCACCCAAGGATCCTATCCCAAGAAGGAAGATATACTTAGAATGAATTTTCCACCTTTCCTTCAGTGGTGATGGAACTAATCATCATGTTTCATACTCCTTTTGGCCACAGTCACCATAGAAGTCCAAGCATTCCAGGTCATCACGGGAACTCTCCTCCATATATTTCTGTATATCTCTTGATCTGACTCAATCTCCCATTCCTTCCAAAACTACAGTCTCTTCCAATGCAGCTGCTGGAATTCAGGGCTTGGGAAGCACAGTCTCTTTTATTTTCCAACTCTTCTCTGAACAACACCTTCACCTTCTTGCTCTAAGCCCTGGCTGACCACCCAACCCAACCCATATCCTGTTTACCGTCAGACTTTTCAGGGGTGGTTGTTTTTGCTCCCACACCCTATGCTTCCAGGTCCTGGAGGTGGGGACAGGAATGCTCCTTGTTTCTCATTGTTTATCCTTTTTCAAAAACCCTTCATCTCCTATTTTCCAAGCCATTCCACTTCATAATGGAAGATTTTAGCAGCTGGCTCATTGCATTTCCTGGTACCACGACTCCTGTCATTATATTTAATGATGTCAACATTTATGTATGTCATTATTTTTCAAATTTGACTGCACATTTTTATTACCTCATAATGTTTTAAAAATCCTACCTGTGTTCAGTTCCTCCCCCAAGCCAAAGAGGTACTGATTTAATTTAGTCAAGGTAGGATTTAGACACCAGATTTTGTTTTGCTTTAAAAAAACAGAAAAACAAAAAACCCCACAACTCCTATGATATGAATATGCAGCAGCGTTCAGCACCACTTACTTAGATCAGTTCTACAGTAAGTCTTTTCAATGATTTGACCTTCTGACTCCAATATCTCTTTCTTTCCCCAACTCCATCATGTTCACCCTAGTCACACCCTAGAGTTTGTCATTATCAGTAACCTCCAATATCTAGTTTTTCATCATTCCACTTTCAGATATTCACAGCATCTCTTTCTGCCTCCTCACTTAAGTACATCATTCCAGTAATCTATGGACTCACTCCCAGCCTTTGTCCTAATCATCTCCCTCGCTTGTCTTTACTTCTTTCCCTATTCATCTTAGATTCCATGGTTTGTCATTATAACTCTTCTGCAGGTACCCTCAACTCTTTTGTCCTTCTCTCTCCCCATTATATTGGCCTAGCAAAATACAAACCCTGGTTATATTTAACTCGCTTAATCTATATCTGCATTCAAGCAGCTAAATGGGATAAGAGAACAACACACACATTTACTTTACATTATGGCCACAAATCTCTGGTGGGTCCTCAACACTTCAGGAAATTTTTTATAGTAGAATTCTCTGGTCAGTTCTTTTTCCAGATAACTGTTTGGTATCTTCCCCCCCTTTTTAAACCTCCAACATTTCCTCCTTGTCTTCATTTTCAACTGATAACCTGGATTTTTATTTCATAAGAAAATAGAAGTAAGCAGAAGAGAACTACTTCCCTTTCCCTTTACCAAATCTATCAACCTCCTTGCTCCTCACCCAAGTGCTCCATCTTCTCTTTGGTCACAGATGATAAACAGCTCCTGCAGCCTGGCTCCTCACCCCCTTCCACCTGTGCCAGGGCTTTACTCCTCTAATCATCTTTTTTCCCCTGAACATGACTCTTCCCTTTTACTGTAGATCATTCCCATCAGCATACAAATAGATCCCCCATCTCAGCAAAACAAACCCAATCCTTTCCTAGACTTCCGGTTGCACTCTAGCTCCAGTTGCATTCCTCAACTCTTCTTCATAGCAAGTTTCTTGAGAATTTTCCGTACTTACTCTAACTTTCTCACTTCTCATCTCTTTAGCCCACTTCAGTTGGGATTTAGTCCTCATCACTCTCCTGAAATTGCTCTGTCAAAATCACCAGCAATCTCTATGTTGCTAAGAGCACCAGTTAATTTTCAGTCTTCATTTTATGCAAACTCACAGCAGATTTGGCACAATCATCATCCACCCTGAAGCATTTTCTTTTCTAGCCCTTCTGGATACCACTATCTCCTAGTTGTTGTTCCATCTCACGGCTATTGCATCCTGGTTTTCTTTGCACACTCTACCTTTCTCAATATTAGAGCGCTCCCGCTTGATGTTCTTGCTTGGTCCTGCCTTCTTCACTCCCTGTACTCACTTCCTAGACCATTTCATCCAGGCACATGTCCTCACATAGCATCTTCATGCTGATGGATAATGCCCCCCATCCTTTCTCCTAAGCTCTAGGTTTAAATATCCAGTTGCCTAGTAGGTACATTTGCTTGTGTTATCTAAAAAGCATAACATGTTAAAACCAAAATTATTTTTTTCTTCTCACATCTGCTCTTTATATGGATTCCTGTTGGCATATCCATCCCCTAAATTGCACAATCAAATATTTAGGCACTATCCTTTTTCTTTATTTTCTCAAAGTTGACTTTTTTCCTTCTCTTTTCCTTCCTTCCTTCCTTCCTTCCTTCCTTCCTTCCTTCCTTCCTTCCTTCCTTCCTTCCTTCCTTCCTTCCTTCCTTCCTTCCTTCCTTCCTTCCTTCCTTCCCTTCTTTCCTTCTTTTTTTATCTTAAGGCTCTTAATCTGTTACCCAGTGTGGAGTGCAGTGACATGGTAATGGCCCACCGCAGCTTTATCTACCTGGGCTCAAGCAATCCTCCCACCTCAGGCTCCTGAGTAGCTGAGACTACAGGTATGCACCACCACACCTGGTTATTTTTTTCTATTTTTTGTAGAGATGGGGTGTCTTGCTGTGTTGCCTGGGCTGGTCTTGAACTCCTGGGCTCAAGCAATCTTCCTGCCTCAGCCTTCGTAAGTGCTGCGATCATAGGCAAGAGCCATGCTGCCTGGCTCACATTTGGCATTTCTATCATCAAGAAGTCTTGTCACCTCTACTTAAAGTGCCTTGAATTTGAGAATTCTCACTGTCTCCACCTCTATCATTTTGGTCCACACTATTATTATATCTGACTGTTGTGTTAATCTCTTAACGTGTCTTCCTATTTCTGTTCTTGCATCCTTTCAATCAGTTCTTCACACGGCAGCAGATTGTTTTCAAAATATAAATTTGTTCAATTAACCTGGCTTAAACCATCCCATAGTTTGCTGTTACACTGAGAACAGGGTAAGTCCTTACTAATGCTCACTAGGCTGTTTGTGATCTGGCCCCTGACCCACCTTTCTTTATTATTATTATTATTATTATTATACTTTAAGTTCTAGGGTACATGTGCACAACGTACAGGTTTGTTACATATGTATATATGTACTGTGTTGGTGTGCTGCACCCATTAACTCATCATTTACAATAGGTATATCTCCTAATGCTATCCCTCCCCCTTTCCCCCACCCCACAACAGGCCCTGGTGTGTGAAGTCCTTTCTGATGTCATCTCTACCAGCCCTCCCTTACTCTAAGCTGGCTGAATTTGCTTCCTGGAGTGCACCAAGCTTGCTCCATCTTTTGGGTCTTTGTACTTGATCCTTACACAGCTTATTTCCTTATTTCTTAGAAGAGATACCTTCCAATTCCCAGATCTCCCTTATCTAAAGTGAAGTTAAGGCTGCCCATTTTATATTCTCTTACTTTCTGATATTTCCTCCATAATTCTCGTTGGTACTTGAACTTAAATATTTATTTGTTTACTTTATTATTTGTTTCTCTTGCTAGAATGTAAGCCTCCTGAGGTTAGAAATTTTATGTCTTGCTTATTATAGTAGCATCCCCAATGCTTACATGAGAGATCCTCAGTATGTATTTGTTCAATAAATTAATAAAATGTTATCACTAAAACTGATGTTAATATTCATGAAAAGAGATTACCTTACTGATGTTACCTCATTATTCGTTGAAAACAAACATGAAACTATTAATGTGTTCATGTGCCACTTAAAACCATCTTGCCGACTTTTGAATGCCACTCCAGGTACAACACTTTGATTAGCACTATTTTCTATCCTGTGAACATTTCAACCAGGGTTTGTTGGCCCTGATTGGTTCAATCAGGCATGGGTACCTGGCCAAAAAACAACCAGTTTATTATAGTTTGATTGTCGACTGAATTTGAAACTGGCCAAAACATGCATTATTACCTAGTTAGGCTGAAGCTTGCTTTTGGGTAGGATGGAATACCTAGCAACTGACTATCATTACTGTCTTATTTATAATATTAGAAAACTTAAATTATCTTGAATGTCCAATATAAGAGGACTGGGTAAATACATGGTATGAGATGCTTACTATATACTGTGTATTTTGAGTGAAAGAATCAGAGAGCACAATTGTTTATGCAGTATGACTTTGGTTTTATTAATTTTTTCTCTTTGTATATATATTTTCACAAAGAAAAAAACAACCCAAAAATTTAATACGGCTTCTTTTTTCCTGGATGCTACCAATGAGGATTGTAGGAACATCCCATTGTGGGTGGTTTTATTTCTTCCATATAGTCTTATAAATATTTTCAAATTAATTTGATTAGAATAAAAATCATGTTATTTAGAAACTTTCCATAAAAAGAGCATGCTAACATTTTATGCATTGTTTAAAACTAATTTATATTCTTGCATTATATGTGCATTGCATATAAAACTATGTAAAGTATTATATATAGTTATGCATTATATATTTATATCAAGTAACAGATTAGAATGGATTGTATATATTATTTCTACACACACATAATTTCATAGTTTAGTGAATTATTTGGCAGCACTTGAAATACTACTTCAGTTCAAATTCTGAAGAGTGTTTTATGGTGATTCCTTTAAATAATTACCAAACATTTGCTTTTGTTCTAAAGAAACCACAATAAAGATAAATAAGTCTAAGTGCAATTATATCAATTTATGAGAATTTAAAAGTTAAAGTCCTATTGTTTAAAAGTCAAACTGTGGAGTGATGAGAGCTTCATTGTAACATTATCATTCATTTTATAAATTCAAACATATTCCTGGTTAGATTACAATGACCTCCTCTTTAACCTCTAAATACTGCATGCATATAAAGTAGAAAAGTCAGCTGTTACACAGTAAGTCTCTAAGAGTAGTTTATTAGAATTCAAATATTGAGGCTGAGGACTGATAATTATGTGGAAGAACAACCTAAAGATGATGTGTAAGAGCATAATAAACATAAATTTTGAGTTGAGAAGTAAAAGTAATGGGCTCAGTTTGTATTTAATTAGGAAGTCTTTCAGTTTCTCTAAAATTCAGGCTCAGCCATAATTCTTTTGTTCATTTATTTGACAGATATTTATAGAGAATCTGCTATGCCAACTGCTAAGATGCCAGTGGTGAAAAAGAGAGATGCATCCTACCTTTTTGAAATAGACTGTATGCTAGTCAATAATTACACAATTTTTCAGAAAATTTTAATTATAATCCATACGAAAACATTGAAGTGGGGTAACATCCAGTCTGAGGTGAGATGTAGAGCCTCAAGGGATCTCTTCTTAGTAATATTTAAAGCTTCTCAATCCTGTTGACCTAAAGCACTCTGGCAGGGGGTGAAATCTCTTTCTTCATAGCCTAGTTGGAAACCGATTGTACAATTAGATGCCGACATGCTCAAAATTTCTTACTTCAATTTCCTTTATGCTATAGCACAGAATACTGAGTTGAAGAAGAGGAAAGAGGACAAAGTCAGGGACTTGCCAACCAATGAGAAAGTCCCCAATGTAATGGCTCCAAAATGTCATTGTTGCCTACTGACTGTTCTAAATAGACAAACAGAAACATTTCTAGGGTGGGATGCTGGGTGAAAGGACAGAGAGAAGGGGAAAGACTAAGGGTGTAGAAGGAAATCAGTTTCCATTGTTTTCAGACCACTATTATGTGCCAGTAGTATTACATGTGTAATATCTAATATTTGCAAGAATTCTGCACACAGATATTGTCATAATTTAAAGGTGAGGAAACAGGCCAAGAAACTTTGAAGGACTTGCTCAGCATTACTTAGCAAGTACATTACAGATCTGTGATTAAAATCTAGGTCTTTCAAACTCTGTACCTAGCATAATTTATATATTCTTCACTAGTAGCAGAATATATACACAGGTGGGAAATGAGGAGAATAACGATAGAAGGAGGTGCCAATGTATTATAATTATGCTAAAAATGCAAGAATTAAAAATGCTAGCAAATAAAACCATCTAATGCGATCTAAATTTGGAACTGCCTAATTTGATTTATTGCTGGGAACTCATAGCTCTTCCAACTGCAGTTTCTTTTCTTCACCCTCCTTTACCTCACTCCTTCCAGGAATTGGTTCACCAAGAAGCTTAATCTATTCTATGATATGGGCCACTGTAGATTGAATTTTTGGTCTCAATTCTTCATTGTCCCATGACAGGTTTATCTTATTCCCTCTCTTGCCTTGCTCTCATGTGAGTGAAGTGTATTTTTCCTACTCTTTGACTTTGGGCTTAAACATATAACTTGCTTTGACTACTGGGATGTTAGTGAAACAGAGACCAGAAATGTACCTGAATGGTTCTGCTTGGTCTCCCGGGCTGAAGCATTTCACCATGAGAAGCACTTGCCCTGGACAGCAGGTTCCCCATCAGTCTAGCCCCTGAACAAAAAACTTGGAGACTTGTAGTGAACCTGCAGTCAAGAGCCAAGGCCAGCCAACCCACAGCTTGAAAGACAGCTTCAATTAGCCAAACCATATCAGTTACAGATCCACAAGTGTAAGAATAAATGTTGTTGTAAGATGCTGAGTTTGGGGGATCATTTTTTATGCAGTAATACTGTGGCTCTAGGCAACTTATATAACCATGATGTCCACATAAAATTACTGGAGACATATAAGAAGAAAAATACCTTTATTATTTCTGAGTCATCCAAAACAGGAAAATAATGAAGGGCTGTGACTAAGAGATTTGAATAGATGGCCTGAGCATATATGAAAGGACTGTTTCTGAATGCTTATTTGCTGGACTGGGGTCGCTCCAGAGTAAGGGATGGAGGGGAGACCTGTTGGTGTGAGAGCTCTTTCCCAGCCAGACGCTTAAGCTTAGCCCTAGGAGACAGACAAAAGCTGCCTGTCAGTAGAAATAAGATAAGGAACAAAGGATTAAGGCAATGGTTGTGTTGGCTCTCTGCTCTACTGCCTTACAAATAAGATTAGTAAATTGCTAAACATAGTTTTTGTGTTACTAGTTGACTTCATTTCATTTCTCTATAGAATAGTATATTCAGCCAAATAGGGCTTAGGCCTCATTGGATTTATCAGTATATACTTTGCTTATGAAGTAAGCTAGAGATTAAAGTCACTGGAACAAAGCACTAAAAATGAAAGTGCTTGAGGCAATTTTAGTCTCAGTCTAGATCATTGCCTGGTGAAGGATTTATCACAGAAATAACTTATTTAAAAATATGCAGGTGAGGTTTTACTGTCATATTTAACAAAAACACACATGGGGCTTATCATGAAATATGCTAGTGTGATGTGTCTGTCACCCCTAAGGAATCTGGCATCAACACTAAAGCTCTGCTATATGATGCCAAAGACACTATTATGAAGTAGTTTACTGAAAGAGATATAACTACCTAATTTATACAGTACACATCAGAAAACAGCACTTTAACTCAAAAAATCCATATTTTGTTTCCAGTTTTAAGTTATTTTCTGATAGACTTAAACCAAATTCAATGGTTTTTAAATTTCAGATGTTAAATTGTTTTAGTTCTAGAATTTTTCTTTTGGTGGTGGTTGTTGTTCTTTTCAGTTTACAAATCTCTCCTAGAATTTCTCCCCTTTTCACCCACTGAAACCATATTTGAAATAATTGTCATGATTATTTTAAGGTTCTTTTACTGACCAGAATTGTAGACTTATTTCTGTTAACAAATCTTCTCATTTTTTGGACACATTTACTTGTTTCTTTACATTACCAGTAATTTTTAATGGCATTTGGGATATGATAGATAATACATTGTAGAGATTCTGGATTATACTATATTTCTTTAAAGGGTGTATTGGAAAACTTTTTCTGTAAAGGGGTAGATGGTAAATATTTTAGGCCTCGTAGGCCACCTTTGGTTATTGGTATTTCTTCCCTTTCCCTTCCTCTTCCTTTTCTTCTTCCCCAACCCTTCCTCTTTCTTTTCTTCTTCCTCTCCTCTTTCCTCATCTCCTTCCTTCCTCTTCCTCCTCCACCCTATAAGAATGTAAAAATCTTTCTTATCTCAAGGGTCATACAAAAAGAGGCCATAGGTTTTAGTTTGCTAACTCTCACGCTAAATAGAGGTAGTGTTATTCTAGCAGATAGCTAAATTATAGGCAGATGATTTTGAACTTGTGGGGCTTGGTTTTACAATTTGCTAAATTAAGCCTGTTTTAGTTTTGCCTCGAATTGAAGAGCAAATAATCCCTTAGTCCTGGAATGTAGTCTTTACTTTATATGTATAACCTTCCTGGAATTTCAGTGGAAAATTACAGTGTTTTGAAGCCCCTCTAATTTAGTTGAACCTGAACTCTAAACTGTTTCTCTGCAGTAGGTAGCAGCTGAAATACATGATTGGTTTTTCATCCTTTCAATGTTTCAGCTGTGGTTTTCCTCCCAGCTTCCTTGGAGTCTCACCCATGGACAAGCAGTCAGCCCAGGATTTGAGGGGGATATTATTATGCAACTTTTGAGGCTTCCCCTTCTGTGACTCCATCTTCCCCTTCTGTGATTCCATTTCCTGAAAAGGAAATTCCTACTTTGACTTCAATAAGAAGGCAAGTTTTGTTTTGTTTCAGTTCTGTATTCTAAACATTGCGGGGACCAGAGAGGGCCTCTTGGGGAAAAACTATAAAACCCATGTGACTCTCTAATTTCCCAGATTAATTCATCACTAGTTTCTGTCTGCTTTTGATCACTCTTTAGTGCCTTTAAATTTTTTTTTTTAAATACTTTGTACACAATTTATAATTGTTTTCTGAGGATGGGTTCATCTGATACAAGATGTTCTGTCATACTGGAAGTCTCTGCAATCATAACATTTGAATTTCCATTACAATTTTACAAAGAAAGAATAAAAACTATATACTGAAAGAAGCAGGAATGATGATCAAGGGGTTTAGACAGAGTGTGACCTGGTCTGAACAGTGTTTTAGATTCATCTGTCTGCTGGAAAGGTGAATGATGGTTTGAAAGAAAAGTGAGAATTCAATTCAGAGAGTCCAGTTAGGGAAACATTGCAGTAATTCAGCTGAGTGATATCAAGGGCTAGAAGATATATCTATATAACAAAATTTGGACTTGAGCAATATTTAGGAATTGCAATTGGCTGAATCCAGAGGTTGACTAGATGTCAGGGGTGAGTTCTAGCATGCTTCCCAGATTTTGTTTTGGTGCATAGTAGCTAGGGCGAACCATTAATGACCCAGGGAACATAGGAGGGCAAACAAGTTTAGGGGCAGAAGAAGTGAGAAATTTGTATTGTGTTACACATACACATCTAGGGTAGATCTACAAATAAGACAGATGCCAAACTCTTTACTCAGTGTAGATTTGCTTTGAATATTTTTAGAAAAAATGAATCAAAACTGTAAATAGTATTTCATAATAATGTATTGATTACTAGGGCTTCACATTCATTATCATTTCCCCTAGTACTGTTGGGTTTCTCAGATATATTCCTGACATATTAATACTGATCAGGACAGAATTCCAACATTCATTTTTAATATTTTTGTTTCCTTTCATCCCCTGTAACATTCATTATATGAAGAGGTAAGATTGGTCTGACAGGAATTGTTGGTATGGAACCATTTTTCAGCATCTTTCTCTTATCAATAATTTATATAGATACAAAACATATATTACATATTTTTAAAGCACCACATATAAACATGGACAATTCTCCTATACCATGAATAGATTAATATTCTATGTTCTTTTGGTAATTCTTAAGATAGAATCTAGCTATGTAAATCCATTAAGCTTTTTGTTTGTTTCAATTATTACTATATAAAATATATAAATTGTTCATACCTCTTAGAAAATGTATGTCACATAGAGTATATTCTTTTGCTGTATAATTCAAACTGCTTTGCACTCAAATTTTCTGAATCTGAACTGTTTCAAATTATGCTAAGGAGTTTAATATTTATACTCAGATCTTTTATAGAATATTAAATATATAAACCTTGGATTTCTTCCTACATGTGGGGGTGGCTAACTAAACTCTGAATGAAGATAGTTATTTCACAAAAAATACTGTGAATTGAGCTTACAGCTAGAGGTGACTTAAAAAATTAAATGGCCTCTCAGCACTGAACGACTAGTTAATACTTATAAAATCATTGAACAAGAAAGACTCTGAAATATTTATTTTTTAGTCTTTGATAAAAACAAAGTTCTATGCTTAAATTCCTGGAACCATATTTGTTTTATTATGTTTTGAGACAGCATCTTGCTCTGTTGCTCAGGCTGGAGTGCAGTTGCACCATCATTGCTCACTGCAGTCTCAATCTCCCCGGCTTAAGTGATCCTTCCACCTCAACTTCTCAGGTATCTGGGACTCCAGGTGCATGCCACTATGCCTGGCTAGCTTTGTATTTTTTGTAGAGACAGGATTTCACTTTGTTGCCCAGGCTGGCCTTGAACTCCTAGGCTCAAGTGATCTACCCACCTCAGCCTCCCAAAGTGCTCAGATTATAGGTGTGAGCCACCAGGCCCAGCCTGGATTATATTTTTGATTTTCAGTAAATTCCCTTACTTTCAGGCTATCATCTTAATTCCCCTGTATCCATTGTGCAGCTTCCCTTTTTCTCCTTCCCGTTTGCGTTCAATCAATCTACAGTAATTGACTCTTTAGAAATTTCCTAACTCCATCCAGTCTTCCCTGTTTCCTCAGCTACTATCCTAGTACAAGTTGCAGCTACTTTTCGTAGCCTCTTACCTGGTCTCCTTACATCCTAACTTGCCCCTAATTCATTGGTCAAATTGTTGCCAGTGATGTCCTTTCTAAAATAAGAAGACCTTCAATGGCTATTTTCCTTAGGGAAAAAAAATTACAAATTCCTTAACATGGCTTGCAATTTTCACCCCAATATGATCTTGGGTTTCATCCTCACCTCATATCATTTCACTCTCTCCATTTGAATTCCAACCATTCTAAGTTGCTGTCAGTTCCACGTTTTTCCACCATGCTCTCATTTGCACTAGTAAATGAATGCTTTGGTGAGTGCTTCAAACCTCCTTCTTTTCATGACTAATTCCAACTCACCCTTTGGGTACCTTTGAGGCAGCACTTCTTCCAGAAGTCCTTTTCTTTACTTTTCCTTGATACTAGAATATCCTGAATTTCCTCTGTCATAATATACCCCAAACTTTGTCATAACTTCTTCTCTAATTAGCTGACTGATTCAATACTGCAAGCTCCATGGGAGCAGAAACAGTGTCTTAGCAGCTCCAGTTATCTAGTATTTAGCAGATTCTCAGTAAATACTGTATGCAAATTGTCTCCTCTTTTCTAAAATCTCTTGACAACAAACCTTTTACTAGTCTAACAGATTTAAAGACTTAGATTCAGAAATTAGATTCTTAGACTTAACTTGAATCCCATTTGCACTGATTTGAGCCTCATCTGAATCCCCTTGGTTTCAGTGGGAAAAGGGGAGCCTTCTGACACCCTACCATCATTATTTCTTTTAATTATATCTAAAGAGGCTGAAAACCTTGGGAAATGTTTGCCGAGTGAGAGTATGTAAACTGTTTTTCCTCCTTGAGCAGTTAATCAGCATCTTTCAAAAATGTCCATTGAGGATTATGACCTGCTTAAAATACCAAGCTTGTGTCTATAGTGAAAAATCAGAAAGAATCCCACTTAAAATTCAACACAAAAGCAACTTTGAAAACCGCAGCTGAATGAGAGCAGGGTTTATTTATTCTGAAAGCCACAATGATATCCCAACACTTTCACTCATGATGATTCAGGTAAGAAACCTTGTGGATTTGACATTAGTCACATGAAAGTGTCATCATAGCTCTGCTTCTTGTGGTAGGGGCAATTCAAAACAGATAGAAATAACAAGAGCAATAGAAATATAGTTGATGAAGCCTGCATAGCTGAGATGGAAAGCTTGCATTTGCAACTACAAATTTAGAACAGTTGCAAAGTGCACAAAACTCTTCACCTTAGATTATCCTGTTACCAGAGAATTGACTAGTCAAGTATAGAGCAGTGTGGGGTATTCTAAAAATCAACAACAAGGGTTAGAAATATAAAAATTCAGGACACAAGTGAGGGGCAAATCCAGACTAGTACTGACACAGATACCTACTCTGGCCACAGCTGCTTAAGAACATCACCTACACTTTTGAGAAAGAATTGGTTGTTAATATCGGAGCATATATTTTTATAACTTCTTTTTAATTTGTTATATACTTTTAGACTATGTAAGTAGTCTGTGTTAAGTGTAGACTCTCTAAACAATTCAAAGACTCTTATGAAAATATTTCCAATGGTCTTGAAGAAAATAGAAAACTCCAGTCAGTCATCAATTTATTATGTTCATTGCATTTAGATATTCGTGAAACTTCCTGAGATTGATGAACTGTTTTCAGTTTTCTTTCAGATTTTGTATTTAAATTGATAGTCTTTCAAGTATTTAGCATCTGTACTCCAAACCAGCTGCCAATAAAATGTGAAAACGAGGACAGATTTGAAAACTGAATGTGGAAATAAAACTCTAAAGTCATAGTCCTGGTTCCCACATTCCATCCCCACCCCAACCACTGCCACTCTCTCATTCCCACCTGTCTCTCTGATAGGTAGTGGTAAATGGAATCCAAGGTAAAAATTTAGGAAAATTTAAGCATATTTTTGTTTTATTCATATCCCTCCCACTTCTCAAAAAAAGTGAAACCTCTAAATAATTAAGGCAATGTGTTGCATTTTTTCCTGCTCATGGACAACATTAATTCCTTATGAAACAATAAAAAGTCTGAAGTGTTTTTGGGGAAATTCTCCATAAGCTTTTTAAATAAATTGTTTGTCAATGAAACCTTACCTCTAAAAGTTTGTTTCCTCTAATACATGGGCATAATACTGCTCTGTACAAGAAAATGCTGGCATACACACACACACACACACACACACACACACACACACATACAAACACATACATATACACAAATACATATACATATAAATATATGTATACATATACATATACAGTAACTTGTTGAGAGTCCTTTAAGGCAGTGAAAAAGATGGCTATCTGCTTGGGAAAATAGAGCATGTAGGATGCATGATATACAGATATAGACATTGTGTAATATATGTAATTATATATGTCCTATAATATAAATAATAATATATAGTATGTAAAATACATTATGTATAATGATATATTTTATATGTATATATGTATTTATATTGACATATCTATATATCTATGTATATTATATATCAGTATAAACATATTGATATATATAAATTTATGTTGATATAAATACACATAGATATATATATTTAAACAGATTCTCAGAGTCCTAGTAATGGTGGTGGCTGACAGACATCTTGAATAGACACAATTATCCCTCTGAACCTATCTGGAGGTGACATCCAGCCTTACCTCCCTGAAGTACAAACAAGTGCCTTTCAGGGTTGGAGACTAGTGCAGAAGCGAGTCCTGTGGCTAGAAATGAATGTGCTCTGTCAGCTTTTTACATGTAGGGAGTGCTTGGTCCTTGTTTTCAGCAGATTTCCTTTCACCATAGTGACTGTCTGGATAGGGAATAGCTGAAAGCATGTGAATTAATGAAAGAGGAACTGCTCCCCTTGCTGTTCAAGTGAGCTTTTCTAAGATATGCTTCCTATCATCAGTACTAACCCACTGAAAGTGGATTCAAAATATTTTCTCCACTATCGGTTGTTTTAGAGCTTTATTTTAGCTATCATATTTTATACAGCTTTCATGTCTGATTTTAGTAGTTCTCTTGAAGAAAGGTATACAATTTAGAGACCACATTAAAGGCAAAACTTTTACCTTGGTATTGGAAAGGGAAATGTATCCAAAGAAACAAGTAGAAGGGGATAAATATTCATGCTTCATTTACTGATGTCTAATTATGTGTCTGTGGAGCATAAGCCTGAGATTCCTGATATTTGGCTTATGAGCTGTGGGTTCCCCAGTGGAAATCTCATACAGCAATTTTTTAAAAAAGGTTTAGATCAGAGATCCCTTATGAAAAGTTGACAAATGTAATAAACCCTCTCCCCAGAAAAAAAAAGGGGATCCCTTAAAATTCACTGGTGGGCCCTAAATTAGAAATCTATTCTATCAAGTGTAAAGGAAATAAAATGGTGTAGTTAAATCTTGGTAGCATAGTTATTCTTTCTTGTCCAAGCACTATAATCTAGGTTGAGCTTCTGCAAATATGAACTTCTATATTAAGCTATCTGGCCTGCTATAACAAAATACGCTATACTGGGTGGCTTAAATAACAGAAATGTATTTTCTCACAGTTCTGGAGGCTGGTAGTTCAAGATCACGGTGCCAGTATAGTTGGGTTCTGGTGAAGAATTTCCTCCTGGCTTGTGGAAGGTGCCTTCTTCCTATGTCCTCACAGCGGGGAAGATCAGAGAACTGCAGCATCACAGTAAAGGCAAGTAAGGGCAAGCAGCCATTTGTAAAACTTGTTGACATGATTTTTTTTGCCTCTTGTAGAAATACATTGAGAAAACACGCTTCTTTAAATCCAAACTTTGAGAAAGTTTATAAACAAAAGCCAAGAACTACCTGTGATTAGTAATAAGGTCCCTGAATTAAAAGAGGATGACCTAGCACAGATTAGACTGTGTAGACAGGAAAACATTAGGTTATGCAAAAGAGGGAACAGATGAATCTAGAACTATTTTCTTGACCTCAGTGGTCAAGATTTATCAGCTCTTTCTTAGGGAGGCATGTGTAGACATAAATTTTAGAGTTAACTGAGTGAAGGAATATATGATAAACCATTTTTGGATTTTATTTTATTTAATTTGTTTATTTTTTTGAGATGGAGTCTCTCTCTGTTGCCCAGGCTGGAGTGTAGTGGTGCAATCTTGGCTCACTGCAACCTCTGCCTTCCAGGTTCAAGTGATTCTCCTGCCTCAGCCTCCCAAATAGCTGGGATTGCAGATGTGCACCACCATGCCTCATTTTTGTATTTTTAGTAGAGATGGGGTTTCGCCATGTTGGCCAGCTGGTCTCAAACTCCTGACCTCAAGTGATCCACCCCCCTTGGCCTCCCAAAGTGCTGGGATTACAGGCATGAGCCACTGCACTCGGTCTTGGATTTTATTTATAATGTAAATATTTTCTCATTTCTTTTTACCACTCTTTTTTTGTTGCCATCAAAAAGTTTTTAAGTTAATAAACAATTTTAGTACTCACATAAGTGTGCTGAGGTTAGGTATACCAGAATGGAATATGAGAATTATGACTCAGGTTTCTTGAGTAGGTAAAAATTTGTTAGGAGTACCTCCAATAAATATCTGTTTTTAAAAGTCTAATTTATTTCCGAGCTATAGGTTGCATTTAGAAGACTGGGACTCCAATCCTGGGCTCTCTCTCTCCCTCTCTTAACTGCCCAGTGCCTAATTCTCCATAGCACAGGAACACTCACATATTTCTGGGACAAAGGCAAATATACACAGGCTCCTCAGATTAACACGGCAATGAGCTCTCCTGACGGGGAAAAGGAAGCCAACATGTTTTAGCAATCACTTTTCCATAATAAACTGTAATGCTTTTGCAGAAGGTGCGTCCTGACACAAGGCTTTTTGGGGATTAAGTAGATTTTAGTCATCAAACTTGATTCCAGGTAGAGCTTTGATATATTTTCTTTATGTCAGATACTGTATGTTTTTTAAAAAAGAAGTATGATTTCTCTAGGGCAGATGTTTGATGGAAATTTATGGGCAAATTAGATAATCACTGAACTGATTAATTCTCTTGGTGTGTAACATTTAAATATTGATTGTGACAGTCTCTGCCTTCAAAGAACTTACAGGCTAGTTATTGAGACACATAGCAAATTACAATGTAATGTGGAAAATCCTATCAGTGCAGTGGGAACCCATAGCAAGGGGTGCCTCAGTAAGATACTTGGGGGTAGGGCATAGGAAGACGGCAGCTTGGGCAGCATCTGTGTTGTCCTGGTAAAGGGAAAGTTATTAGTAGGTGAAGGACCTTAAGAGTGAAGGTAACACAGCCTTGGCACTGGAGTGAAGGGTGCACACAACTAATACCTAATGATATGTAATGAAAGGCACAGTGAGAAGTATGGATCACACTAGATACCTGGAAAGTAATGGAGAACCAGAAATTGTTCAAAGACTACTGTTGATCCCAGTGCTCTTCAGTATAGCATCAACGCACTTCCAAGGAAATAAGTATGCACATCAACTTCCTTCCTTTCCCTGCACAGAGACTTTCATCTGAGTGGGCCAAAGTTAGACTCAACCATTCAGGGCCTGAGATTCATTTCTTAAGACCAGTGCTGTTCAAGAGAAATATAATGCATGCCACATGAGCTACATATGCATTTTTTTAACCATTCACATTAGAAAAATAAAAAGAAACAGGTGAAATTAATTTTACTAATATACTGCAACTCAATAGATCAAAATATCATTTCAACAAGTAATCAACATAAAATTGAGATGTTTTGCTTTTTGATACTGATGTATTTTATACATATATGTATATATATATATATAGATATTTGTAATGTCTCCTAAATTCAGTGTGAAGTTTTACACTCACAGCACATCTCAATTCAGATTATTCACACTTCAGATGCACAATAGGAACATATGGCTGGGGGCTACTGACAGATTAAAGCTACCCAGACCACTCCATGCACAAGAGTATAACTGTGTTTTGGTTCATCTCTTCAGCAATTAAAGGTGCCAAGTCCTCTGGTGTCCTAGAAATCATTCTGTTATTCAGGCATTTATTCATTCATTCATGCCCTTGTTCTTTGAACAAACATTTATTGAGCACCTCCTATATGTGAAATACTTTACTGTGAGAAGGGGAACATTGACCATAAAAATGAATAATACCATCAAGTATCAGAAAGAGGCGGAAACAAATATTTACAAGATGTTATGACAACAGCAATAACTGGAGCAGCAATTGTCCATGGAATAGGAAGTGGATATACGAGTTTATGATGGGGTGGGGGTGGGGAAGGGGAGTTGTGGGTGTTTCAAATTAAACTCATACCCTGGAAATTTCAGCCTCACAAGAGAGAACCATTGTTGCCTCACCCATAGGAAGCCCCTTCTCATATAAAACCCCACTGAGACAGCATTACTGATAGGATCATGCCAAATCCCAGGGGTGCTAATGTGCAAAGAAGGTTGCAGAACATTGAATTAAGAGGATATACAAATTTCTATGGGACACTGAGGGGATCCTGAAGGACTTCATTGAAAAGGTGGTAATTTTGTTGCATTTTGAAGCATAAGTTTATCAATTTAAAGGAGAGCATTCTAGGAAAAGGATACAAAGAATACAATGTACAAAGGCACTGAAGTGGGGAAGGAGGAAATGTGTTACATTTAGTAAACAATAAAGCTTGATATACCTGCAACATAGGGTGGGATGTGTGAGTGTGTGTAAAGTGGGTTAGACATGTTTGATAATATAGTTTGATGAGTTATGTGTACTCCATTAAAAAGTTCTCACCCTGTGTTTTAGGGAATTAACATTATTTCTCACCACAAACAATACTTTCTTCATAGTCAAGTTCAAATTTCAGGAAAATCCTTGATTATAATTACATCTCTCTGGCTTCTCTTCTACCCCTATCTCTTCTTTTCTAGACAATTGAATTTTCAGACATTAATATGAACCAGTGACTGAAAAAAATTTCCTCTGTCGACTAGTTTATCTTCTTACTGAATGAATAGTCAAATTCAATTGGATTAAACAAGCAGTAATACCACTGTCAAAAGCCATTAGCAGTATAAGAGCCTCAAGCCATAAAGAACTGTTTTTGTATATCTTAGAGTTTTCCTCATGAAAGGAAAAACTCAAACTAAAGGAAATAATGTGTTTCATTACAAGCTCTGAGTCCTTTAGGGTCTTCTCATCAGCTCTGTGGTTTATTTTTTTTCTTTTATTTTCCCAAGATTAAGAGCAGTGCTGTCTGCTTGATTATCTCAAAAGTACAATGTTTTCTTGGCAGGATTAAAAACCTGGATGTAAAGAAGCTTGCACACTATCCAAATTTTGAAATAAAAAATAATGAGGGGACATAATGAAAACCAAGGAGGAGGGGTGGGGAACTTGAAACCCCCTTTTTCCAGTTGAGAGATAATTTTATCCACTTCCTGGAGCTATTGTTTTACTTTCACTGACAGAATGACACCTTACATTTCCTAGATTTGTATCTCAGCCAATTTCCTGCAGATATACAGGTAGATGTCAGTGACTCACGGGACTGTCAGGAATACAAAACATTGGCAAAACTACATAAAAACTGTAAATGAACCATAAATGGACCTACACTTAAACAATCCTAGTGCCACTTTCAACTGATCATTTTTCCTTAAAAAATACTGTTACAGACTAAAGTGATGCATGATGTCTTCTATTTAATAACTACTAAAATCCCAAGAAAACAGAGATTACTTCCGCCTGCCTGATGCATTTTCCAATATACATACCATCCCTGCTACAATGGTCAATCAAGCCAGATAGACAAAATGAAACATAAACCCTGATACGGCTTGGTTCTGTGTCCCCACCCAAATCTCATGTAGAATTGTAATTCCCAGTGTTTGGGGAGGGACCTGGTGGGAGGTGATTGAATCATGGGGATGGATTTCCTCCTTGCTGTTATTGTGACAGCGAGTGAGTTCTCATGAGACCTATTTGTTTAAAATTGTGTAGCACTTACCCTTTCGTGCTCTCTCTCCTACTCTTCCATGTAGTACATGCTTGCTTCCTCTTCACCCTTCCACCATGATTGTAGGTTTCCTGAGGCCTCCCAGCCATGCTCCCTGTACAACATGCAGAACTGTGAGTCAATTAAACCTCTTTGCTTCATAAATTACCCAGTATCATGTAGTTCTTTATAGCAGTGTGAGAATGGACTAATACAAACCCATACCACATTTCCCCTTCTCTTTTGAACCTGATCATCTCAGTCACATGATGAGCCTGGGTTGAAGTAAATGAAAACAGAAAAGAAAAAAAATAAGAGAGTTTTACTGCCTCCTGAGACTTAATTTTCAAAAAGTGCTAGAGGGCAATATTAAAATAACAAGGGTGTATCAATCAGGCACTCTTGCTCTCCAGTGCCTCTGAAAGATTTTCTCTCTGTGAAGTTTAGGCATAAGGATGTGAACTCTAGTCTTAACTGAATCCTCTTGTATTAGAGATTTGGCTAACTCCCTCAAGTTTAATCTTGACCTTTGTTTAGAAAATAAATGGTGGGTCTCCAATGACAACCTCCGAGAGTTCAGTTTACAAGGAGCTGTGTCAAGGATCCTTAAACACTACACATGTATTTCTTGTGAGAAAATGCTTTAACGCATTGAAGCACAGGGGAAATAAGTTGCTGATAGGCCTTCTCCTTCCAAACTGTGTCATGGCAACAATGCTAGACAGGAATACGACTTGCTTAAATGGCTCTGTTTATCTTCCCTGTCCTGCTCAGCACTGGAATCTTGAGCATAAGGGTCAGTTAGAATTTTTCTGACTTGAATTCTCATCTTTGATGCCTAAAGGGACCTCCTATACTCTAGCCTTTATGAACAATACAGGAGTTTTAGTTGAAATAATTGAAACTGCACATTGGTATGGAAACTGTATAGAAGTTACAGTACCTTAAGCATAATTATTTATAAACTCTAAGTAAAATAATTGTAGGTTTCTGTCAAAATGTCTAATCCTTCCTTTCCAACAGTTAGCAAAGTGTATGTCCAGTTTGGTTTCATTTGTTATCTATAGCCCACTTATTTCTATGATTCTTGCTGTTCCCAACTGACCTTCATTAAAATGATCATTTCTTTTTATACCTGTTTGTTAGTAATAGCAAAAAAACTTGGTTATTGAATTATTTTACTTAGATCTCAAAGTGTATTGAAGAAAGGTGATGGTCCCCCACACTGTTGGCCTCAAGACCCCTCCAGAATGATTTACCTTTCTGTTTGTCTGGATCTACTGTTTTTTTGTCACTCCTGGGCATCGTCTGACTGCTATCTTTCATTCAGTCTGTTCTGTCTACAATCTCCGTAATAGTAGAACTAGGGGGAATTGTTAATTCTGTTCCCTTTGGAAAGAAGAAAAGCTTCCAGACTGAGTTTGAATTGAAAACTGAATCTTGCACTTGGTAAAGAAATGTATGCCAAGACAACTTCTATGTAAATACTATTAAATTTCTTCCTGGGCTACTGGGGATGTTCAGGGCTATTATTATTATTATTATTATTTTAAATCATATGTGACATCTGCAGTGTCACAAAGCATTTTAAAGAACATCCAGACATACTCCCCAGAAACTCTTAAAATGCAAAAAAGAATTTAATAAACATATTCTGATACTTTAAGAAGAAATGCATGGAGCATGAAATCAAGCAAACTTCAATAATCAATCTACACAAATACATTTATGGAACACTTGTATCATACTTCCATTGACTTGCCTATATCCTATTAGCAATGATGGATTATGTACAAAGAATTATTTTTGCTGTTTGTTATATCATCATTTGTGATATAAGGTGATTTTCATGCAATTATAACATACTTTAAAAATGCTTACTGTGCAGGTTCCGTCAGATAAATGTGGCACAATAAAGAAAAAACATTTTGAACACTGATAGCATAGCATATATTTTAAAGATAAATTAGAAGCAAGTGTATGTGAGTGTATACCTGTTGATCAAGGAGGCCTTGATGTTTCCCTCAGCTTGACTAAACTTGACAGGCTTCTTCCAGACTCTGAGCCCCTGACCTCTTTTTTTTCTAGAGCATTTATACAAGAAAAAATTGTTACACAAGAAAAAATTGTTACACAAGAAAAAATTGTAATTGTAAATCCTTTCTCTACCCTTTTGAGATGTAAATATTTTTAAAAGCCTCTTGCCTGTTGTACTGCTCAGGGAACTCTTTTTCAAGGAGCTGTGAGCCAACCCTTTGAAATGTAATAATCATGAAAGATAGCACCCCTGTCTGCCAGTCTCTAAGGGAGGGTAGGAGCCTAACTTCAGTGGGTGCCAATTAGCAAGCAGAGATGACCTAATCACAGAGAAAAGTATTTTGCAAACTCAGTGTGCTTCACACACCCGAGTGATCAACCTGCCCCCATCCTCCAATGTTCTCTAGTTCCCTTCCAGTAGCTCATACTAGTCCCAAAGTTCCTCCCACCCCTTGTTACAGTGGTGTTGAGCAGGCTGATTTCTGGCCTCTCTCTCCTATTGTAATTGCCTTGAATAAAGTTTGTCCTTGTTGTTTAACTTTGTCAGATGCAATTTTTGCTTTCACAATATGTATGTATACTCACCTTCATATAGCTAACATACAGTTACTGATTGAAAGCCACTTGGAAAAAACAAAAAACATTAATGCCTCATAATATTATAGTCTCTAAAGGGTTCAGGTTTATGCATGCATTCTGGGGTACATATTGTATGAGAACATATACCACGACTTTAATTGTTTTTAATTATTTTATTGCCTTTCTATCTCACTTTTCTATATTTCCACATGGGTAATGATAAATATTCCACTTTTCTATTTATCATTACCAACATACTATGTATTTAACTTATTTATTTGTTATTTTCTATCTTCTCTGCCTAGAATGAAGCTCCATGGGAGCAGGGATTTTTATGTGTTTTGTTCACTGTTGTATCTTCAGTGCCTAGCTCATGGAGTTGCTCACTATCAGTTGAAGAAATGAATGAATTAGCTATTAATATTTTTGTTATTGTTATTATTAGTATAAGCTTCTGTTTTGTCTAGGAATTCTAAAAGCTAACCCAGGATTGAGCCAGACGGCCGCAGACTGCTTCAGAGTGGGCTCTTTTCAGGCTTATTTTATACAGTCACACTCTGGTATGTTGTCATCAGCCTATACTGAGGGAAAAATGCATGTATTGCTAGAATATTATTGAGGATATTATTCATTATTTTTGTGATGTCCTCCTTGTGCAGACCAATAGTGAAATTTGTCTCTGCTGTCAGTTTCAGAAATTTTCAGGCCATTGGTTCATTTTTGATTTGTGGATACTGGAACTCCAGTAGCTGATGGTGGTGTCAGCTGCCAGAAAGCACGGAACAAAATGTGTGTTCTATCACTAGCAAGGATGGCATTTATGCTATGCACTGATCTTGTCCCTACGTGTTTGCTTTGCAACTTTTCTTCTCCCTTTGCCTTACTTTTGTTAATTGTCTTAAATTCGTGTTATACCAGTCTAGTGTCTTCAAAAGTCCTTTTTTTCTGAGATGTAAAAGTTGATCTAAATTTTAGTAACATTAAAGTTAGTAAGCTTTTTATTAACAAAATTACTCTTATGGAGATAATAATAACAATTTAGTATTTAGAAATGCTTTCCTAGATATAATGTATTCAGTTCTTACACAAGTAATGAGAGACAGGCAGCTTAGGAATTGTATTTTCATACTGTAGCCAGGGAAACTGAAGCATAGAATGATCGTGTGCTTTACCCAAATTTAAATGGCTAACTAAACTGAGGAAGCCAGAGAGAATCCAGACCTTCAAATTGTTCCTCCAAAGATCTCACTTTTGGTTGATATTCCTTCACTTGGCTCAACTTTTCTGGTTAGATAAACATTTTTCACATAATGTCTGGCTCAGCAGCACTTCCATTGGATGACATGTGGCTTCCATTTTGGCCATGGAATTGCACCATATATGAGTATTTAACTTAGAGACAGACTTGAGAATCAAATTCAACTGCAGAAACAGAATAGAGCCTGGGCTCTGGAGTCAAGACTGTCTGTGTTCAAATCTTAGATCTGCTAATTACTAGCTGTAGAAGCCTATGAAAGTTGTCCAACATTTCTGTGCCCTAGTTTCTCACATCATCTATAAAACAGAAATGAAGACACTAAGAATACCTAGGTCATTGGATTGTTTGGAGAAGACAATGAGAGGATACATTTAAAGCTCCTAGAACAGTACTGGGAACATAGTAGGCACTGAACAATTGTTAATTGTTTTCTTAGGCCAGGTCCCAGGGAAATGAGCCAAACCTCAGCTTGTGTGCTAAAATATAACACAGTTATTTGCAGCTGGGAAGCAAGAGAGAAGAATAAAAGAGAAATGAAGTTGGAATAAAAGTAAAGAAAATGCAAGGTAGTATGTTTTTAAGCTGGCCATGATGTCATAAGAAAACAAAGATGAATGCTCAATCTTGTGAGACTTCATCCATGTAGGCTATATGGAACCACTGCATTCAGGGACAGTCCATTGAGGACAAGGGAGTAGAAGAGGATTTTTTTTTTCTTTTCTTTTTTTTTTTTGCTTAATCCTTCTTATCTTCTGTTTCTCATTGATCAAAGTTCAGTCCATGGGATATTAACTCTCCTCTACTTCTAGCAGGTCGTGTTACCTGGCCAGATCCCATGTCCTCAGATGTAGCGTGGGCCTCATCTGAGCTCAGAAGTGTGAAGAACCAAAGCCTTTGTAAGTTTGGCTGCCTAGGATGAGCATCAGAGCTGCTGCAATTTCTGCCATGGGGAGTGCAGTAAATGCTAAATATGAACCTATATCTCATCCCAGGGGAGCTGAAGCAGTTGCTAGTGTTAAGAGGTGCAGGGGTATTGGAGGTGGCTGGGACTCTTCATTGAGAAAGTGGCTAAAGTCCAGGGACAGGTGAGGCTAAGAAAATGTAGGGAAGTACTAAATTAGGTCCATTACTACCATTACCTCCTGAAATCTTCTGTAGTAGACACAGACACCCACTGTTCGGATGTCCCTTCAAGAAGGGACTTGCTGCTATGATGAACTCCATTAGCTGAAGGCCTTCAGCTATGATCACCTTCACAATCCATCTTAGTTTTCAAGTAAAGAGCAAACCCATCTGGGGGAACTCTGGAATAAGCAAGGTGTTGGTGGCCAAGGTTTTATACTTCTCAGGATGGCTCTGGCCAAAAATTGAACAAGGCAGGGGTAACAAGGACTTAGCCTTTTCCACCAAGCGCTTGATGACATTACCAAGCAAATCTTGCTCTACATCTCCACTTTGGCCTAGACTTTGTCAGCCTGCAACAGGTTTGATGGCTATCTCTGCCCAATCCTGCCTTCTTTTCTTTCATTTTACTTCCCAATAAATATACCTTTCACATTTCTTGCTACATCACAGGGTCTGCTTTCCAGGGAGGCCAATCCCAACACTTCCCTAAAGCAAACACATATATTAATAGATATTAATTATATGAAGGCTAAATCCTAAAATAGAAAGGAGGAAATACTTTAGTCAAGCAGAAGCTACCTGGGAAAATTTTTAATACAAATGAATAGTCATCAGTGTATATTTACTATACAAAAGGGCCAACCATAGGTTCTTATTAGATACCAATAATGTATTCAAAATTAATTTTAAAAAGCTTAGAAAATATGACTATGAGAAAACAAAATTTTTCTTATTGTAAATCATATAATATTAACAAGAACTGCCTTTTTGAAGACCTACTATGTGCTAGGTATTGTAATCATATCATATATACTTTCTTATTTAATCTTTGCAATAACTCTGTGCTATTTTCTCTTGGTTTAGACAAGAAAATCAAGGCATAGAAACTAAGAAAATTGTCAAAGATCTGACAGAGGCAGGATTTAGATCTAGGTAAGATCTAGGAAGCTCAGATTCTTCACCATTACTTTATGATAACAGCTTGCAAATGCCAATGTTGTACATGCACCAGGCTGAACACTACATGTACTATTTAATCCTCACAACAGCCCCTTAGAGCAAGTGCAGTTGTTATCCACAATTGAGGCCAAGCGACTTTGTATGACTCAGGAAGGTTAAGCCTAACAGGTAAAAGAGTTGGGGTTCAAAACCAAGACAACTTTGTTTCAGAGCTTATCACTATTCTATGCTGTCTCCATCAGATGTAAATAGTTTGCCCTTGACCTGCAGTAATCTATCTTACAGAAATCCATGGTATGAGCATTATTGGTTATACTCAAGTTAAAGTCATCCACAGTAAAACTGAGAACTGCCTATCAATTTTGCTAAAGGACATACTGTACTTCCTTAACTTGAGTCTCATCTTAGTGTTGACATGGGGGATCCTATACGTCAAGGTTATTTGCCTATTAAACCTGTCATCTGCTTTTATAGAAATTCAAGTTTAATATGTGGTAAGCCTCAGAAAGCCATGCATGCTTTGATATGCTTAGAGATTTTCCAGGTGTTCAAATGATAGTTAAAACCGATAGACTGGTCTTAACTTTCCACTGAAACATTTAACCAGAACAGTCTCTGGGTCTGAGTCTTTCCTCTTTGGGATGTAACAGGGAAACGAGTAGACAGAATGTCTGTCTAATTGCCATTTCCCCAAACACCACTGTCATGTCTCAAGGCCATTCCTCAAGCTATTCCCTTTTACTGGAATTATTTTCACTCATTTCGCTATCTGACTAAATCCTTGTGAGTCTTAAAGATCTGGCTCAATGCTTACTTTTTCCTGTGAAAACTTCCCAATCCTTTTCCTCTGGACTACGACTAACCATACTCTTTGCAAGAATGAGTAACTTCTGTGCTTTCACTTTTTTATACCTCTATTATAGAATCTTTCATTATGTATATGGTATATGTTCATCTTTCATTGTTGGTTCTTTGAAGGCAAGAGCCAAGTATTTTAATGATTCTTGAACTTGCTGTGCCTAGTGTAATATCTGGTACATATGGGTGCTCAGATTGTTCCATTGTTATTTAAGAATCAGAATATTCAAAGGCACAAGAGAAACATTACCTATCTAACCACATTCTTTTTTTTTTTTTTTTTTTTTTTTTTTTTTTTTTTTTTGCTTTTTGGTCATCTATTTAACACCAAAAGAGGGCCATTTTAGTTGACAGAGAGTTTTTCACCTTTGGGATGTCTAACCACATTCTATAGGACTGGAATTTCCAATAGGCATGTCAGGAACAATTCACTAACCACAAGTCGGTAAAAAATTTTTTCTGGGACAATGTGAGGGCAGGGACCATGTCTATCTTATTTCACAACAGCATCTCCAGCTTCTAGTGTCATATCTGGCACATAGTAAGTTGCTGATCCAATGCTATGAAACTATTATTTTCACAATGCTGCCATACACACACTATGTACACTCCCACCAGTATATTATTACTATGAGAATGCTTTTATTTTAGAAGTTGCATTCCCATGCCAAACTAATTGGGAAAAACTCTTAGTTGAGACATCAACTTGGCAACCTGCTATATCAATGTACACACAAATTTCTTTTTTCAGACTCTCCATGATATAATTTTGCAACAATCAAGATTTCCATGACTTTTCCAATCTCCCATTCTTTATTGGCTCTTATTACAATTAATTGTAAAATAGAGTTCTTGTAAATCACACCTCTATGTGAGCCCTGAAGAATAGCCTAATGAACTAATGGGCTAGGTTTACTGTATCTCACTGAAATACTTCTTGTCTGGCAGCTCTTCCACCACTACATTCAAATCGAACGTAATTTGGCCAGCCCTCCACAGCTGGGGAGTCTTTTTATGCTTCTGAACACAAATTCAACCCTTTACACCCACACCCACCCACTCATTCACCCATGTCTTTTCCCAGCCTGAGCTTCATAATGGATGTGATGCCACATCTACAATGACCCTTTCCTTCTCCCCTGAGGGTCCTCATATATTCTTCAGTAAACTCAGTGCCATGTAATTGTTGAACAAATAGGTCATGAATCAGCCTGCAAGTGTAGATGATGATAGCTTGTTTAAAGTGAGAATGATGGAAGGGCCCCAGAGAAAATAAGAAAGGTAGAAATTTGCCAGAAGTCAACTCAAAAAAATAGTGAGGAGTTTTCGTCACTATGTTCTTTTAGTACAGGTTTTAGCTTCCCCTCAAAACATACAGCTTTTCTCTTTATAAAGTAATTTTCTACATGAATATTTATAGCAACATTGTTCATAATAGCCAAGAGGTGGAGATAACCCAAATATCCATTAACCGATTAATGGATAAACAAAATGTGGTATATTGATACAATGGAGTAGTAATTGGGCATGAAAAGGAATGCACTACTTCTTGAATAATACATACGACAACAATGAGGTATCCTGAAATCACGCTAATGAAGAAAGTCAAGAACACACCATACGTTATATGATTCCATTTATATGAAACATCCAGAACAGGCAAATCTATAAAGAAAATAAACTAGATTAGTGCTGGGAAGGATGGGGTGATAGGATGTTGATAGCTAAAGGCACAGGGTTTTCTCTTGAGTGATGAAAATGTTCTAAAATTGACTAATGGTGATGGTTGCACCTATTTGTGAATATACTAAAACTATTGAATTAGACACTTTGTTTGTTTTATTATACTTTAAGTTCTAGGGTACATGTGCACAACATGCAGGTTTGTTACATATGTATACATGTGCCACGTTGGTGTGCTGCACCCATTAACTCATTATTTACATTAGGTATATATCCTAATGCTATCCCTCCCCGCTACCCCCTCCCCACAATAGGACCTGGTGTGTGATACTCCCCTTCCTGTGTCCAAGTGATCTCATTGTTCAGTTCCCACCTATGAGTTTGCTGAGAATGATGGTTTCCAGCTGCATCCACGTCCCTACAAAGGACACGAACTCATCCTTTTTTATGGCTGCATAGTATTCCATGGTGTA
>NW_012122487.1:1140873-1141324 GCF_000951035.1 Colobus angolensis palliatus
CTCTTTGATTTCACTGAGCAGTGGTTTGTAGTTCTCCTTGAAGAGGTCCTTTACATCCCTTGTAAGTTGGATTCCTAGGTATTTTATTCTCTTTGTAGCTATTGTGAATGGGGGTTCATTCATGATTTGGCTCTCTGTTTGTCTGTTGCTGGTGTATAAGAATGCTTGTGATTTTTGCACATTGATTTTGTATCCTGAGCCTTTGCTGAAGTTTCTTATCAGCTTAAGGAGATTTTGGGCTGAGACGATGGGGTTTTCTAAATATGCAATCATGTCATCTGCAAACAGCGACAATTTGACTTCTTCTTTTCCTAACTGAATACGCTTTATTTCTTTCTCTTGCCTGATTACCCTATCCAGAACTTCCAACACTATGTTGAATAGGAGTGGTGAGAGAGGTCATCCCTGTCTTGTGCCAGTTTTCAAAGGGAATGCTTCCAGTTTTTGCCCA
>NW_012122487.1:1144859-1192073 GCF_000951035.1 Colobus angolensis palliatus
TCTGGTATGTTGTGTCTTTGTTCTCATTGGTTTCAAAGAACATCTTTATTTCTGCCTTCATTTCGTTATGTACCCAGTAGTCATTCAGGGGCAGGTCGTTCAATTTCCATGTCGTTGAGCAGTTTTGATTGAGTTTCTTAGTCCCGAGTTCTTGTTTAATTGCACTATGGTCTGAGAGACAGTTAATTATAATTTCTGTTCTTTTACATTTGCTGAGGAGTGCTTTACTTCCAACTATGTGGTCAATTTTGGAATAAGTGTCATGTGGTGCTGAGAAGAATGTGTATTCTGTTGATTTGGGGTGGAGAGTTCTGTAGATGTCTATTAGGTCCGCTTGGTGCAGAGTTGAATTCAGTACCTGGATATCCTTGTTAACTTTCTGTCTTGCTGATCTGTCTAATGTTGACAGTGGGGTGTTAAATTGTGTGGCATATTCATTAGCAAGGGCTGCCATAACAAATTGTACCATAGACTGTGGGTGGATTAAAAAACTGAAATGTATTATCTCGCAGAATGGGAGGTTAGAACTTTGAGATCTAGGTGTTGGCTGGGTTGGTTCCTTCTGAGGGTTATGAGGGAAGGACCTGTTCCAGGCCTTTCTTTTTGACTTGTCATTGGCTGTCTTCTTCCTGCCTTCACATTGTCTTCCCTCTTTACATGTCTGTGTTCAAATTTCCTTTTTTCCTAAGGACAGTGGTCATATTGGATTAGAACACCCTAATAACCTCATTCTATCTTAATTACCTCTGTAAAGACCATATCTCCAAGTACAGTTACATTCTGAATTACTGGGGCTTAGAACTTTAGCATATAAATTTGATGGAGTGGGGAGGGGAGGGACACAATTCAGCTTATAACATAGGATATGTGAATTATATCTCAATCAAACTGCCACAAAAAGAAGAAAATTTCCCCTAAACTTTGAGCCTGCTTCTTAGATAGGACTGACCTAGGTAAGAAGCAGTGAAGTAAGGAATACACTTGTTTTCCATAGAGCAGTCCTTTGTGGCTTCTGTGATTGGTCTGGGATCACTTTACTTCTAAGTCCAAAAGTGTACAACTACAAGAATGCAGTAGGAATAAACCAAAGTTCATAAAATACAGCCTGTAACTTGAATCCAATAACTGACATTTCACTTGGCCTATACCATATTTTCACAATTTTTGAATATAATCTCTGGATTAAATGCATTCAGGCATATTCCAGCTTGCCGTCCCCACCATTGCCTACTGTCTCATACTTAGCATGCTTCGCTCATTTGTTAACTGCCTGAAAATTTGAGCTTGAGGCCTCAGGAACAAACACATTGACAGACTACATCTCATGGCACATCTAACACATAGCATTGTTATTAAAAATGGCTGTTTTGTAACTTCCTGATTAAAAGTCACAGTGCAGAGGGACACTTGCACAAGAGTTCAGATTCAAACTTATTGTGTGGATTATGTTTGTTGGACTGTATGCAGCAGTTATAAATATAGGCAAGATCTAAATCTGTAAAACATTCAGTTACGAAGGGAGAATTGGGTAGTTGGAGGTTTCAGACATAAGAAAATGATTATCCTTTAATCTATAACTCTAAAGGTCCTTAAAATGAGAAACTAGCATACATTCAAGACATTTTCCTTCTGTAGTTTAATAAATCATATGTATGAGCAAGTAGTAGAGGACTTTGTTGTGGTAGAGCTACAAATATTTGGATATACCACGGGTTCCATTATTTTTCTTCAATAGAGAAATTTCATATGATAAAAGACTTACGTATCAGGATTAGTTTGCCCTGGTGGTTTTCAAAGTTAAGTGCACCAGCGTCACCTGAAAGGTTTTAAAAAATAGATTCCTGGACTCTGTCCCCAGAATTTCCCACACAGTTAGGTTTAGGGTGATGCCCCCAAATTTGCATTTTTAATAAGTTTCTAGATGATGCTGATGCTGTTGGGTTGGGAACATGCTTTGAGTGTCATTGATCTACACAATGAATGTGAGCTCTGTCCCTTGACTTCAGCTCAAATATACCCTCAAACTAATTTTTAAAACTTTTGAAAAATTCTGGGGAAGGAATGTGACCGGTTTTTCAGTGCCCAACCCTTTGATCAGTGAGGCAGGTGAATCTGTCTGGGGAAGCACACAGGGCAGGCACGCTTAGCAGGCTAAGACAGTGTCCACCACATTCTTTCTTTCATTACGGGAGAATAGAGTTTTTAAAGAAACTATTTTTTCTTTAGTGTTACAGAATCATCTGCTTATTTTCTGCATGATAACATAGTTTGAGATTGTCAAATTCAAGGGCTTGATCAAATGATTAGTGATAACTAGACTTTTGTGTTTGGCATTGTGATCTAGGAAACAAAGCACGGACAGATTACATTTGTGAAACATGTGATGCCCTGTGTGGATCTTAAAAATGAGGGGGAAAAATCCAGGAAAAATGGAATAATGCTACTCATTTGTTCTTAAAAGCTAGGCCTTATTTTATGATAGAGTAAAATTGTTTTTGTAAATTTGGACTAGTCTCAAAATTTGAAAGAAATTGTATTTCTTAAAAAATTTGGCAATGTCCACTGAAGGTTTCTTTCTATATCTCCTGAAAATGCTGAAAGTAATAATTATTGATATTCATTCCACATTTTTGCATAGGTGGTTTGTACATGTTAATTATTTTGATCCTTACAACAACCCAACCAGGTATCATTATCCATAATTATCCAATAATATTATCTATTACTATCCTTTACATAAATTGAGGCTTAAAGCATTTTAGTCACTTCCCCATGGTTACACTTCCAAATCTGACCTGCTTCAGGCTGGGTTTTTTCCTACTTTTCCATACCTCTTTCACATGATTTCAAAAATGTACCAGGTAGTTACAACAAGGAACTGACTAAGGACATGAGAACAGTAAAGCAAAATAGTGATCCTTGAAGTTCTCAGACATTTGTATTTCCTTGGAGATAGAGATAAACATTGGGATTGTTTTTGGAAAGCATAAGGCTAATTGTTGGGGAAAAAAGAATAACATAATTTATATATTTTGTTACTTTTGCCCAAATTTTTAAACCACATTTTTGTTACCTTGCCCACATTTTGAGAGCAAAAAACTGCCAAGAACTGTGGGGAAGAAAAAAAAAAAACACACTCTAAAAAAAACGATATTTATGACTAAAATTTTACAACAGGATAAACTTATTTTTGCACTAAATCCTCAACTTCAAAGTAATCTTCTATGCTATTTCATTTCAGCTCATGCATCCAAGTTTGCATTTCTTCTTTTATAGTTCCTGACTTTAGGTCAGATAAAAGCATATATTATATTTTTAAGACTGAGAAAACTCGATGGCATTTTCCCTGCAAAACTCAACCACAGGCTGACTGAGGGTGATGTCAACTCCCAATTAACCAGACAGGAATAATATTTACTGTTGTTAAACTTAAATGTGTGCAGACCATATCCTGTCCTTTAAATGACACACTCCAGTAGTTAATTCGTGCTGATGTATGAAAGACGTAAGAAAATAGCCACATGTCACCTTCCGTTTGCATGTGAGCATAAATGTATAAATCCATCTTGTATCTGCCTTAGTTTCTTTGCTAGGTGATTCTACTTACAGTCCTACAGTTTCTCGGTCCAATAGCATCAGGATCCAGCTTTATTCCTCTTATTCTCTTCCATGCTATGTCCTATCTATCAGCATATCCTGTCAGCTTTAGCTGAAAAAATATATTTGAAATTTGACCATTTCTCATCACTTAGCTGCTTCTCTTTTGGCCCAAGCCACCATCATCTCTCATTTGGGTCATTGCAATGACTCCTGACTGAATTCTCTGCCTCTTCCTTTGCCCCCTTGCAGTCAATTTCAACAAAGCAGTGGCTCCTCTTTCTCTCTTTGAGCTCCTCTCTATGCTCCAGCTACACCGGCCTCCCTGA
Source organism: Colobus angolensis palliatus (assembly GCF_000951035.1). Classification (NCBI taxonomy): domain Eukaryota; kingdom Metazoa; phylum Chordata; class Mammalia; order Primates; family Cercopithecidae; genus Colobus; species Colobus angolensis. The sequence goes on from NW_012122487.1 coordinate 1,148,786, forward strand.
TCTCCATGCAACCTTTCCCTCACCTTCTTCAGGTTGTTGCTCAAATGCTGACTTCTTTTCTATAAAGTTTTCCTTGACCACCTTATTTACAACTGACCCCTACCTGTCTCCCTGATACTCCTTTTTCTACTTTATTTTCATTACTCTGGTCATCATTTTATATACTTGACCTATTCTAAGTATTTTTTAAAACATCATTCTTCTTCCTCTGGAACATAGGCTTCATGAGGACAGGGATTTTTTGTTTGTTTATGTTCATTGTTGTATCCAGAGTGCCTAGGATTGTGCTGGACATATAGTAGACTCTCAACCAATGCCTGCTAAATTGAATGCCTTTCAGACAAGAGTTACTTCCCACTGCAATTAAGACACCTGAAGTGAATATTTATTTTGGAATAAAGCCAGAGATTAAAATAAGCTTCCTCCCATCTCCCCTGGACTAGCAAGGAAATTGACTGAATATGATATGATGTGGTGTGGGAAGGTCCAGTGTGGTATTCCAGAGCAGGACAACATACACTCAGGAACACTTGTGGGAGAAATTATACTAGTCCATCTGCACCCTATTGTCCCATCTCTGCAATGCATTTTTGAGTTGGATGGTTAGGTTAATGGCTTTAATCAGATCATGAAAGACAATAAGTTTAAAATTTAAATGGATTTAGCCATATCTCTGTCTTTGGAGAACTATTTTTGTACTAAGCAATCAACTGGTCACTGATGCCATTGATTTAAAGGTGGTATTAAACACTGGGCATCTGATTTAGATCTAGAGAAACTGAGAAGAAACCATCGCTGACAATGCAATAGCATGTGAGTAAGATGTAGGTAAAACTGTGATTTCCCTAAGCAGAAGTCTGTATGTTAGTTTCATGGGTACATCTGTGCTGTGCATTCTACCCACCACAAGGTCCTGAGCTGCCAGCTGCGGCCCATGACTGCTAAGTGCCAGCCTTCTTGATCCTGTTGTAAATTGTCACAATCACCTAATAGGACCTTTTCTCTTTTAAAAGAGGCATGAGTTTTTGTGCTTCATAACTCCTAACAGACATGCCAAAAAGCTTAATAAATTATGCTGAATCAGAAGCAACATGGACTGCCAATTCACACATGTCAAAGGTTTCTTAGCAGTACTCAAAGTTTGCTTTGACTACCAAAGTCTATGATGGCGTGAGTTTCCAGCATGTCTGGAATGAAAGATCTGGCAGAAAGTTATTTGTTTTCTTTTCCTTGACAAATTTCCCCCTACATTTTCCTGACTCTCCCAATGCTCATTATGCCATGCCTCATCATGTTTAGGCCAAGCAACATCCCACATGCTGAAAAAAAAATACAATGATTTTAAGAAAAGTAGAGGTATCTATGTAGAGCTTGTCCTGAAAACTCAAATAAAGAGCTCCTAGGTACACAGTTTGTTATGGTCATGGGTGCTACCACTGAAGACTTCTGCAGTGCTCACTCTACTGGGCTATTAATCTAGTAATGGAGTCAGGCATTAAATCAAATTGGTGTGATATTGATGGAAAGCCAAGAGCTAGAACTGTGGAATAAGAGAAGAAAAGGTTAGGAAGAGTCATGCATGTATGCCTAAGGAAGAATGACAAAACCAATAGGAATTCTTTTATAGAAACATTAATATAAATGAGTTTTTGATTACTTGCCCTTGTTAAGTGTACTGTGTATTGGCCCACCTGTCCTCTGGCTCCATTATCCACCTTTTCTGCCCTGCTCTGCACTTGTGTTCTCTTGTTAAGACCCTGCCTGATATAGTAGTTGGTACCAAGAGTAGCCTTATGAAACAGACATTCTGGAGAAGATTCTGAAACTATGGTGACTCACATGTTTTATACACACATGAATAAACTCCTTGCTAGATAGAAATTGCGCCCTGTTAATGGGTGACAGGTAGCAGTGCCATGATTTCTAAAGTTATCATTGGTGATGGTGTTAGGTGATGGAGAGCACGGTTTTGAGTGATCACATACAGGTGGCATCTGATTGCTCTGCAATAATTGTGGTTACAAAGGTTATAGACAGTGTGTCAACTGTGTCTGACTATGTTAGAGAGCTTATTAAAAGAAAACAATAAGTTTAGGGCCTTGAACTGAAAACTGAAATCAGGAATCAAAAACAAACCTTTTATAATGTCATAAATATGGGTATGTATGAGCTCAGCCACATCACATCAACAACGCTGATCTGGCTATGACCATTGCTGTAGCACAGAGGCCAACGATGAGCCCCTGATACAATATGATTCCTGGGAAAAATAGCCGACCACCTGGAGAAGGCAGAGATGTGTCCACATGGAACAGAGATGTATTCTAAACTCAAATTTGCCTTCCACGCTTGCTGTGCTTTTGCCCAGATCACTATTCCTGGATGATACTGTGCCTTATTCACTGTCATCATATCCTTCTTAATAGGGCTTAATACAGCAAAAGGAATGACAATGTGATAATAATCATGGAACTCACTGGTGTTAGGACAAACTGTGTCACCCAAAAGCAAACCAAAGTGGAGGGGAATGGTGGCAGTAGAAGCGATCTGCCTGAGGTGCAAGGAATAAGGGGATGAATTGCCTGCTGAGAATTAGAACCAACTAAAAGCCCGTTGCTTTTCATAAACACTAGGTACCTGCAATCCTAAACAACATCAGTGAAAAGTGTCTGTCCTTAAAGGTTACTCCTTCCTCTTTCCCTTCTTGGTTCTCCATTGAGCACTAATTAAGATAATTCTTCACCAAAAATAACGTGCTACTGTCTGGGCTATGGGGTTTCAAAAAAAAGTTTTTCTGTAGAGTCTTCTTCCTGTCATGAGATAGTCTCTTACATTCTTTTACATTATGAAGTAGAAAGCTTTACATCTGTACCTGATGATTGCACTTTGAAAGGAATAAATTGGAGGTGCAAGTGTATTATAAATAGGGTGGCAGCATTATTCCTGGAATTGGATTCAAATCATTTAGTAAGAGAGTGAGAACAACTCCAGATTAAACTGTTGGAAACTATTATTGAGTAAGAACCAATCCAAGAATGAGAGAGGTAAATATGAAATTATAAGATTAAAAATAGAGAATCATTTTTAAAATTTGAGTCCTTCATTTTGTCAGATAGGATGCAAAAACATTTATCTGTTCTGTTTAATACTGAGGACCTAACAGATTCTTCAGGTGTACCAGATATTACAAACAATTTTCAGAAAGTCATTGGCAAAGGATGGAAAGGGGGAGTAAAAGATAAGATTAGGTTAGAGGAGAGAAAAGAAAAGTCTAGCAGACCTTTGATATGCCAGAAACCATCTGGATTTCAAGGCTTATTTCATCTTTTCGGTGCTCCAGGCATGGTGCTTATGATCTTTTCAATGACTGCTGTAGTGAACACTCTTTGTCCTGCCCAGGTGCTTCCCTCTCCAATTCCTTTCACCAGCACTATGCCCTGTACCCTCAGCTTCTACATTCTCTTTTGCTAAAGGCTCCCTTGCCTCCGCAGAGGACTGTCTTTGGATATATAAACTGTCTCACCAGTGAGGGAAGTACCTGAGAATATTCCTATCCACTGGCTGACAGCTGGTAACTGACTGATGGAAGGGTACAAAAGCCTGACTTCTTTGCCTCAACAAGTGGGGCAAACCTTGCTATGTGATTTATACTCTAGAACTCCCCACAGGATTAGGCTGAGATTGGGACTTTATCTGCAATTGCAGCCTTGCTTCGCTTCTTCCTCTTCCCAGGCTTGTCCTGACTTCCCCACTACTTCTTTGAAATCCTTATCATTTTTCTTCTAGGAATTCTTCTGTAATAAACCACTAGTTCATGAATCTCCATTTCAGGTTTTGCTTCTAGGAAACCTGACCCAAGACAACTAATAAAAATATTAGATCACTAAAAACAAATTGGCATCAAAATAAGAAAACTACCACACTGAAATACATACGTTAAAATAAGTAAAATAAATAAAGCTACCAAATGAAAGAAATGTCTACAAAATTTGACAATATATCAAAGCATCAGGTGTAGCAGAATTTAGTCAATATAATTACATATACTATATTTATCTATATGAATACATTTTAATACATTAACTGTGATTGGGAATGTCATCTTCAAAGGCAAGAAGGCCACAGCCCTACCTAATTTTAGGAGCTGGTGGAGAAGGGCAGTACCCTCTTATTGACATTACTAATAGAAGCTAGGCATGGTGGCTCACATCTGTAATCCCAGCTCTTTGGGAGGCCAAGGCAGGAGGATTGCTTGAGCTCAGGAGTTAGAGATCAGCTTGGGCAACATGGGGAGACCCTGTCTATTTTATAAAAAGCATTTTATAAAAATGCTTTTATAAGGATAAAAGCATTTGCCAAGTGTGGTGATACGTGCCTGTGGTCCCAGCTACTCAGGAGGCTGAGGTGGGAGGATTGCTTAAGCCTGAGAGGTCAACACTGCAGTGAGCCATGATCACACCACTGCACTCTAGCCTGGTCAACAGAGAGAGACCCTGTCTCAAAACAACAACAAACAAAATAGATCTGCTCAGGAAGCAGGGACCGTCTGGGTTGGGAAGACCAGACATTGTCCTTGAAGAAAAGATTCTCTCTTTTCAAATGAGAGAGACCGCCTATGGCTTGTGGTTATCTGAAGTCTACTGAATAGGAAAAAAAAAAAGACCTTTCAGTCTACAATTGCAGATCAAAGGCAAACAATAGATCTACAAATACTTCTTGAGAAGTATATAGAGTGTGTATAGAAGCATATACAGTCACGCTAAAGTCTAATTGGTTATCCATCAACTTGGGTAGATAAACCAAGTCATACCCTTGCCATTTTTAATTGAGTTGAGACAAAGGCTGGCAGGCAGACTGGAGGGAATTGAATCCTTGAAAAAGAGGTGGTTGTAAGGAAATGGCACTTGCAGGGAGGTTGTGGGGCATCAGACAATCTCAAAACAATTATTCTTGAGCATGGTCTAGCTTTTCTTCAACTAAGTAACAGTATTTTGGAAACTGTCTCTAAGGAGAGTCAACATTACCTCTAAGATAGGTCAGTACAATGATAAAACTGTAGCCTTCTTCTGTTTCCTAATTTGACCCTTATTTTGTTAGATTAATGATGTTAGACTAGTTTTTTTTTTTTTTTAATACTTTAAGTTCTAGGGTACATGTGCACAACATGCAGGTTTGTTACATATGTATACATGCGCCATGTTGGTGTGCTGCACCCATTAACTCATCATTTACATTAGGTATATCTGCTAATGCTATCCCTCCCTGCTCCCCACAATAGGCCCCGGTGTGTTATGATCCTCTTCCTGTGTCCAAGTGATCTCATTGTTCAATTTCCACCTGTGAGTGAGAACATGTGGTGTTTGGTTTTCTGTTCTTGCGATAGTTTGCTGAGAATGATGGTTTCTAGCTGCATCCATATCCCTACAAAGGACATGAACTCATCCTTTTTTATGGCATATTATTCCATGGTGTATATGTGCCACATTTTCTTAATCCAGTCTGTCAATGGTGGACATTTGGGTTGATTCCAAGTCTTTGCTCTGGTGAATAGTGCTGTAATAAACATAATGTGTGCATGTGTCTTTATAGCAGCATGACTTATAATCCTTTGGGTATATCCCCAGTAATGGGATGGCTGGGTCAAATGGTATTTCTAGTTCTAGATCCTTGGGGAATCGCCACACTGTTTTCCACAATGGTTGAACTAGTTTACGGTCCCACCAACAGTGTAAAAGTGTTCCTATTTCTCCACATCCTCTCCAGCACCTGTTGTTTCCTGATTTTTTTTAATGATTGCCATTCTAACTGGTGTGAGATGGTATCTCATTGTGGTTTTGATTTACATTTCTCTGATGGCGAGTGATGATGAGCATTTTTTCATGTGTTTGTTGGCTGTATGAATGTCTTCTTTTGAGAAGTGTCTGTTCATATCCTTTGCCCACTTTTTGATGGGGTTGTTTGTTTTTTTCTTGTATATTTGTTTGAGTTCTTTGTAGATTCTGGATATTAGCCCTTTGTCAGATGAGTAGATTGCAAAAATGTTCTCCCATTCTGTAGGTTGCCTGTTCACTCTGATGGTAGTTTCTTTTGCTGTGCAGAAGCTCTTTAGTTTAATGAGATCCCATTTATCAATTTTGGCTTTTGTTGCCGTTGCTTTTGGTGTTTTAGACATGAAGTCCTTGCCCATGCCTATGTCCTGAATGGTATTACCTAGGTTTTCTTCTAGGGTTCTTATGGTATTAGGTCTAACATTTAAGTCTCTAATCCATCTTGAATTAATTTTCGTATAAGGAGTAAGGAAAGGATCCAGTTTCAGCTTTCTACTTATGGCTAGCCAATTTTCCCAGCACCATTTATTAAATAGGGAATCCTTTCCCCATTTCTTGTTTTTGTCAGGTTTGGATGTTAGACTAGTTTTTAGAGAGTCTTTCAGCAGGGTGCTCAGCTAGAAACTTAATTAAATATTAATAATATTCACCCACTTAATGCCAGAACTGCTTCAGGCATCCCAGCTGCGAAAGCTTCCTTTAGGAACAGTGCTCAATTTGTGGTTGTTCAAATGTGGTCTACAAATTATTTTCATTGGTCTTTGAACTGGAAAAGACTGAGGCCTAAACATTTGTTTCAGGCATTGTAAAGTTTATATGAATGTAAATGTTTTTCTAGAGATTTTTTTCTTCTTTTACACAAAAATAAGATCACTTGGGATGCATTGTATTGATTACTGATATAGGCTTTTTTAAGATTATGAAAAACATCATTTTCAGATGTTCTTGAAGTAGAGCCATTCTCCAACCAATCCTTCCTACATCAGCAACTTCAGGATGTTTTTCTTTGGTATGTCTTCTTATCCTGTAGGTCACATTGCTTTAGGGCTTCCCACTCATTGAAACAATGGGTTTCGGTGCTTCAGGGAAAAGGTGTCAGAACACAGTTCCCACCAGAACACAGGGGAGTCCTTGCCCAACTTTGACTATCAAATTAGATTTTAGCTTGCATCTACAACTTGAAAATAGGTTCAAAATCCAGGCTTTGTCAGGAAAAGAAGTCACATTTTTATAGCATACCCAGACTCAAATCTGGTGAACTCCTAATGTTTCTTCCGTAGTGCAGAGAGCAGGGCAGACAGGATGTCCCTTCTATCGATGATCTTCTTCCTTAGACTTGCTGAATAGAGAGCAGACACAGTGAGGAGCAGTGCCTCTCAAACTATCTGTGGGAGAAATCACTTTTAAAACGTTTCGAACACATCTTGTTCTATTGAAAGAAATAAAAATATTTCACTCCCATAGACACTTCTTTCATGTATTTTGAGACGGCTGTTCAGAGGGCCTGCAAATGAAAGTAGCCTTGCAAAGCTCTTTTGTGGAGATTTGCATCTAAAGAGAAAATTTACGTTGATGCATCCAGGCTTTCTCTGAGACCTTCCCTTGACTGGATCTAGGAAAGATTAATGAGAGCCTGATACCTTTAAAGGTCTGAAATTCTCTTGGAGGGATATTACCTGTAAGGTTTCACCTAGGTAACAAGACCATCTTTGCCAGCCAAGTCTCTCCTCTCCATCTTACCTGTCTTGCCAGTAAATCCTAATTTACCACCACAACCTGTTTGGCCATGCTCTGAGCCTTCATTCTTTCTGTAACCTCAAGATGGTAAGTAAGCTTTTGCATCCCATTGAGGGGTTGTAGGAGTCACTCTGTGGTTCTCTCCATGTACATGTTAATAAATTTGTATGCCTTTTCTCCAATTAATCTGCCTTTTGTCAGTTGATTTTTTTTTTAAGCAAAACTTTACAGCAGGGGCCCCAACCCCTGGGCCACAGACAGGAACTACTTCATGGCCTATTAAAAACCAGGCTGCAAAGCAGGAGGTGAGCAGCAGGCTAGCAAGCATTGACGCCTGAGCTCTGCCTCCTGTCAGATCAGTGTTGACATTAGATTCTCATAGGAGCACAAACCCTATTGTGAACTGCACATGTGAGGGATCTAGGTTACACTCCTTATGAGAATCTAATGCCTGATGATCTGAGCTGGGACGATTTCATCCTGAAGCCAATCTCCAACCCCAATTTGTGGAAACATTGGCTTTCATGAAACTGGTCCCTGGTGCCAAAAAAGTTGGGGACTGCTTCTTTAGAAGCTGAAGAGGAAGTTTTCCCTTGGATCCCACACTATAATTTAAAAGATACAATAAAAATGAGTTATGAGAAAAATGAAATAGAAAAACAAAGACACATAAAATAAAAGTCTAACATTTTAAATCACATTTGGTAGATATGAAATTACCCTGGCAAATTGTATCTAGAAATTTACTCTTGATTTTTGTGTGTATCTTATTGTGGGCCAGTGACAGTCCATGGCCTGGCATTAGGTTGGGTAGTACTGGTGTAGGAAAATTGAAAGGCCAGAAATCTGCACCCTCTATTTCTAGAGATGTTGGAGGAGAAGAGAGAAAAAGAGCAAGAAGACAGAATACAAGGCTCATGTACTCTTTCTACTCCACCAAACTGGCTTTGTAGAATTCTACCTTGGTGACTTCTACTTACTTCATGGCCAAAGAAAATGCCACACTTCATTGGCTGAAGGTAGCAAGGAAGGCAGATGAAGAAGTCAGGAATGCTTGCATGTTCCTTGCAGAGGCTGAAGGAATCTGATTTGTGGGCAGTGAGTTACCACTGAGTCTTGAGGCAAAGCATCAAGTGACTGGGTTGGGTAGCCTAGGCCAAGATATAAATGAAGAACATGCCACAGTTTTAGAGGGGTCTGCAGTATCAGTGTGATCCATGGTGAAGCTAAATCACTCAGACACAGTTAGATGTGACTGAGAGAGGGGCTATTTGGAAAGGGAGAGCAATCCAAAACAGCCTTGCCTCAGCAGAGAAAGGAGAGGACAACACAAAGTGTGGCTTCAAGAGCACCGCTCTCCTAGGGTATCATGAGGTCATGTAAACCCCATACCTTTCCTCTTCATCCAAAGGTGCTCTTGGTGAGGAGCTGGGCAGGGGTAGATGGAATCTGAAGGATGGAGCCTTTTACCTAAAAAAGATTAAACAATTACCAAATAGACTATTTATTGAATCAGACTATATTTATGAAGTTGAACTAAAGTATAGCGTCCCCATCCCTGGTAGTAAGGAAAATATAATAGGTCACAGAGAAAATAAAGAAGTTATATTTTATCTGCACATCTGGGATATAGTGTTTAAAACTGCAACCACTACTTCCAAAGAATATGCACACCTCTGAACTGGAGAAGCAAGCCCTTGGTAAATTAACCATCCTGTTCCTACCCTGACATGTTTCTTTGAAGGAATGTAGAGACAATAACTTTGCTCACAGTTGTGTCATTCCTGGCATAGGCCATGTCAGCAAAGAGTTCCAATGTCCTACTTCTGTATAATTTATTTTCCATAAGAATGTATGAAAATGATGGTAAACTCAAGGAAAATAAATCATCTGCCTTCTAGTCAAGTCATCTGCTCTTCCTCATGCCATTCGTTTAGAGCTTGCCTACAAGTGAAAGTACATTGATAAAAGGGAGAGAAGACTAATTTAAATTTCCAAGGACTTTGTAGGCCCTTAAATGACACAGTCAAAAGCTCACCCTTAAACAGAAAACAAAAGAAAGTATATCACATTACCAAAGGATCCAGTTTCTCGATTTAGTAAATGTAATTTTTAGTGAATGGCACATGTCTTCCCAACCTTCAGGGAAAAATGGGGGCTCACTGTTTTTTCATTATCAGTTTCTCTCAAGAGTATATTTAAAAAGCAATCATTTTATAAAATTGTGTGGAAAAGTTGAGAGAGACATTCTAAAAAATTATTTGACATCTAGAACTTAGAGAAGTATAGTCAAATAACTACTGAAACATCAAACAGACAATATTTAACAAGGTTTTCTAGTACAGTATATCTCAAAATTCAATATACAAAAGAATCATATGATTCAATAGTCTGAGATGGGACCCAAGACTCTGAACTTCTACAGGTTTCCAGTTGATGCTAATGCTGCTGGTCCAGGAGCTACTCTTCAAGTAGCAGAGTGTAGAGGAGTCTCTAATTTTTTTCATAATGCTGAGCTACTTTTCAAAAGTTTAGACTTCTCTGAAATCTAAAATTGACCAGTGCAGTCAGAGGTCCTTGACACAACAAGTTCTTGAAGAAAAAAGGAGATACACTTCATTTCCTTATCTGTCAATCTTTGTATATTGTTTGGAGACCTTCTTGAGGAAGGAAGGGCTGAACTTTAATTCCATTACTGTATTTCCTCTGCCTCTACATTCTCCGTTAGCCTAAGATTGATTCTGCTGATTTTCTCCATGGTCATGTTAACTTCCCTTTCCATTTCTGACCTAGGTAATTACAGAAAAGCAGTTAATTATAATAGATCTGATTTCAAAATTTTAATGCCTCTTCTTCATAAAGGAGGCTAGCTGTCATAGAGGTCTATATCTCACTGACAGATCTTAGAATAGTGACCGCTTTTAAAGTATCTTAATATATATTCTGTGACTCACAATGTTCAGTAGTTTATTTTGAATTCAAGTAATTTTACCTGACATAGTTTTTAACTTTGCTTTTTTTCTAGAAATTTCAAATACATATTGCTATAGTGGAATGGTTGCTTAATTCATTCAATCACTTATTAATTCATTCCTATTTTGTTGAGAAAACAGTGTATGTTAGGAAGTTGGGAGAAGAAAAAGATAAGAAATGGTTTGGTTTATGTTCTCAAGGAATTATTTATTCTGAGATTAAATTTCAGCTATAAATGTAACTGAAAACCTTTAAAGTTTTGGTTTGAAAAACATGTTTATTTTCCTCATATGGCAAGTCCGGTAGTGTGCTATATTAGCATTTGTTTCACACCTTGGGAGATCAGAACAGAGATTTCTGCAATGTTCTTGGCACTTTCCTTGTAGTTAGCTGATGGCTGTTGAAACTCCAGCTCTAGCAATTGTGTCTATATTTTTCAGACAGGGGGAAAGAAGAAGACAATAGTGTTTATTCCAAGAAAAAAATGTCAGAAATGTGCACTTGATTTCTGCTTACATTCATTGGCCAGACCTGTGTCACCTGACCTATCCTTAGCTGCAAGAAAGATTATGAAATGCATGCATTTTCTGTTTGTTTTGTTCTGTTTTAAGCTGAGCACATTGAGCTCTCCAAGAAAATCATTAATTTAAGAAATGGAGAATAGATACTAGGTAGGCATGTAGTTGTGTCTACCCAACAAACTTAATGGGATATGTTATCAATCCTGCTTATCCTTTCTTCTAAGGAGTATAGAAGATTTACTCAGTGCACATATGCCAAAATACATCTTTCTAAATTCCTTCAATTAGAAAATCAAGACTCACTTTTGAGAATTTTGACCTGCTTAAATCATCTGCTTGAATATTTACCAGAAAAACATTGAAAATGTTACATGCGTTCCATTAAGGAGGTTTGTTTCATTGTGTATGTGCAAGTGCAGGCAGTGTTTCTCTTTTAAATTGCTGGTGTTGGTGGCAGTTTTTATCTGTCCATGACTGAACATAGATTATTTTTATAAAATTCATCTATCTTCATGCAGGCCTGTGCATTCTGCTGTCTATGGTATTAAACCTGTTTCTTGAATTGAATTTTAATTATGGTTATTGTATATTTAAAGTCATAATTTAAATTGCCTTTTATTATAGATTCTAGTTATCTAGTAAAATTTTATATACTTTTAAATCTGTTTCCTTGAAAATATTAATCATAGCTGTTTTAAAGCCTGTGTTTGATAACTTCAGTATCTGTATTATTTATTGATCTATTTTTATTGTTTAATTTTGCTCTTTGACTTCAGTAATGTGATTCTTTGTAGAGATATACCTGTCAACTTGGATTGAATGTTGAACATTGTTTATGAAAAATTATTGGAGATGTTAATTTTCTCCAAGGAGAATTTAATTTTCTTTTAGTAGGACAATATAGTACCAGCTGGATACCTCGGTTCAGTTAGGGAACTGATTGATTTGAAACTAGATTTCACAATTTGTGAAAACTGATATCTTTATGCCTATAGTCTAAGCCTTTAAGGCTTTTGGGTGAAATCCTGGAATATCTATCAGGCGGTATTTCCTTGACATGGTATGAACTTCATTTTTTTGTCTCCTATCACCAATGCATAGCTTAGGGATTAACAAATGTTTTAGAAATGAAATTTGTGCCAAATGTTGGGCTCACTTTTCTTAGTTCCTTCAGTAATGACTAATCTTTGTAGTCATGAAGTCTAAGTTTTGATCTCCCCCACAGTGAGACTGCCACAGAGTTTAAAACATGACTTTCCCTGGCTTTGGCGCACTGAGCTGTGAATCAACAAATGCCCAAGAGAAAAAAGTAGCAGCAAATATAGACTTACCACAATGAATTTTTCTTCCCTCTGCATCTTCTATTCTTGGCTGCTTTGAATGTTCTTCAGTGTCTTCAAACTCATAGTTAAGTTTTAACTGACAACTCATTGTAAATGTGAGTGGACAAGCTATGCATACTCCATACTACGAGAGAAGCAGCCGATTTCCTATGGCTGCTGATATAAAGCCTTATGGCATTTGGCATTTTGTGCTTGTACACTTCACTTCTGAAATGTTCTGATCAGAAAAATACTTTCTTCACCATTTAATGACATTTTAAATACATATGGAGGTAGTTCCCATAAAACTGGGAGGAAGTGAATGAGAATTCCTTTCTTTAATTTTTTCCCACCACTTTCATTTAAAGAAAGCAACAAATACTGGAAGATGCTATTTAAGACAAAAAGTAGTAAAACACAAAAAGCAGTTCTTCAATCTTGGATATGTGTTTTCTTTTTTAAAATAGATTTCTATTATTTTTTTGGTATCCTTCCTTTAATATGGAGGGTAAAAGTTCTTATTTTTGAACGCTAGGAATTTATCAGAGTTCTTATGTGAAAATTTGTGATAGTTTTGCCAAATCAAATTTATTTTTGGAATATGTGTTGCTATGAGCTGTTTTAATATTTTTTTTTTTTTTGAGACAGAGTCTCGCTCTGTCGACTAGGCTGGAGTACAGTGGCACGATCTTGGCTCACTGTAAGCTCTGCCTCCCGGGTTCAGGCCATTCTTTCACCTCAGCCTCTGGAGTAGCTGGGACTACAAGTGCCCACCACCACGCCTGGTTAATTTTTTGTATTTTTAGCAGAGACGGGATTTCACCGTGTTAGCCAGAATGGTCTCAATCTCCTGACCTCATGATCTACCCACCTCAACCTCCCAAAGTTTTTTTTTTTTTTTTTTTTAAAAAAAAGTTATTTAAAAAGTTTTAATTTTTAAATAACTTTTAGGGGTCACTTTTTCATGTTGCTAGTTTTGATTCCAAAAATAGCCAGGCAAGGTGACTCACGCTTATAATCCCAGCACTTTGGGAGGCTGAGGCAGGTGGATCACTTGAGGTCAGGGGTTCAAGACCAGCCTGGCCAACATGGTGAAAGTATTAAAGGGTCCTTCCTCCCTGAACTCCCAAGATGGTGGCAGACCACTTCCAAAATGGCTGGGGCCCACTTCCAGGATGGCGGCAAGCCTCATGTTCTCTGACCTGGGGTTCTTGGCCTCACGAATTTCAAGGAATGAAATCTTGGGCCATGCAGTGAGTGTTATAGCTCTATTAGAAGCCGTAGGTCATGGAAGAGAACCATGGAATCCAGTGACTAGTGTTCAGCTCGATTAGGAAGAACCCGGGCACTTAGCCGTGCAGGAACAATGGCAAGCCTTTAGCACGATTGTGAGTGGCAATGGACACCTCGCTGGATCAGGAGCACAGAGGACACCCTGCCGGATCTGAAGGGATGGAAGTCAGTTGTGGGTCTGCGGAGGGGGCAAACAGCAGTGGTGGACAGCAAGGGAAAGCTCTGCTCAAGCTGTAACAAACATGGACCAGAAGAGAGTGCAGTTGCAAGATTTAATAGAGTGAAAACAGAGCTCCTATACAAAGGGAGTGGACCCAAAGAGGGTAGCCATTGCCGGCTCGGATGCCTGGGTTTATATCCTGATCATTGTCCCTTCCGCTGTGCTCTCAGGCAATAGATGATTGGCTATTTCTTTGCATCCTGTTTTTGCCTAATTAGCATTTTAGTGACCTCTCTTTCCTACCTGATTGGTCGGGTGTGAGCTAAGTTGTAAGCCCTGTGTTTAAAGGTGGATGTGGTCATCTTCCCAGCTAGGCTTAGGGATTCTTAGTCGGCCTAGGAAATCCAGCTGGTCCTGTCTCTCAAAACCCCATATCTACTAAAAATACAAATAATTAGCCTGTCATGGTGGCGCGCCTGTAATCCCAGCTACTTGGGAAGCTGAGGCAGGAGAGTTGCTTCAACCCTGGAGGCAGGGGTTGCAGTGAGCAGAGATCGCCACTGCACTCCCGCCTGGGCCACAGAGCGAGACTCCGTCTGAAAAGAAGAAACAGAAACAAAATTAGTACTACTTGGGCATCATTTAAGATGCAGTGCTTTCTGGGATTTGATTGTTTGTTTGAGACAGGGTCTCACTCTGTTGCCCAGACTGGAGTGCAGTGGCAGGATCTCAGCTCACCGTAACCTCCGCCTCCCCAGGCTCAAGCAATTCTCCTACCTCAGCTTCCTGAGTAGCTGGGATTACAGGTGCGCGCCACTACCCACTGTCTAATTTTTGTATTTTTAGTAGAGACAGGGTTCCACCATGTTGGCCAGGCTGGTCTTGAACTCCTGACCTCAAGCGATCGGCCCTCTTCAGCCTCCCAAAGTGCTGGGGTTGCAGGCGTAAGCCACCGTGCCTGGCCAACATGCAGTACTTTCTTTAAAGGATTTTATTGTTTTAATAAACCATTCCAAAATGGAGATAATAATTGTTTAATTCAGCCTTGTTACTTGCTATAAATACCAGCTGCTATAATTGTAGGTTTTCCCACATAGAGGGTTTATATCAACTGTAAGAAAAAGATTTTAAGAGGTGCATAAGGCAATCTGGAAGTATAAAACAACACACAATGCCTTTAAAAAGTCAGAAAATTTAGTCCATCTATAGCTCACAATTTATATTTGTTTCTGCCTGATAACTCTAGATTTAGTTTTTCTTTTATGTAATCAAAATATGTATTTAAAAGCAAGAAAGCCAGGATAATGCCCATTAGTTGAGGATTAGAAATAATCTAAAAATTTCCAGGAGAGGAGCAAATATTGTTTTCAAATTTTACTAACTTATGTCAAAGGAAATATCTACCATAATGTTTCCTATTGATGTGTAACAGTAGTATGACAATATGACATGAGGCATAAATGCATCTTTAATATACATTTTGCATTTGGTTTATATGGAATGCTAACTTAAGAAATATGATCGTAAAAGTCTCCTCTTAACCTATCTGTTAATATATTCTTATTTCTTCTTCTTCAAATGTTTTCTTCCCACTGGCATTCTTACTCTGTGAGTTGTTTGCCATCTCTAGTTTATCCTTTACTTGCTTCATTCAACCTCTCAACCTCTCAACTGCCAAGTTCTGCTAGTTCACCTCACACTCTTCTCACTTCTCCCAATCCACACTGCTACTTCCTTAGCATAGGGCATCATTATGTCTTCCTAAGATAACTACAATAGCCTTCCACCCGGTTTTTTCTGTTCTTACCAGTTCTCCACTCAGCACTCCAGTGAGCCTTTCAATGCAGAACTCCTCTTCTTAAAACAGGTCAGTGGTTCCCCATCTCATCACTTCAACACCCCAAATCTCTACCAGCAAGCATTATCACTCCAGCCTCACCTCTCACCCTTTCTACCTCAGACGCTCTCCATTCCTCAAGCATATCATGTTCTCTCTCCCTTTCTCTCTCATGTTTTTTTTTTTTTCTTGAGATGGAATCTCACTGTCACCCAGGATGGAGTGCAGTGGTGTGGTCTCACTGCAACCTCTGCCTCCTGGGTTCAAGCGATTCTCCTGCCTCAGGCTCCTGAGTATCTGAGATTATAGGTGTCCCCCTATCTCCACGTCTGGCGAGTTTTTGTATTTTAGTAGAGCCAGGGTTTCACCATGTTGGTCAGGCTGTTCTGGAACTCCTGACCTCAAGTAATCCTCATGCCTCAGCCTTCCAAAGTGCTGGGATGACAAACTCCCTGCCCGACTTTCTCTTTAATCTTAGGGCCTTTGAAGATATTCTTTTAGTTTAGAGCCCTTTTTGCTGAGCCCCTTTCACCTTCACCTAAGTCCTTCTCACCTTTTAGGAGTCATCTTGAACATCATTGTGAAGTGTTATTCAACCTTCTCCCTTTCAAGTCTGAGTTAGTTGTCCCTCATTTGTGCTTTCACTTCAACCTATACCTATATTGCATTGTCGCATATTCACTAGTGGGTATCCCTCAATAGACAGTAAATTCCATGATGCCAGGAACTGTGTTTAATTTGTTCACGGTTTTAAACTGGGGGCCTAACACAGTGCGTGGCATATTAAAAATGCCCAACAAAATTTGTTGAATGATGTTATTGCTATTTGTTGTATCTTTTGTCTGGGACATATTAGGGCCCTCCTTTTATCTTCTATTTTAACAAAATTAGAGGTCCCTTGTACTGAGCCCCATTTATAAAGTTCTACATTACAGCAACGTTTACTCTTACTGGTCACTAGGTCTACATGGTCCATTGATTATTATAAGAACCAAGAAAAGGGTGTGGCTGGACCCACATAAAAGTATTAAAAACCTGGGTGTGCAAAAGATTACTCAAGGATTCTAGTCTACCAAATAGACCCTATATACCTATGTTCTACCATATATATCTGAGGAATTCTGGGCAAGTAACTACTACTCTCTAGATCTTATTTGAGGACGTTATTAGTTACCAAAACATATTTCATAAAATACTGATCCCAAAGGGTGTTCCAGGGAAAAGATTCCCATGAGCACATACATTTGGAAAATGCTGTGTTCTTTAACCCTCTAGGAAATCACAATTTTGTTAGCACATTAAGGTTCTCAGAATTCTTGCAGTAAAGCAGTCCTTTTTCTGTCAAATGCCTAATAATAATCTGTATAACATGCCTTCGAAAGCACCAGACCTAATCTCTAACATTAACTGTAATTTCCGTAGAACTAAAAGTCCGGGTTCAGGGCTGTGAAACATGTTGAGAGGATACCTACATTTTGCCTTATATTAATATAAAAATGAAAGCTGGGGATTTATTAGGAGAAGCATTACTATACATTTCCTAGAAATATTATCAGTTCTGGAAATGTATGAGAGACCGCTAAAATGGGAGAATTTTTCTAGTGTTGGTGGTAGGTGGGTGACAAGATTAAAGAAGATGAGTGACAAATTTTTCCAGAGTTAACCCAGCCATCAATAGAGCTGTGAGTTAGAATAGTTACGGGTTCAAACTTTGAGAGGTTTGCTCTGCTCTTTCTGAAATTTGAGCGTTAATCTGATGAGATATCTGGGTGAGAAAGAAGTGAACAAAGTTTGATCAGATGAGATGATAAGAGACAGAGACAATGTTGTAAATCCTTTCAACTGGTGCTAAAATGGTCTGAAGCTATGTAAACATAGACTTTTCCACAATATTAATGATCAGTAGTTTTCAAGTTCATATCAGGCTGATAGTTATCTTTCCAAAGACTCGTTAGTGTAGATGGTGCTAAGAACAATTTAATATACTCTCTCTATATAAATAATATTTTATTAGCTTTCTTTTAATATCTTTTATAAAGGAAAATTTTAAACACAACTAAGAGAAAAGAGTATTGTAAACACCTGATGTCATTAATCTTCCTGACAATAAAAGCACATTATGAAAGTATAATGTGAATCTGGTCAATACTGCAGTGGATCAGACAATCTCTCAGGTCCCCTCCAGACTGAGTATTCTAAGTTATATTTTGAAGTTTATTTTTTAATCCATATTCTCTCCCTTGTGGGTACATGTTATTGAATCCAAAGTATAATTTCCTCAACTGGAAAAAAGTATTACAGAAAAATTGACCTAGCCTTATAAACTCAGGATAACAAAGGAAATTTAACTTGACCTGAAAAGGGGTTATGGAGAGGGAGAAATAGAATGTCTGATGAGCCCCCAGTACAGATTCCATCAGAACAGTGCCCCCCCTTTCCAGATTATTGTTGTTTCTGGCCTGTCAAAGAGTGACAAAGCAAAATTATTGAATAGTTTCTGGATAAAATACTTTTGGGGGATGATGACACTGCTGCTTCACCTAATGAATACTGGTGATATCGCCATCTTCCCACAAAAATGTTGCTGTCCTTCACCTAAGTAGCTCTCTCTAAACCATCAGTCCCATAACAATTTCCAACATGAATGTTGGTTAATATTTTCATTTACGTTAATTAGCAAGATGAAAGTGAAGTAATGAAGATGTAAGTCAGAGCCTCACTTTATTGGTTAATAAATTATGTCAGTGACTTCTTTGCTGAATCAGATACTAATTCTTGAATATTGAAAGAATATTTTCAAATTATGTTGTTTTTAACAATGTAGCTATTACAGACATGACATACTTTTTAAAGTGAAATTCTCATTATTAATGTTTTCTTTATCTCTAACATTAATATTATACATTATGTAATGTATAATATATATAATGTATGTACACATTTTATATATAATGTGTATATATACACATATGTATATATTATATACACATTTATATTAAGTATATATTATATATACATTGTATATATGATGTACATTATATATGTATAACATACCTTATATATGTATAATTTTGTATGTTATACAATTATATGTATAATTATACATTTAATTAACACATATAATACATATAATTAGCATTATACACTTAATAATGTTAATGTTAATGTGTAGGCATTCTTAAGTCTATACAACCTGTAAAACAGTAAGTCAGGAATAATGATAGTTCCTACCTCAAAGTGTTGTTGCAGATATTAAATGAGTTAATTCATGTAATTTAATATTTACAACAACTCTTTGAGGTAGGAACTATCATTATTCCTGTATTACATATGAGAAAATTGAGGTGGAAATAGATTAAGTAACTTACTCAAAGTCATTAAGCTAGCAAATATCAGAGTTCGAATTCAAACCTGATCAAATGGCTGCAGAGTTTATGTTCTTAAGTATCATCCTATACTGCTATTTTGGGCAATTTCAATACAACTCTAATCTTAAAACTCATTTTAAGTTATTCCTTTTGATGGAATCTCAGTCCTGCTTGTCTAGCTGAGGATTAGTTCCTTCGCATAAGAGCTGAGTTCAGAAGATCTGCACGTGGACATGGGAGATGTCAACATGGGCAAAGTACTTATTTATTGTTGTGCCTTTAAAATATTTAATAGTATTTTTAGCATTTAATTTTGGATTAAAGTAATATGTATTTAGGAAAAATACAACAAGGACAGCAACAGTAGTGATTACTATGCGACAGGCAGATGTGTCTACCAGAATGTCATCTCAATGAAGGTAGGGGCTGGTCTAGCTGATGCCCTGCTAAATACTGAGCACTCACATAATGCCTGGCATATAGATGGCACAGAGTAAACAGTTGTTGAACAAAAGAATGGACAAATGCATGACCTATATACGTTATTTCCTTTAATGCTCAATATTCTCCTAAGGAAGGTGTTATTAGTGTTATTGCAGATGAGAAAACTTACATTTGCCCCATGTTACATAGCTGGTAAGCCAGGATTCATATGCAGGTCTGTCTGATTCCAGTGCTTCTGCTCTTAGTAAGTGTATCATGCAGTCATGATACATAGCAAGAAACAAGTATAACAAAGTCTTTTATAAGCACACTACTATAGCAGCTGCTTAAGTGTAGCGTTCAGGAAATGTTGAACAAGAATTCTTCAAAGTACAAGTGGTCACTTAGACAAGTCTTACTGTAGTTTAACAAGCACCTTTCCCTTCTATTACTTTACTTTGGAAAATGTAAGAGGCTATGAGAACAGTTCAGAGGGTTTTTTTTTAGGTCTAATTAAGTCAGCAAACGTATATGAGATCATATCATTTTTCATATGCAGATATTTAAAGGAACTATCTGTTCAGCTTGCATGTTTCAGTAGCTCATTGAATTTTACTGATTTCTTATTCACTAGTGATATTTGCCAAATTGTTCTCACTGCAAGTGAAACCTCTGAGGCTCTACTTTACCATTTTATTGTCATGCATTTTAGATGAGCTCAGTGGGTAGTTAAATTAAGTGGCTTCTATTACATATCTCAAGTATGGGTCTTTATCCACACCCATTTATTTCATCTGCATCCACTTAACCAGATAATTAATAGACACATGGTGTTTTAATTGTGGCAGGCTAATTATCTTAAAAATAAGTATATTTTACACTTATGGTGAAAGTAAATTTCTCCAAAAAAAGTTCTAAATTCATTTTCACTAGAAATAATTATAAGGAAAGAGTTTGCATGTGTGATAATAGAAATAGTTATAAGAGAGAAGTGTGCATGTGTGATTGCAAGGAGATGACAAATTGGAGAGAAAAAGAAAGAAGCCAGGCGTATGGAAACACAAAATGGTGATTACTACAATATATGTTGAATTGACAGAATAATGGGATCATGGATGTCAAAGCTGGAAGGGTTACCAAGGGACAATCTGGAGCAATGCCCAACCTTCAGGCAGGTATCATTATCCTCATTTCACAAATAAGGCAAGGAGACTCAGACAGGTTACATAATCTGCCCAAGGCCAATAGCTAATAGATGGTAGAGAGGCACTGGAAGTAATTATTGTAGTTTTTCTTGCATTGCCCTTTTTCTTAAACTAGGCTGAAAGTCTTTAGCATTCTGTTATGAATTTAAAGCATATTTTGGAAGTAAATTTAAAAAGTATTTTCTGTAAAAGACCTCCAAGGAAAGAGCTACAGAGAGGTTTCTTGGTGGCTCTTTGGGAAGGACTTTTACATTCAAGATATAAAAAGCCCTGGGAACATAGTTTTCATCCACTTTCAACCTTTTTTCTCCAATCATTGAATAGAAATATAGAAAGACAGGAAAAGCTTGTAAGGATAGCCCAAAAAGGTTTTCCAAGTGTAATGAGCCTATCTATGCATTGGATAGCCTAAGAAGGGTGAGGTAATAACAGAAATGAAGGAAATGCAACAAACCCAATTAAGTACAGCAAACTCAATAACCGTGTGATTATGGGCTTCGAGCCAAATATAAATAAAGCAGCAGATGGGTAAAAATATTGAAACACAAAAGTGCACAGCACCTTGTTCATCATGCTTTAATATGCATCATAATCACATAGAATATTATTTTAAAAACTTGGATTCAAAGGACCTATTAGATTTCAGGTGGGATCTAGGAGATGCATATTTGGCAAACATTCTAGATGAATCTATTACAGGTAGTCACTGGTTCGCCTGAAAAAATTGTGTGAGTTAGAATAGTGCTTCAAAAGCTATAATGTTATACAAATCATCACATTGCACGATGTTAAATGCAGATTCTGATTCAGTAGAGCTGGGTGAAATCTGAGATTCTGCATTTCTAGCCAGCTCCCAGGTGACATCTGTACCGCTGGTCCATGAAGCATATTTTGAATACTAGGGAATGAGAATTGTGGTGTTTAATCAAATAATGTAGTTATTAATTGATATAGAAAATACTGATGACAGTTTAACTGGTTGATAAAAAAATTTGTCTACCATGAAAATTATTTTCCTATAACATATCTGAGTATCTGGTGAAAAGATAATGAAGGAAATGTTAACGGTACTAAGTTTTTGTTGACTTTTTTAATAGTAGTGATAGTATGGTCATTGTAATACATTTTTTAATAAAAAATTCTGAGTTCTACCCCCAACTCTAATACCAGCTGTGTTAAAATTCCATCAGTAAGATAGAAAACAATATGAAGGTAACATTTTTTATTTTATTTTAAAATTTCAATAGATTTAGGGGTACGAGTGGTTTTTGGTTACATGGATAAATTGTACAGTGGTGAATTCTGAGCTTTTAGTGTGCCCATCACCTGACTAGCATACATTGTAACCAATAGGCAATTTTCCATCCTTCTCCCCCATCACACTCTCTCCACTTCTGATTCTCCAATGTCCATTTTACCACTCTGTATGCCCCTGCGTACCCATAGCTTAGCTCCCACTTATAAATGAGAACATATGATATTTGGTTTTCCTGAGTTACTTCATTTAGGATAATGGCCTCAGTTTCATCCCAGTTGTTGCAAAAGACATTATTTCATTGTTTTTATGGCTGAATGGTAGTCCTTGGTGTGCATATATATAATATTTTCTGTATCCACTAATTGACTGTTGGGCACTTAGGTAGATTTTATATCTTTGCAACTGTGCATTGTGCAGGTGTCCTTGATATAATGACTTTTTTCCTTTGGGTAGATACCCAGAAGTAGGATTGTTGGATCGAATGGCAAATCTACTTTTAGTTCTTTGACAAATCTCCATACCGTTTTCCATAGAAGTTCTGCCAATTTACATTTCCACCAGTGGTGTATAAGTTCTCTTTTCGCTGAATCTGTGACAACATCTGTTGTTTTTTGACTTTTTAATAATGGCCATTCTGACAGGAGTAATGTGGTATCTCCCTGTGTTTGTAATTTGCATTTCTCTGATGATTAGTGATGTTGGGCATTTTTTTCCTTTTTTTTTTTTGGCCATTTGTATGTCTTCTTTTGAAAAATACCTGTTCATGTCATTTGCCTGCTTTGTAACGATAATATTTCTTTATTTTTGCTTATTTGAGTTCCTTGTATATTCTGAATAATAGTCCTTTGTTGGACATATAGTTGGCGAATATTTTCTCCCTTTCTGTAGGTTGTCTATTTACTCTTTTAATTATTTATTTTCTGTGCAGAAGCTTTTTAGTTTAAGTCTCATTTATTTGTTTTTGGTTTTGTTGAATTTGCTATTGGGATCTCAGTCATAAATTCTTTGCCTATGCCAATGCCCAGAAGAGTTTTTCCTAGGTTTTCTTCTACAGTTTTTCATGGTTTCAGGTCTTACATTTAGGTCTTTAATCCACCTTGAGTTAATTTTTGTATATGGTGATTGATAGAGATCCAGTTTCATTTTTCTGCATGTGGCTATTCAATTACTGCAGCACCATTGATTGAATAGGTGTCCTTTCTCTGGTGCATGTTTTTGTCTGCTTTGCTGAAGATCAGTTGATTGTAAGTGTTTGACTTTATTTCTGGGTTCTCTATTCTGTTCGACTGGTCTATGTGTCTACTTTTATACCAGTACCATGCTGTTTTGGTTATTATGGCCTTGTAGTATCATTTGAAGTCAGGTAATGTGATGCCCCCAGAGTTGTTCTTTTTGCCTAGGACTGTGGTGGCTATTAGGGCTCTTTCATGGTTCCATATGAATTTTAGAATTTGTTTTTCTAATTCTGTGAAAAATGACAATGGTATTTGGATAGGAATTACATTGAATCTATAGATTGCTTTGGGCAGTATAGTTATTTTCACAATACTGATTCTTCTAATCCATGAGCATGGCATATTTTTCCATTTGTTTGTGTCATCTACAATTTCTTTCATCTTGTGGCAATCATTCACCTTCTTGGTTAAATATATTCCTAGGTATTTTGCAGCATCCTTGAATTCCTAGAATGAAACCCACTTAATCATGATGAGTTATCTTATTGATGTGCTGTTAGATTTGGTTTGATGGCATTATGTTGAGGATCTTTGCATGTATGTTCATCAGGGGTATTGGTCTGTAGCTTTCTTTTTTTTATTGTGTCCTTTCCTGGCCTTGGTATCAAAATGATTCTGGCTTTCAGAATGAGTTAGGGAGGATGCCCTCCTTCTAAATCTTCTGGAATAGTTTCAGTAGGACTGGTGTCAGTTCTTTCTTGAAAGTCTAGTGGAGATTGACTGTGAATCCATCTGGTCCTGGGCTTCTTTGTTTGTTGTTGAAATATTTTTTATTACTGATTCAATGTCACCACCCACTATTGGTCTGTTCAGGATTTCTACTTCTTCCTGATTCAAACTTGGTGGGGTATACTGGGCCATTCTTGCATTGCTATAAAGAAATACCTAAGACTGGGTAATTTATATGAAAAGAGGTTTAATTGGCTTATGGTTCTGTAGGCTGTGCAGGAGGCATGGCCACATCTGCTTCTGGGGAGGCCCCAGGGAACTTTTACTTATGGCAGAAGACAAATTGGGAGCAAGCACTTCACAGGGCCAAAGCAGAAGCAAGAGAGCAAGGGGGGCAGTGCCTCACACTTTTAAATGACCAGATCTTGTGAGAACTCACTAACCATTGTGAGGGCAGTACTCCCTCCTTGCTCTCTTGCTTCTGCTTTTGCCATGTGAAGTGCTTGCTCCCACTTTGCTTTCTGCCATGAGTAAAAGCTTCCTGGGGCCTCCCAAGAGGCATATGCTACCATGCTTCCTGTATAGCCTGCAGAACCATAAGCCAATTAAACCTCTTTTCTTATAAACTACTAATCTCAGGTATTTCTTTATAGCAATAAAAAAATGGCCTAATACAGAAAATTGGTACTGAGGAGTAGAACATTGCTATAAAGATACCAGAAAGTGTGGAAGTGACTTTAGAACTGGATAATGGGTAGAGGCTGGAAGAGTTTGGAGGTCTCAGAAGAAGACAGGAAGATGAGAGAAAATTTGCAACTTTCTCTGAGACTGGTTAAATATTGTGATCAAAATGTTGATAATGATATGGACAGTGAAGGCCAGGCTGACCAGATCTCAGATGGAAGTGAGAAACTTATTGGGAACTGGTGCAAAGGTCATGCATGTTATGCCTTAGCAAAGAGCTTGGCTGGCTTCTGTCCATGCCCTAGGGATATGTGGAAGTTTTTATTTGAGGGTGATGACCTAGGGTATCTGGCAGGAGAAATTTCTAAGCAACAAAGTGTTCAAGAAGTGACATGACTGTTTCTAACAATCTGTTCCTATGTGCAGAAGAAAAGAAATGACTTCAAGTTGGAACTTACATTTTAAAGGGAAACAGCATAAAAGTTTGAAAAATTTGCAGCCTGACCATTTTACAGAGAAAGAAAACATTTTCTTTTGGGAGAGGAATTTAAGCAGGCTGTAGAGGAACCACTTGCTAGAGAGATTTGCATAACTGAAAATAAGGCAAGTGCTGATAGCTAATATAATGAGAAAAATATCTCAAAGGCATTTCAGAGATTTAAGAAACAACTCATTGCATCACAGGCCCAGAGGCTTAGGAGGGAAGAATGGCTTCATGGGCCAATCCCAGGGCCCCACTGCCCTGCACAGTGTTAGGACACTGCTCCCTGCATTTCTGCTGTTCGTGTTCCAATCATGGTTCAAAGGGGCTCAGATACAGTTCAAGCTGCTGTTTAAGAAAGTGCAAGCTATAATTATTGGCAGCTTCCATGTGGTGTTAAGCCTGCAACTGTGCAGAATGCAAGAGTTGAGGCTTGGGAACCTCCACCTAGATTTCAGAAAATATATGGAAAAGTTGCGATGTCTAGGCAGAAGCCTGCTGCAAGGATGGAACCCGTATGGAGAAACTCTACTAGGGCAGTGCAGAGGGGAAAGGTGAGGTTAGAGCCCTCTCCCAGAGTCCACACTAGGGCACTGCCTAGCAGAGCTGTGAGAAGGGGCCACCATCTTCCAAACCCCAGAATAGTAGATCCACTGACAGCTTGCACTCTGTGCCTGGAAATGTTCCAGGCACTTACCACCAGCCCATGAGAGCAGTTGTGGGGACTGAATCATGTAATGCCAGAGAGGCAGAGCTACCCGATGCTTTGAGAGCCCACCCCTTGCAGAAGTGTGCCCTGGATGTGGAACATGAAGTAAAAGGAGATTATTTAGGAGTTTAAGATTTAATGACTTCCCTTCTGGGTTTCAGACTACTAGGGCCTATAGCCCCTTTCTTTTGGCCAATGTCTTCCTTTTGGAATTGCAATGTTTACCCAAATGCTTGTATCCCCACTGTATCTTGGAAGTAATTAACTTGTTTTATATTTTACAGGCTCATAGGTGGCAAGGAGTTGCCTTGTCTCAGATCAGACTTCAGACTTTGGGCTTTTCAGTAAATGCTGGAATGAGTTAAGACTTTAGGGGATTATTGGGAAGGCATGATTTTATTTTGAAATGTGAGCAGGACATGAGTTTGGGAGGGGTCAAGGGTGGAATGATGTAGTTTGGATGCATGTCCCCACCCAAATCTCTATTGAAATGTAATCCCCAATGTTGGGGATGGAGCCTGGTTGGAGATGATTGAATCAAGGGGATGGAGTTCTGGTGAATGGTTTAGCACCATCTCTTTGATACTGTCCTCACATTAAAACAACCAGGTCTCACATGAGTGAATTTTCACGAGACCTGATGTTTAAAAATATGTTGCGCTTCCCCCTCACTTTCTTGCTCATGTTTTGGCCATGTGAAATGCCTACTCCAACTTTGCCTTCCGTCATGACTGTAGGTTTCCTGAGGCCTCCCCAGAAGCAAGCAGATGCCATCATGCTTCCTGTGGAACCTGCAGAACTGTGAACCAATAACCTGCTTTTCTTTATAAATTATCCAGTCTCAAGGTTTTTGGTTAGTTAGTTAGTTTTTTGGAGATGGAGTCTCATTCTGTCACCCAGGTTGGAGTGCAATGGCACGATCTTGGCTCACTGCAACCTCTACTTCTTGGGTTCAATTGATTCTCATGCCTCAGCTTCCCTAGTAGTTGGGATTACAGGCATGCACCACCACATCAAGCTAATTTTTGTATTTTTAGCAGAGACAGGGTTTTGCCATGTTGCCCAGACTGGTCTTGAACTGCTGGCCTCAAGTGATCTGCCCACCTTGGCCTCCCAAAGTGTTGGGATTATAGGCATGAGCCACTGTGCCCTGCTCAAGTATTTCTTTATATCAATGATAGAAGAGACTAGAGAAGATTATATTTTTTAGAGATTATGATATGTATAATATAGATCAACTTTGCTTCTCTTGCTTCTAATAATTTGTTTTGTAACCAATACATTGAAACTGCCACAATTAATAACAATACATGAATACCAGCTGCCATTATGGGCTGTGTCATTTCTGGCAAGAGAGCTTTAACTTTACCTTTCTCTTCCTACTTATGGAAACATAGCAGAGTGCAACTGAATAAAAGTAAGGTTACTCTGATTTTTTAAAAATATGTAAATTTTTATTGTTAGTGATCTAACCTAAATAAAACTTAGCCTCTCAGTGGTTCTTTGTCTGCAAAGACTCATATTCAGAGAGACGTCAGCCTGTGATTCAAAATGATTAGGAAGCAATTTATTCTTTAGTTCGTTTATCTTGAAATGCTAAAAAGACCCTACATTCATAATGCACAGAAAATATCATTAAAATAAATCCTTGTTCCTCATCTCTATTTTAGTTTTTCCAAAATATCCCCAGATGCCTCCAACTATCTCTCTTTTCATATTTCCCTCAACAACTCTCACAAGCCCACTCTAATTAAATTTTTATCCCTCTCCCCTCTGTTTTCTGGCTTAGCTCTTTAGCCTGTAGATCAATTTTGCTTGTCTTCCTTCTATTAATGTTTAAGTCCCCTCTTTACCTGCATTCTGTAAAACAAAGGGGCAGGGATTCAAAGTACTGATTCAGGTAGCAAGAAGCCTTTCTCTTTAGAAGTAGGGGCAAAGGGGAGAGAGGACACAGTTTTACAAATCTTATAGTTTTATATTTTTCATTCTTGTCATAACGGTTTGTCATGTACCTTGCAAGTGTTCTTGACACATTGCTTGAGAACTTATGCTATATTCGTCTGCCATGTAAATCATCTAAAACTCTAAGGCAGTATAAGAAAACCTGATGTAAGTAGTTTTATATTTCCAGCCAGGTAGTTTCCAGTACTCTTAAGGGGAGTCAGTAGTTTCCTAATCTACCAACTTTCTCCCCATCCCCAAAAATCTGATGACAGTTTTGAAATTGTGCCTAATTTTAATTTACTTTGAGCTAAAGATATGCCCTACAAACATTTTATTTTGTTAAAAAGGGTTATGACTCAATTTTTAAAGTAAGTTTTTAGTCAGTCAGCAGAGTGATCCTTTTAGTTCGGAGGAGGCATTCCATGCCACTGTAACATTAGCAGCAGTTGGTCCCTAGATTGGGATAGTAGTATTAATTTTGAAGCTAGCAATTATCCTTTTAATAAGTGGGATTATTAGTCATATGTTATTGGTAATTTAGCTCAATTATAAAGATGATGCATGGTTTAACATATGAATACATAAGCCAGAAGTTATTATTCAAAGATCTCAAAATTTCATAGAATTAATCAATCTATAAAGCATTCAGTTTAATCAGAGCTAAAGTCCCTCAATTTGAAAATTATAAAGATTATCTAACAGATTCAAGAGAGATTAACCAAAAATTGTTGACTATTTTAAAACTCCAATTCAGTCGAAACACTATTCTAGTTTGGGCTTTTGTTGTGAAAGTATGTTGGCCACAAAATCTGTTTTACAGACTTTTTATATAAAACCTATTTTTAAATGCTTGGGGCCAAGTGAATTGAGCACATTTCCAATAATTATGGGGATACAGATCCTCTGACATTCTGACTGCTCAATCTAGATGAAAAACTATTGCTTAACAATTATACTTTTCCAAAATAATTTCAATTTTGGAATCATAGGTAAGGTTTGTACAAGTATTTGGATTCTAAAGTAGATTTTCATTCATTCAAGCAAGGAAAATACCATGTAAACTTTTTATTCAGAACTCTGATTAGATTCGAATTCTGGAATCATCATTTTTGAAAAGTACAATTGCGTATTGACAGTTATTGTGTCTACTTCCAGAGGAGAATCTCTTGGTTACATTGGCAGTTTTGATCTGGTTTTAATCAAGATTTCCTGGATGTAATTCCCGTAAGAACAGATGAATGTGTACGTTCATTTGACATAGTAGCTGAGTCTTCTAAGAGACATTCTCAGGGAGATGAGTGTGAAACAAGAGAACTCTGGCAGACAAAGGCAGCCATGCAGAACCTTCCCCAGGCTATTGTGACAGTGTGCTTTTGAGTCAGACTTTTAACCCTCCCACTTCAGGTTTGTCTCTCCTGCTTCTGTTAGGAGAGCAGTCATAATCCCTACCACAGGAAGGAGATTATCATAAAGCAAGCCCTGTTGAAGCATACATGGAGCTACTGGAAAACATTTTTAAGCAGAGGAAATGGCAAAAATTGAGGTCCCAAGTGCCTGTGATGATTAATTGTATGTGTCAAGTTGGCTAGGTCACACAGTACCCAGGTATTTCATCAAACATTATTCTAGATTTTTCTGTGATGATTTTTTAGATGATATTTACATTTAAATTAGCAGAATTTGGGTAAAACAAATTACCCTACATTATGTGGGTGGAACTCATTCAATCAGGTTAAGGCCTTAGCAGGAAAAGACTGAACTCCTCAGAACAAAAGGGAACTCTGCCAGCAGCCTGCCTTTGCACTCAAACTGCAACTCTTCCCTGGGTCTCCAGCCTGTTGGTCTACCCTTGCAGATTTTGGATTTACCAAGCCTCCACAACTGTGTGAGCCACTTCCTTAAAGTAAATCTTTCTTCTTATATATATGAAGATACGTGTACTAACAGGATGTGGTACAGATCCTGTCGGTTCACACACACACATGCATACACACACACAAACACAAACACATAGATATACCCATACACACATGCAAGCACACATATCCTGTTGGTTCTGCTTCTCTGGAGAACTCTGAGTAACACAATGCCTAATGGGCTGTGATGAACAAGTGAAAGGGTAAAAAATCTAAGTTACAAAAATGAAAGAAACATATACTTAATATATCACAGCAAAATAAACAGATAAGCCAGAATAGAGGTTCTCAAGCCTGACTGCTGCCCAGGGGAGCATTAAAAATATCCTGAGGCATAGGCCCTACCCCCACCACTAAGATTCTAATTTATTAGGTCTGGGTGGGACCCAAGCATCAGAATATTTAAAGAGCTCCCCAACTCCCCAAGTAATGCTAATCTGTAGCCTCCTGCGATCAATCTTGCAGTGGAAGGATGGCCATACCTTAAGGCTGTTCATAAAGGAATGTTCCTCTGGCCTATGAAGAATTATCTGTAATAAAAAGTAACTAATTGAAGGAACTTAAAATGACAAAAAATACAGATTATTTGTATTTTTGTAAGGCAAACTCAGTGCTCCATGAGAGTACTATTAATTTATTCATTTGCTCATTTAAAATTATTTATTAAGCAGATATGTGCTTAAATTCTAGGCTAGAGTCTGAATCACAAGAAGTTCAGTAAACTGGGTATCTGGCTTTTAGGGGCTCAAAGTTTATTGGTGTAGACAGACATTTAAATAACTACAATAGAAGAAGTGAAATTCTTCTTTTAAGCAAAGGTTTATTGAACACTTAGGTGCTAGAGCCACATATATATAATTTTTAAAAATCCCCACAATGACTCTGTAAAGTAAATATTATCACACAGTTAGTAAATGGTAGACTTGAGATCTACCCAGGCAATCCAGCTCTGGAATCTGTGCTCTTAATCAACACGTAGTATATGATTATGTATATAGTATAATCTAGTCCTGGAAATTACAGTCCTAGAAATTATGAAATTCTTAAGAAAGTTCAGCAGAGGAAGCCATTAGTGTACTTCACAAAGAATATATGATTAACTTTTCGAATGGTATCCTTATTCATTCCTATGATGTTAGGACACTAAGCAAGGTATTTGGGAAGCCACAAAAAGTGCTGTGATATTTTGAGCATTGCTGTGCTAAACTGCAAAAAATATTCAGGGAAACTCTGATTTTGTTGTGTAAGAGTTGTTTTCTGAGCATAGTAAGAAATTGTATGGGTTATATAATATTAAAGTAGGAAAATATTTTGGAAAGGACTTCATCTAAATTTCGCATTTTGATATGAGGAGACTGATGCCTAAAGTGGTTAAGTGCAATCATTATGACTACTGAACAAGTTAGCAGCAGAGCTAAAACAAGAACTCAAGGCTCAGTCTTGGTTTTAAAGCTCATGTTCACATACTGTACCCTCTAGTGGCCACTTTGTGCATGACCACCTCACCTCGCTTACCAAAGTTGAGTGTATCAAGGGTAGGAGTTGACCCGTTGGTTCAATCCTGCTCTGATTTTTGAAAATTTGGAATTGAGACCAATTGAGAGAAGGCTTTTTTTTTTTCCTTGTTGGTAGGAGGCTGTATTTGTAAAGTATAAGCTCTGAAGCCACAGGTTGGGTATTTTCCACACAAGGAAAGAAGATTTAGAGTGATACTAACTGCAATAAAAGATAAATCTTCAAATCTTAATAGCTTAACAGAATAGGGTAGAACTTAAGAGATAGCACTTCACTTCTCAGTAACACCAAGTCCATGGTGGAGGAGTGAGGTGTTGATGATACGGCAGGGGACATGCAATTATTCAGGGATCAAGCTCCTTTTATCCTGTGGCTCCTAACCTCCTCCAAGGCCTTAGTTTTCAACGTTCTGCCAGTAGATTAGGAGAGATAGAGAGTACAGAATTTCATGGGAGCTTATAGGTCAGAATTTGAAGTGGAAGCCAGAACTGAGCTACGTGGTTATATCTAATGTCCCATGTGGTTTAGATATATCCCCAGAAGAAAAAAAATGAATTTGCTGAACAACTAGCCAATGTCTGCCACATGGAGGAAACCAGTCAATAGATAGCAAGAGAAATGAACAGATGGACTGAGAGGAAGAGAGGTAAAGTGGTGAGAAAATCTCGTTGACTTTCTAGGCTCCGGTGTCAGCCCCTTCTTGAGGCCCCACTGCATCCCTGCAGCTGGGTTCTATAAGACATTTTGGACATTCTGTATCCTTCTAATTCCCCTATTCTGCTTAAACTAGCTGATGCTGGTTTCTGTAGTTTACAACGAAGACAGTCATAAGAAATATTCACATTCAGGAAGGTTGTAACGACTTGGAAGATACATGTGTCTTCAAAATCACCCACAGTGTCTCTAGAAATGTACTGTGAGTTTCATTTACTTGTATCTATTTCGATAATGACATTGGCAGCCTGGAGATTAGTATTTACAATTGTGCTAAACCCCTTCATACAGATGCTGCAGCTGAAGTCAGCATAAAAAAAGCAAACCAAGACAGTATGAGTAGGCTGTGCCAGAAAGAGTTGGTTATTAAATCACACACATTGATTTATAGCTTCAGTTTGCCTTTACCTAAATGTCTAGTTATTTAACAGCTGTTATGAATCAGCCAGATAGAGGATTAAGAAGGACTGGGGGTTAGGGGAGAAGTAGATGAAAAAATGCTTTAATCTTATGCTACAATAGAGGAACAAGTTGAGTCAGGTATCATGTAGTAATTTGGGTTCTCTGATGCTTCTTAAAGGGGAGTATCGTTCAGCTGGAACGTGAAACAGTGTAACATAGACCAGTAGGTTGTGTGCATGTTAACCATGTCTGTGAGTGAGGTAAGTAATGCTGGGTCCCAGATAGAAAGCAATGTATCAATAAATATTGGAAGTAACTGATTCTATCAGAATTGTTCCCACTCTCATTGGCTGTAAATAGATAACTTACTTCAGAAGTTGTCTGGGAACATTAAAATTTAACAGAAGTAATTTAAGTTAAGACATAGGTTACCAAATAGAAATCAAGACAAAATTTGGTTAGGGTGGTTCCTTAGTGGATTATGTTTAATCTCCACACCAAAGTCTTGGATAATAATCAGGAAGGATTTACCAAGTGGAAGTATCTCTTTGTAAAAATTTCTTTTACACAGGAATTCATAAAGGCAAAAAGACTTGCTGAGAATATCTGAACCTCTATTTCGATACGAGGTCAGGGTAAAGTTTACTCTTTGTGCGCATTCTACACACTAAGAAGAGCATAAGCTGGGTGCTGAGGTGACACTCCACTCCTCGCCTCTAAAGATCATGCTAGGGCCAGATGCGGCGGCTCATGTCCGTAATCCCAGCACTTTGGGAGGCCGAGGTGGGTAGATCACCTGAGGTCAGCAGTTCGAGACCAGCCTGGCCAACATGGTGAAACCCCGTTTCTACAAAAAATACAAAAATTAACTGGGTGTGGTGGTATATCCCAAAATCCAAGATACTCGGGAGGCTGAGGCAGGAGAATCACTTGAACCCAGGAGGCAGAGGTTGCAGTTAGCAGAGATCGTGCCACTGCACCCCAGCCTGGGCGGCAGAATGAGACTCTGTCTCAAAAAAAAAAAAAAAAAAAAATGAAGCTAGGATGATGCCACTCCTTGGGAAAAGATGCTATGCTGGTCCAGCAAGGATCCTCTTTGTGTCCTGACTTGCTTTCTCCTTACTTTATTTGGTCTGTGCTCAGATGTTTTTCTTGCTGAAATCTTGGCCAAAACATTAAACTTGCACAAAGTATAACATCTTCATTGTTCTTATTTGACACTTCCAAAAATTTTGCTTCCTTTTGAAATGTTTTGCAAATTCCCACTTCTAGCTCTCTTACCCGAACTTCCTGTGCTGTAAGCTATCTTGTCTTTGGAGGCCGCCTTCTCTCTGTAGACCAGTACCCTCCTGTGCATATTTTGAAGGAGGAGATTTCTAAAGACCTCTCCTCTCCTTCAACACACACACTGGCTTTGTGTTCTATTTGAAAGCCAACACATGGCTGCTGTCTTGTACAGACTCATATACCTTGCCTTAAAGTTAAAAAGCTTCTCTCCATGTCTAGCCCCTCTCACAACAGCAGAAGCCTGTGGTTGCCATTTAATTATTTTATGCCGAAAATTGAGCAGGACTCAGTTTCAGAAAAGCTGATTTAAAAGAGAAATACCACCTCTACCACAGAAATTATCACTGCCACCTATATCCACTATACTTTGTAAGTCTCTTTACAACTACCTGAAAAAGGTATTTGCTAAAATGTTCCCCTATGGATTCTCCCAATGAAAACAAGACCTGAAATGTTAGTGATTGTGTGATTTGTCCAGAAGCACACAACTGGTGGTAGGTAGCTCTTCTCATGCTGCGATCCACAGCTCCTCCTTCCAGCTAAACATATGCCTCCACATCTAGACACAGAAGGAGAGGAGCAATTCCAGTCTAAGGGGCACCTTGAGGTCCTAAGTCTGTGATTTAAAAAGTACATAGTAGCAAAAGTTGTATGAACTACAGCTGTACCTGTAATTAGTTTGCTCTCTAGGCACAGGGCCTTTGTACAGGCTGTTCTGGCAAGAGGCAAATACCTGAGCACAGAGTAAGGCAAAAGCAAGTCAGGACACAGAAGAGGACACAGGCTTTTGTACAGGAATGCTTTTCTACTCCTGTCCATTCCACTGGGTTAACTCTTTCTTCAAATTTCAGCATATCCAATTCTTTTTTTGACCTCCTGACTTGTCCGACAGGGCAATTATATCCTTTCATAGCTCCATGTACCTCTCCTCCATAGCACTATGATTTTTGTAATTATTTGTGATATTCCTTTTGATTACTGTTTATCTCTCTCAATAGACTATCTGCCCCATGAGGGTAGGGACTCTGATTTTATTCACTGGACACCCTCCCCCCCGCCCCAATTATAGTACTGTGCTAGGGATAGAGTAGGAGCTCAGTGAGTATTTGTTAAATAAATGCATAAATAATGCTTTTGACATGTAACACAAGGCTATCACTAAGTTACAGATTCAGAAAGCAAAAATATCATAGAGAGAGGCACTCATCAAATCATACCTGCTAAAGATTTTCACAGTGTGAATAAATAGGAAAAGAGTACAAACAAAAGATAATTCTCACTTGGTGGTTATTTAGGCGAAATGTTACCCCAGGTAAAGGAAGGGCAGAAGTTGGGGTGAGCTGAGGATGATTTTCCAAGGCAAGCCCCAGCAGCAGGCAGTCCTGCTGAAGCCAACGGGATACACAGGCTTCACTGAGTCTCCAGCATCTATGAAGCCCATTATAAAGCTTGTGTTAGGCACCAAGATATCTCCTAACTTCCAAAAGAGTCTGTATTTTTATTAGAGATAGCTGGCCATTTTATACTGTTTATGCCCCTAAAAAGTGATTTGGAAATTGGATTTCAAAGACAGTTAAAGTAAATTCTAAATACACTAGGGGAGTGCTTCTTGACTTGGGATTCATGGAACAAACTTCATAGTCTGTGAGTAGATAAGACTACTCAAAATGTGGTTTATATGCAAATACAAGTATTATTTTCTGGAAAGAAAGTTTCAGAGCTTTTAATTAGATCACAAAGGGATTTATAAGTTCAGAAAGGTTAAGATTTATTAGTAGGAGAACATATTGGAAATCCTGTATCTAAGTCCTCTGTAAAGCAAAGACTAATTTATCTATATTACAAATAATGGTTTATTGTTAGTCTATTGTTTTAGACAAAGCCATTAGATTCACTTCTATCTAGAGTAATATAGGCATATTCATGGCTCCGTGGAACTTGCATATGCAGGGAAATGAAATAAATCAACTGTTATTCACAGGAAATTTTTAAAAATTACATTGATGCTTGTAAGGAAATATTCATTATTGTTATTACTATTATTTCTTAGACCAAAACTGACTCAAAATTGAAAACAATAACCTAACCACTGTTATTTTTTATATTGAATATTTTTATATCTAATACATGAAAGCAATTTTGACTGATTAAAAAAATCAAATTGAACAGTCGTCTTGTGTGATGACCTTATAATCTTTTTATAAGTATGAACTTAAGACAATTGGAAGAAGTGGAGAGTTTTAGTAAACCTTTTTGTTGTTGTTTGCTCTGGACCTAAAAATACTGATTTATCCCAAATCAAAGATTTTTAGCAGTGTTCCCGGGATAAGTGAGGAACACAGCCCATCTTCCTAGATTGGCAATATTTACTACATGTGAAATAAAAATATTTTATATTCAAACACATACCAATGTATTGATGAAAAAAATTTGCATTATTTTTTAATACAAGCCACAAGACCAAGCAATTTAAATCTTGCAGTGGGTAATTTCTGTTTTATCCTCTTCACCCCAGAACACTGAAGACTCTTTGGATACAACATTGGTTGTTAGTAGCACTCTAAACATAATAATTGTTTGAAAAGGTAAATCATTTGTCTCATGACCTAGAATGAAACTAGTACAATAATTACATTTGTCTATATACAAAATTTTAGATTGGTGCCAGTTTACAAATAATACTGCACTTTTATAATTAGTTTGTGCAATTTTATAGTAATAGATGTTTCTAGGTTCTCTGGTGTTCTTATACATGTTGATTTCTTGTTCTACAAACTACGTATTTGTAAAAATGGGGTAGAGATTTTAATTTGTAATCCACATTCTCATGCATTAATTCCTATCCTCTTCTATTTTTCCCAAACCTAATCAGAAAAGTTATTTTGTCTCTCTACAATACCTAACCTTTAGATACTTTTCTTTCATTCTGCATGCAACCATTTAATCCATCAATAGCAATAAGAATGATAATGGCTATCATTTGTTGAATATTTATTATATTCTAGGTACTGTGCTAAGCTCTTCTATATACATGATTTTTAAAAATCCTCACAAGTATCTTTTATGGTGGAAACACTTTTACTTCACAAATGAGAAAACTGAGGCAATAAACGTAAGTAACTTTCCCGAAATAACACAACTAGGTCTAGGAAATTGGATCTAAAACTCAGCTATGATTCCAAACTCTTAACCATTACCTTGCAATCCTATCAATTTTAAAAATCTTTAATGTCTTACATGTTTTTTTGTAGAAATCAGTCTGCATTGTGCTTTTACACATAATCTTCTTGTTCTGACACTTGAGGAGCAAGAAGTGGAGAATTCTTAAGCAAGGAGGCCGTCTTTGTTCTGTGTTTGGAACGAGCTAAGCTTACTGCAGGTGTAATGAAGGGAAGTGGATGTGAGAAAGTGGTACAAACTTGTGTAAAAGTAGGGAAGGAAAAGTGAGAACTTGGTGTGCCTGGAGTGAAAGATATGTGGTATGATATGCAGGAGATGAATGTGGTACCAAGAAATTTAGAGGGCTAATCTGTAACAGGGCTTGGTTGCCATGCTGAGGAATTTTGCAGTCTTAGTGATATGAGGGAGCCTTTGGAACCTACTAGAAGGAGGCAACTTGAGCAGGGTTTTTTTTTTTGGAAGATCATTCTGGCAATGTTTCAGAGAATAAAGGGATCTACCTGGTGTATGGATGACAAGTTAGATGGTTTTTGCAAAAGCCAAGGTGAGAAATGATCAGGAGCAACGAAATAAATGGCAGAGGGAATGGGACACTGTGGACAAAATTAGAGGCAAGTCCTGAAGGGAGCATTGACATAACTTGGTGGCTAGCAGTCTCAGGAGTTTGAGGGAGAGGGAAGAATTGAGGATGTCCTGAATGTTTGAATTAAAGTAATAACGTTTCCACAATCATTCTGTCATAAGTATGGTCACAACTGTTGGCTTCCATTAAATTTAATGTGATTTCATCATTTGAAACTGATGGCCTCATTTAATTTAACATGCTGTCATGCTAACATGTAAAAAAATTATGTATTCTGGAATTTTCAGTCATCATAAAATCAGAAAAAAATTCTGATGAAATTTTTCTGTCAAAAATAGCCAAATGAAGTATTTTAAAACAAATTTGTTTGTTATAAAGTATAATAATATACCTACAAGACATTATGATTGTGTAATAATATACCTAGAAGACAATTTACAGTAGAATCCAAGTGGTGTTTATTGTGTGATCCACTGCGTAGTGGTTAAATGTGAGATCATTTGAGGGAAAAGATTGACTCTGGATTTTGGAGAATTTTTTATTGAAAGCAATTTATTAAAATAAGAAGTGATAACATTTGGATTCATTTAACATCCAACTGGACTGTAATCTAGTATACCATCCAGAATATGCCATGCTTTACTCAAGTTTAAGCTCTAGCTTGCACTAAAAGTGAGACAAAAGGGTCAAATAGAAAGTGACCCAAATTCAACACAATTGTCAACTTATTAAATGAATGAGCATATATGAAACAAATTTGTCAAACAGTGTTAATTCTTATCTAGAAACACTGGAGAAAAGAAGAGAAACATGGGCCTGAAATATGGCAGAAAGTAATAGTTCTCTGACTGCATCTGGCAAATTTTTCTAAAAGCTGGCACATTAAGAAAATGAAAAGTAAAGGCCAGACTGGGAAAAAATGTTTGAAATGCAAAGGATTTTTATCCAGAGCATATAAAAACTGCTTTGAATGAATAATAAAAAGATAAAAACCCTAATTTTATTTTATTTTTTATTTATTTTTTATTATACTTTAAGTTCTAGGGTACATGTGCACAACGTGCAGGTTTGTTACATATGTATACATGTGCCATGTTGGTGTGCTGCACCCATCAACTCATCAGCACCCATCAACTCGTCATTTACATCAGGTATAACTCCCAATGCCATCTCTCCCCCCTCCCCCCTCCCCACAATAGGCCCTGGTGTGTGATGTTCCCCTTCCAGTGTCCAAGTGATCTCATTGAAAAACCCTAATTTTAAAAGAATAGGCAAAAGATTTGAATATATAAAATAGAGGATGCATGCATGACCAATAAGCACATGAAAAGATAAATCCAAATGAAAGCCACAGTGATACCATTTCATACCAGCTAAAACAGTGAAAGTTGAAGAGCCACCATGACAGTCAGCAAAACAATGTGGAGCAACTGGATCCTTCATACATTACTGCTGAAAGTGTAAAATGATACAAATGTTTTGGAAAAGTATTTGGCAGTTTCTTATAAGGTTCAACCTTCATCTGCCCTACAGTCTAGCAATTCCACTCCATGGCATACACCTGAGAAAAACAAGCACATGTGCCCATAAAACAGCATGCATAAAAAAGTTTATGCTAACTTATTCATAATAGCTCCAAACTGGAAACAATGTGGATAATGGATATACAAATAATGATATATTCATGCAATAAAGTACTAGATAGCCATTAAAGAGAACAAATAAGAATGCAACAATATAGATGAATCTAAATTATCAAAATGAAAGAAACTAGACACAAAAGAGTACATACTGCATGGTGCCATTTATATGAGTTTCAAGAATAGGTAAAATTAATTTATGGTGGAAAAAATCAGAACTATGATTGCTCAGAAGGAAGAGGGTTTCCTGGAGGAGGAAATTATAGAGATTTCTGTGGTGACAGAAATATTCTGTGTCTTGTTTGGATAATATTCATATGGGTCTATATATTTATGAAAACTCATTTAATTATATTAATTTTTAGATTTCATTGTGTGTCAATTTTACCTCAATTAAAATATATGTATTAGGCAACTCAGATATATTTTAGATATAGATGACTGAATAAAGTACATAAAGTCACTTTTTTTCCCAAATGAGCAGGTCATCAATAACAAAGACAACAGCAGCAAGAACAAAAATGCTAATGCCCAGGTTTGATCTCAGATCAGTTAAATAGAAATTTCTCTAAGCGGGCCCTAGGCATTGGTATTTTCTTAAGCGTTATGTAATCTATTTGAGAACAACTTAAATAGGCCAATAGCTAGGCAAATTAGTAGAAGAGATACCTAATTTAATAAATTAATGTAATTGTTGTTATGGACTAAATGTTTGTAATCCTCCCAAAATCTATATGTTGAAGCCCAACTCCCAGTGTGACAGTATAGTATTTGGAGCTAGGGCCTATAAGGTACTGATAAAAATTAAATGAGGCTGCAAGGGTGGGGCCATAATTCAATAGAACTGGTGCCCTTACAAGAAAAGGAAGAGACACCAGAGCTGTCTCTTTCTACCATGTGGGGACACAGTGAGAAGGCAGCCTCAGCAAGCCAGGAAGAGAGCCGTTACCAGAAACTGAATTGGCCAGCACCATGATTTTGGACTTCTTGGTCTTCAGAACTGTGAGAAAATAAATTTCTGTTTAAGCCATCCAGTCTGTGGTATTTTCTTAGGGCATCCTCAGCACAGTAACATGATTGCCATGCTTGAAAATGAAGACTTGAGTTGTCAAACTAGAAAATAAAATCAATGTTAACTATATTTGATTTTTTTTTTTTTTTTTTTTGCTTTTTAGAAGTTTATTTTAAAAACAAGAGGGCCGAGGGTAGGAGAAATTGAATTGCTTTATTGTCAGAGAGGCAGGTTCAGGAATGCCAAGGGGTAGAGAATAGAGACTTTTATATATACATACATACATATACATAAAACTTAGTAACTTCTGCTTTGCTCTTTGTTTTTTTAATTTGTAAGGTTTCTTTTTTGGCAGAGATTTAGATCTCGCCATCTTCTCTGGCTGGCTCAACCTGAAGGATCCCAATTTTGAAAGAAAAAGTATGTGAGACTCAGAGCGGGCGAGAGAGTGAGGGCTCGGCACACTTCCATTCCCCTGAGCCCCCGTGCTTGCCTCAAGGGCTCCCCTATACTCCTCACGGCAGCCATCGCTCTCTCGCCAAACAAAACAGAAGCCCCCAAACAGAACAAAATGGAAAAAAAAAATAAAGATTTTTCACAGATGAAGAAGTTCACATTCATTCGACTCATTGAGCCTGTTGCTGTCCCTGCTGCGTGGGCGGTGGCTGGGGGCCGCTGGGACCCGGGATCTGTCCTTAGTAAGCGGTTTGCTGTCTGTAATATTCTCCCCAGGCTGCACTGTAGTCTGGCTGGGAGCCAGGGGGAGCTCCTGGACCCCCTCCGGGGGCCACTTGCGCCTGCTTCTTGTAGTACTCTTCCCAGGCCTTAGAGTAGTCTGACTGTCCGGTGGGCGGGGACTGAGGGGGCTCACCTTGAGCGGGTGGAGCCCCGGGGTCCGGCGACGGCGCCCGGGGACTGCTGGTGGTAGTGTGAGTAGTAGGCCGCCCATGTGGCGTTGGGGTCCGCGGTAGCCGCAGCTGCTTTGCTTGGGTCGTGAGGAGCAGGTGATTGCCACTAAGGGTAGGTATTACCCCAGCCCTGGTGAGGAGGGAGCGCCCCGGCATGCGGGGGAGCCCAGGTGGCCCCTGGTTGAAGGGCCCCCTCGATAAGCTGCCTGGTGTGGTGGATCTGCCGGGGTGAACCCTGGATAATGAACAACTTGAAGTTGGGATCCCCGTTGGGTGGTAGCTGCCAGGAGATCTCTAGGAAGGCTCCCGTCTGCTGGTTCATGGCTTTCAAGTTCTCGCCATCTCCACCGATGAT
Source organism: Colobus angolensis palliatus (assembly GCF_000951035.1). NCBI lineage: Eukaryota > Metazoa > Chordata > Mammalia > Primates > Cercopithecidae > Colobus > Colobus angolensis. Next base: position 1,189,945 of record NW_012122487.1, read on the forward strand.
CAGCCCGCACTTGTGAGTGGGGATGGAGAAGGTCATCTCCCCGCCAGGGGGACCCCAATTGCCTTGGCCTCTTCCTCGGCCTCGCCCCCCTGGAGGCATGCCTGGACCCCCTGGAGGGCCTGGGGCACCACTCCTGAGGCTCTGGAAGAGGTCGTTGATGATCCGGGCTGCGTGCTTGCACCTGTCTGGGGACCCCATTATATGAGCAATCTTCTCGGGCCCTGTCCCGTCATCTTGCTTGAACTGTATCCGCACGCCAGCATCATTCTGGATCTTCTTGATCACCTCTCTTCTCCGGCCAATGACCAGGCCGACAGAATGCCTGGGCACCTGCACATGGATGCCCCCGCCAATCTGAGATCCCTACTCTTTCCGGTCCCCAAAGCCGCCTTGGTCACGTTCCCGGAGGATGTCCATCACCATCTCACAGGCTTGCTGCACTTTGTAAGGATCCCCAGGGATCCGGAGAGGGTTGTCCACATTGGTGTTCTGAGAACCATCCTGAATTAAGATCATCTTCACTCCAGCGCGTTCCTGCAGCTGCTTCATGGTCTCCCCGCCGTTGGCGATGACCAGGCCAGCCTTCCCCGCAGGGACCATGTCCTGCACGGTACCTTTCTGGCTCCTGTGGGAGTTGTGGAACTGTCCTGCGGTCCTCCCATGACCCCGAGATATAATGTCATCCAGCATCATCTTCGCTTTCTGGACAGATTCTGGGGCTCCTGTCAAGGACACGCTGCGCTCGGGTAGGCCACCGCTGTCTGGAGAAATCTGTACTTTGCAGCCTGAATCCTGTTGGATTTTGTCAATTTGTTCGCCCCCTCTGCCAAAGATCAGGCCCACCATGCCCTCTGGGACCTTGTACTCTTCTGTCATTGAAGTCCTTGGAGGACGATGGGTAGGTCCCAGTTGATAACTGATTGCGTCTCCCTGAGAAGCCAGCTTCTTGCTCTCCGGTTGATCTCCATCTTCCAACTGTCTCATGACCCCCCACCCCCAAAGCAAAATCAGAAGTGCTGTTATTCACTGTTGTTGCAGCATCACCTCCAATTTTGGCTGCGATCTTGGGAGGAGCCAGTCTCCAGCCCCGGAGGCATTGAGACAGCCCAGGAGCCGGTCTGTTTCCTGAAAGGAGGCAAAGTCCTCCCATTCTACTGACCTCCACCCCTCCAGGCCATGGGGAAGCTGCAAATGGAGCTGAAGAAGTCAGTCCTAGCAGCATGTGACACCTTCTTGTCATCATGCCTCAATACACAGTGGTGGGAGACCCTCCCCTCTTTTCCCCAAAGAGACAGACCACCTTTCAAGTCACCAAAGCGTCCCAAAACCAGTTCCTACGCTCATTTTCCCCATTTCGCCCAAGTTCTCAGCCCTAAATAGTTCCCCTATGCACTTTCCAAACTCAAAAGGAAGGACTGTCCTTCTCACTCCCACAATGCCCCTTCCTCCAAGGGAGGGAACAGAAATGGGATTGGGTTGGGGGCAAACACTGCCCTTTGCCCTGATATGGAGAGGAGAGTAAAGATCCTCTGCCCTGGAAGGTGGACCCTGCTTCCAGGCATGTCCTAAGGCCAGACAGGGAGTGGGGTGGGGGTGTCCCGAAAGTGCAACCTTGAGCTCCCGGGCGCCTGAACACCTAGGAGCTGCTCCTGGTAACCCCCAGTGTGCCCCTAACCCCTGCAGGGGGGTCACCTCCAGGAGCCCACTTAAGGCACTATGGGAGGGCCAGGCCCCTGCCTACGGCCCCAACTATGTTTGTTGGAAAGTTCACATTTCTACTCACCAAATAAAGGAGTTTGATTTTGCATCATAACCTAGGCTTTAATTCAGCAACTTTTTCTAATTTATAAGTAGTAGATTACTTGGAATTTTAATTGAGTAATAAACACATTATTTTAAATGTGCTCAGATGCAGCCAGCATTTCACACTCATCTGCATTTGCAGGTGTTTTACTAAACTCAAATAGCCTTTCTTAAATTCAATAGAAACGTGCTCAGAATTATAATACAACAATAATTTAATAGTTAAATATAATTCATAAGTAACAGCAAAAACAAAATAGTTTTCCTCCTTAGAAGAAAATTAATTTTTATGAAAGTTGGAAGCTTGGTTTTACTTTTCTTTTTTT
>NW_012122487.1:1197151-1218232 GCF_000951035.1 Colobus angolensis palliatus
CCTTTTGTTGTTTTCCCCTGTCCCCAGAGGCGGAGTCTACAGAGACAGGCAGGTTTCCTTGAGCTGCTGTGAGCTCCACCCAGTTCGAGCTTCCCACCGGCTTTGTTTACCTACTTAAGCCTCAGCAATGGTGGGCGCCCCTCCCCTAGCCTTGCTGCTGCCTTGTGGTTAGATCGGGGCAGACTGCTGTTTTAGCAAGGAGGGAGGCTCCGTGGCTTGGGACCCTCCCGGCCAGGTGTGGGATATATTCTCCTGGTGTTCCGGTTTGCTTACAGCACAGTATTGGGTGGGAGTTATCCGATTTTCCAGGTGTTGTGTGTCTCAGTTCCCCTGGCTAGGAAAAGGGACTCCCTTCCCCCTTGTGCTTCCCAGGTGAGGCGATGCCTCGCCCTGCTTCAGCTCTCGCTGGTCAGGCTGCAGCAGCTGACCAGCACCGATTGTCCGGCACTCACTAGTGAGATGACCCCAGTACCTCAGTTGAAAATGCAGAAATCACCAGTCTTCTGTGTTGCTCGCGCTGGGAGTTGGAGACTGGAGCTGTTCCTATTCGGCCATCTTGCTCCCTTACTTTTCTTTTTAATGTGGAATAAACTGAAATGTGTCAAAATCTCACCTTCATTTTTCTCAATAAATTAGACACCAATTAAAATTGGAATTTATAGCATATTTGTTTACATTGCTTTAATTTTTGAATGCCTGTACAATCTTCCAATGCTTAGGCTAGTCAGTCAATATGAAGTAATCATATAGCTGTGATTACTGGTAGGTAGATTCTGATAGAAAAAATCCTATATTTTTGTTTTGTAGGTTTATAGGAAAAAATATTTGCAATGCTATCACCTTGCAGTTAGGAAATCTCTCTAACATATAATTAGTTTCAAAATTCAGTTGAGAAATGTAATAGTATTATTTAAAAATCAGTATAACTTTATATTCTGTTCAAAAGGCTCTCAAATACTCAGGGAACATAAAAACACTAGAAATACTACATTTTGGCAGAAAAGAAACATCAAACCCAATTCCCATCTGAATGTTAAAAAATGTTTGAAGCTTTAATTTGTTAGTCTTTTCAACATCTTTTAAATTGATCCTCTTACACATGCAAGAAACTATCTTAGAGGCTTTAGAAAATTTAAGGATGAAACAGACTCATGGGTATTTGGCTTAGGGGTAATAAGATAAATATACAAATAAACAAAATATTATTGTATGATCCAGGCAAAGATGGAATTATGTGAGTTCAAAGGAAGAATAAATTCTTTCCAGAAAAGAAAATCAGGGAAGATATCTGTGTGGAAAGGGAGAATTTGAGTGTAGCATTGTGGCTTGGATATAATTTAGACATGTTATTTTATTGATAATGATTGGATGTTTCTCAATATCCATGGCTGGAGGCAGGATCCACCTTCCTGGGCAGGAACAGTATCTTTCCCTACAAGTCCCTTCACACACCAAATTTTCTAGGTCTTTTCATCTTCTGGATGGACTACCTACCTACCTCTGAAATATCTTAAAATCTAATATTCAGTCAATTCAACATAACCTCCAATTCATCTAGGGAGCTTCTGCTTTCATCTTCATCTTTGCTTTGCTGTCATTAATATTTATAGGTCTTTAATGGAACAACTTTGGAGCTGAAAGACCTGAAGTCAGGTCCAAACTCTACTACCTAGTAGCTGAAAAAGCTGCTAAGTTGCTTATTCATCCTAACCCTCAGCATCCTCATTTTCAAAGTGATATATATTACTGGTAGTTCCCATATCACAGGATGGTTGAAAGTATTCAATTAGGTAACATACAAAAAGATTGTAGCATTCTGCCTGGCTTAAATAAAAACACAATAAATATTAACTTGTGTGTTGTATATCTTATTATTACTATTTACCAAGTCCATTCTGGTTGTATTTTCTTTCTAACTCACACTGAACTATATGATTGATCATTTTCAAGCCTCTTTTATCAGAACTATCAAATCTCGTCCTCTTGTCCTTCTGACATACACCGTGTAAACAACCAGACTTGGATAAATCTAATGGCTCATTCTTTTCTGTTCCTGCTCACAGCCTGCTGAGTACTACTAGATGAAATCACCCAATAGTGGGTTTAGTACATTTTCAATGTTGTAGCCTTCCACGATCCTGTGGCACTTAATGCCACAGGTCAATTCTGTGACATATCTCTGGACAATTCTTCTCCTATTTAACGACTAAAAGCCTTTCCCATTCCTTTCAAGAATGACCGAACTTGTGAGACCCTCATTCTCAGAAGGGTACTTTGGCTGTGAATTTGAAGAACCTTTTAGCAACCTCCTGCTCTCCTTCCCCAGCAAGCTGTTCTAGGAACACCCATCCTTCCTGCCTCTCTTTCATAACTTATTGCTTACTTTAAAGGTGGCACATTTGTTGAACTTCAGTCTACTTAGATCTAGCTATCACTTCTTAATTACTCTTGCTACTTGTAGACTGTTCCTTCAATTGCCCTCAAGTTTGGACGTTTCTAAGGACCTTTTCTTTTCCACATTTCTTTGCTGTTTGCAATTTCTCCCATTGAAGCCACAAGAATAGTTAAGATTCTATACAAGTTCTGTTATCAAGGACCCTAAATCTCTATTTCTGTCTTCATGTAAATGGTGCAATGAACCTAATTTGACATCCTCCTGAAATCATATTCACCCTTTAATCAACTTCATTTTGAGCACTGAAATTACTTTATTGTATCTGTGTCTTTTAATCACCAAAATCAATTAGTTCATCTAATTTCTCAGAAATCACACCTTCTTCTGATCTTTCACCTACCTCACTGTGAGCACTGGTTTAGTCTTTTTCTCAGGTCCTTCCACTTATGTCTCCCTGATATGTACATGTTGCTTAGGCTCAATCCCAGGTTTCTTCCTTCTTATGCATACTCTCCGTGGAACGTCCCCTCTATTTCCATGACTTCTGTAGTCTATATGCTAAGAAATATATTTCTTATCCAAATTTATTTCTTCAGTTCATTCCTCTCTCCTCATCCAAGTCATCTTTTCAACTGCTGATCAACCTCTTCACCTTGCATTCCAATAATGGCTAGTATTCATTCGGTCAATCAAAAATATTTAGTGAGTATCTACTATATACCAGGCACAGTGTATGTACTACAGTTATGATGGAGATCAAGGAGACAGTGTAGATGGGATGCACACATAGAAACAGGCAATATAACATAGTGTGATACATGCTATGACAGAGGTAAGTTCAAAGGAGAGGGGAAATTAACCAGTTTTGAGAATGGTTGCTAACTTGAACCCCATTCTGCTCCCCAGCATAACACATGGCACATATTAGGTGCTTAATAAACATTTGTTAAATTAAGTGGCATCAAAGGTAGAATCTGACAATGAGTTAGTATTACCAGGTGAAGGGACTCAGAGAGGCAGAAATTATTTCCTAAGACTAATAAATCTACAAAGGTTCAAGGGATAAAGGCTGTCTTGGATGATCTTGAGCAAGTATTTTGGAATAGCTGAAGCGGGACTCAGAAGCTCAGTATACATTAGTTTTCTTCTCTCCTTGTATAACAATTTTACATATATTGTCTCCTTAGTTCTCAGGTAATTATTTAAATTTGCATGCTAAGTATAATTATCCCAGTTTTGCAGATTAGGAAACTAAGGCTCAGAGGGATTGGATGATTTACAAAGTCCCATAGCTAGAGTCAACTTCATAGTCAGTGTCAGTGATATGATCTATGCAGCTGCATAGAATTTGTTTTTTGTAAGTGAAGTTAGATGGGACAAGGGAGCATACGCATAAGCAGATGGGCTACACACAGTGCATGCTCTTTGCCATCCCATGAGCACAGAATTCTGTTGTGGAATGTGTGAAGTCAGTAAAACTCAAAATCAGTGTAAAGTAAATGTGTCATATCTATGACTGGGCAAGCTTACTATTCAAATCAGAATTTGCTTTAAATGTAAAAAGTGGGCAATGGTGTGCTAAGTAACACAAACAACCAAGAAGTCTTTTGTACTCATGTTACTTCCCTATACGAGCCAATCCTTTATGCTGAAAATTATAACACAGAAGGAAAGGGAAAGATAGGACAATGCACACTTTTTAAGAAGTCTTTCCTTATTTATTCATAAGTTGAAAGGAGAGAGTGTTGGCAGAGTGTGAGTGTTCTATATCAAGAAATGAAATGAAACAGTTTAATTAGTGCAGTGTTTTCACTGTTCTGGTAAGAATAAAATACATGGGTGTATTCAAACTAAATGCTCTTATATTTGCATTTTAAACTGGTATTGCTCAATGTAAAGATATATGATGAAATGATAAAATTCATGCCAATAATTTAAATTAAAATCTTCTTTATTTAGAACATTAAATAGCAAACAAAAACACCGTAAGAAGCTGAAGAGGGTCTGTCAAGGAAGAAGAAAGCTTTTATTTTAATACTTTTAATGGCACTCTTTTTCTACCTTTTTAATAAGGGAGTCTACATTTTCATTTTGTAGTGGGCTCTACAAATTATGTAGCTTGCCTTGTCTGTAGCTAATAAATGATCAAGCTACAATTTGATCTCAGGTTTTCGGCATCCAAATTACACAACATACCATATTTCCTGTGATACTAACTATGTGGTGTTAATCCAGTGAGGTCTATGCATCATTCACCATTTTGACTGCCATAGCGTCTCTTGTCTTTGAAGGATGAAACTGTATTAACTGTAGTGGATGCTGAATGCCCTCACCAAATTTCCTATTCATGACTGAGACATTTATTGCCCCAGCTGCCACATTAGCTGTTGAAGGTTTACAAATGAGTCCCTGCCTCAGAAATGCCTTCAGCCAAAGAGAGCTCCTTGCCTCAATTTAGGACAATTCTGAAAGGCCATCCCAGCTCCAGAGCTCCCCACAGGATGGACTGTGGCCTTCATTGCTGCTGAATTGCAGATCAACTTCTTTCTCTGCCAGTTTTTCACTCTCTCCTGGGTCTTACTCCCTGAAGTACCACAATAAACTTCCAGCACACAAATCTCTGGCTCTGGGTCTCTCTCCCATGAAATCCAACTTAGGAAGTCAACAGTGGACACTGAATTGTAACAAATACGTCTTGCATTTTTCAAATGGACAATTTACAGTGTATTCATTTGCTAAATGTTCAGTTTTCTGCTTACTTTTACTGTAGCCATAGCTGCAACTACCTTTACTTTTACTCATACCAATGAGATTCTGTTATTTTAGTGTTTTTCACTGCGGAGTCTCTTTCTGTAAGTTTGGCGACTGAGCTCTTGTTGAGATAGAGAAACCGTAATTCCTAAACAAATCCGGAACCCCCTTTAAAACCAGTTTAAAATGCAGTTCCTGTTTTTTAAATAATTTTTCTTACTCAAGGGGAGAAGTATCAAAGCCAGTCATTTGAGGGTGAATCCGTTATCCACCTGAATCGTTTTAAAGAAATTATTAAATATCCATGTCTCTTTGTCACCTTAAATGTTTTTGAGTTAAATTTACTCTGAAGTTTTCAACTTGAATTTTCCAAGCTATGATTTAAATGTTATTCTTTAAAGCAGATTTATTATGGGTCAGGTTAGCTATAAAAGTAATTCTTACTCATGTTCATTTCATTAAAAAAAAATGAAATACGTAAATGTCCCAGGCACAAGTTGGTGCTGCCCCAGAACAAGTCTGCTGTATACAATGACATTTATTATGAGTAAGTGTACATTCTGTAACTCATTTTGGAAACATTTGACTGACTCAACCCTAACTTTTGGCTACCAGAATTAGGAAGACAAAAATATAATAGCTTCTGAGTCATCAGGTGTGGATGAATATATTTTGTAGTATATTTAAGAAAAGAAAATCATCCATAGAGAGGACATTTGATCATTTTTAGACCTTGTGGACTTTCCAACCAGTTCAGATCAAATCCTGGTTATTGGTAGTTAGCAGAGGATCAAGTATGCCACAAATATGGAAGAGTCAGTATATTTTATTTTGATTTGATCATGGACAACACCCTTTCTTTTACTCTCTCTCCTTGTTCATGTCAACCACACACATACACGTGGATACACAATTAAACTCTATTCCACAATGTTATCTGTTAAATAAAGCTGCACTCTGAGTACAAAAACAAACTATTTACAAACTTCTCCTCCTATCATAAGGCAGCTCTGAATGTCCAAAGTGAAACTACAACAACTGAGTTGATGATGTGCTGGCCCACAGCCACATGTCTTCCTGAGTGCACAGGTGGCAGACACCTGGATGTGTAGTGCTGTGATGAGATAGCAAATTTTGTCATGTATTAATACATGTGGCTTGTGGTCATTCACAGAACAATGTGGACTCCAAAGGGAGCCAAAAGGAGCCGCTTGCCAGGACTGTATCTCCCAAGGCCTAGAGTCATTCCATCAACACTTTGGCTATGAAGGGACTAAGTAAGGCAGCTGCCAATTGACCCCTCATTTATAAAGACACAAAACAAAAATCAATTTAGGTCCTAATAAAGCAGGCCAAGTGTGAGAATATCGGAAATAGGAAGCACTGGAGGCAGGGCGCGGTGGCTCACACCTGTAATCTCAGCACTTTGAGAGGCTGAGGCAGGCAGATCACTTGAGCCCAGAGTTCAAAACCAGCCCAGGCAACATGGCAAAACCCTATCTCTACTAAAAATACAAAAATTAGACAGGTATAGTGACATGCACCTATAGTCCCAGGTACTCAGGAGGCTGCGAAGCGAGGATGGCTTGAGCCTGAGAGGCGGAGGTTGCAGTGAGCTGAGATTGTGCTATTGTACTGCAGTCTGAGTGACAGCATGTGATCTTGTCAAAAAAAAAAAAAAAGGGGGGGGAGCGCTGGAAAGCCCTGAAACCATATCAAGGGACAACAACTACTGCTCAGCTTTGCTGTCATAATGTGGTAATGTACAGTGTAGTATTGCCAAATCTTAGGGGTATTAGAAATCAAATGTTATGAAATACATTACTTTTAAACTGTGTTTGGATTAGCAGAACACATCATTTGCCAAGTCTTCATAATGACTACAAACAGGTGCTTGCTACTTCTCTAACCTTCTTCCTACAGCCCTCCTACCAATTTCTCACTCACTCTCCCACCACCACATTGACCCAGCTGTTCCTGAGCTATGCACTGCACTCTCCTGTCTCAAGGCCACTGTACCAGCACTTTCCTCACCAGGAGCACCCTTTCCCTACATAGCCACATAGCTCATTCCTTCATCTTCTTCATGTCTTTTCTTAAATGTCTTCACGTCAGTGTTCCTTGACCGGCCTATTTGAAATCGTATCCTCTCCCCTTACTTCCTTTCCTGCTTGATTTTGCTCAAAAACTCTTGTCTTCATCTAATATTACAAATTTTATTTATTTGATTTGTTTTCTATCTCTTCCAACAATAGAATGTAAACTACTTGAAGACAGAGATTTTAGTTTATTTTGCTCATGGCTATGTCCCCAGTGCCTAGAACAGAGGCTGGCTTATAATATGAACTTCATTAATGATTTTTTAAATGAATGAATGAATGAATACATAGATGAATCTGCAAGCCGTCTTTGTTCTGTGGTTTGGGCTTCCAATTTTTGACATCTTATTTACATTGAAAATCTTACAGCACACCCAAAGGAAAGAGATATGATATAGTTTGGGCAGTGAACATCTAAACTATTCCTTTCTAGGAAAATCAAACAATCAAATGACATCATCCACAAAATTGCAGAGCATTTCTTTCAGTTATAATGTTCTACATAAGCAAACTAAAGCATATGCAACCATGTCAGACTTATTAATCTCATGATATTTTATTCACTCCATTTTCATTCAATGTTTATTCAATAATCATGAGGCCTTAGAATTTAAACTGCTCAGAACAAGTCCCATTACCCACAATGTTGAGATTCAGGTAAGTCTGAAATTAAGCATATTTCCTTTGCTGTTTGGGAAACAAAAATAAATATGAGAGAGGCAAGAGGGAGCAAAGATTAAGCCTGATCTTTGTGAAGGAAAAAAAGTTAATTCACGAAGATTATATTTTCTCTGAAAGACTCACCTTGCCTCTTTACTCTGGCCTACATGAGTCAAAATTTTGGATGCTATTGTTAAGAATTCAGGCATTTCGATCTCTCCTACTCTTTGCTCAGAAAAGATTCAGACAAGCCAACTAAATTTACAAAATAAAATTCAGGTTGTGCGTGTGTGTATGTTTGTATTCTCTGACATAAGAACAGACTAAACATATAGAAGTCTTTGAGGACATAGGATAGATGAACATATGTTAATATACAACAGATGTCATGAGAAGCATGAAATATATTTCATGACTCCATAGTAAATTTTGTAAGTCATTGCTACAAGAATTTGTACACAATGAAAATATAAACATTTGAAAAAGATGAATTCGTACATAAAAATAGATCCTTAATAATTTATGAAATGTGAATTATTTGGATACATTATTTGCCCCTTTGAAGTATGTGACAGGTAGGGTTTAGTTTAAAACAGAAACCTCTTTAGCTATTCAATCAAGAAGTAATTTAACTTAGGGTTTACAGAACATTGTAAGACAAAAACTGCCACAAATATCCAGGAACTCAGGTAGGGCAGGAGTTGCAAGGAGCCTTCATCACTTGTCTCAGTTGCCTGAGGCACCTAAGTAGGTGATTTTCAGACAGACCCCCAAAAGTCACTGGCAAAACCTCAGATCTGCTGTCTGCCAATGACCCTGTACCTGCTCACTAACTCCAATGCAATAATGGTACCTTCTCTGTCACCTTCTTGTGCAAGTGTTTCTTGTTAGAAGACCCTAAACCAGAACACTACTTATAAGGAGTCTAGAAAACATAGCCCTTATGTTTCTGGGCATTGCTTCCAGGGAGAGTAAAGAAGGCCCCATGCTGAGACACCAAGAGACAATCCTGCTCCAAGTTGAAACCAGTGAAAACAGCGTGCTTTTCCTCTGTTTTCTGCAAATGAACTCAATCCATTTAGGCTGACGCAGGCGAATTCTAGCTTGACCCAGTATACCAAACTGTTCTTATGAAAGAACCAGGCATTCCCAGAACCACTGGTGGGTTTAACAATCTTTTCTTTATGGTGTTTTCATTCTCTTAATAAGGCAATCCCGGTCTTCTTTTCACTCACATTCACCGATTCCTTTAAAGAGTTAATTCTGCTGAAAGGTCTTGCTCTCTGTGTACATCTCTTAATTGGCATCCCTACTAAGAACGGGGAGCAATAAGCAAAGTTTGTGGAAACAAAATTAGTTCATGCAAATAAGGCAATTATTAGTTCATGCAAATAAGGCAGAATGCTATTTTACCAGGCTGACACTAAATTTATCATAGTAAAATTGATATTACAGTATAGTCTAGCAATTTTCCTTCTATGTCTCTGAAATCTTCCTAGCCTGTGACTCAGTTTCCTACATTAAGGGGCTGTTGCCTCTGTAGTTAGGGTAGTCAGAGGAAGGAAATGCTTGCTCACCTTTGCTGTGTTTGGAATAACCACTCCACATCAAAGAGGTGACTCACTCTGCCCACTTGCCAGCTCTGAGCTTGCTTTCTACCTCCCACTACCCTTTCCTGGCTGTGCTGTTCTTGGCTGGAGAGACTTTTCACCAGCAAGTCCAGGTTTGTGGAGCCTGGCACACTTACCTCCCTGAATGATGAAGCTTTCCAAGGTGGGTTGCTGTACAGGTTGGGACCTGAAGGTGACCACCAGTTTGCCCAACCTACCATTCAAAGTGTATGACTCAAAGTCAAGACGCTGGGCTTTACTGCTCTTCAAACAGTGCAAAGGGAAATGAAATCATTTTATTTCCCCCTTCCTGTTAATAGTAAATATGTAAGCTGAAGATGTTATGAGTTCCTATTTTCACTGGATTTAGAGAAACATGTTGCTGCCTGGAATTCCAGAAGCCATCAGGTTCATTTCAGTGAACTCAGCGGTGTTACTGTAGTGTGGGGCAGATGGTAAGTGCTCAGAAAATATTTATTCCTGATAGATATACCTCTGTCTGGGTGAAAACCATCTTGTGGTAAATAACTTCACGTAGACATTCTTAAACAGGGAAAATCCACACTTCCTTTAATAAAATCCACTATAAGATTCAATATAGAGGAGGATGTGGGTATGGAAAAATAAAGGAGTTTGGAATTAATAGAGATAGGTTTGAGGTTAGATGCTCTGGGCAACTCCCTTATGTTCTTATCAAATAATGCAGTGTGTGCTAAAGGAATCTGGAGTCAGATTGACCTGTTCCAGGATCTCAGAGGTCCACTTAACAGCCACATGGCTATTGATGCTTGACTTCTTTAATCTTCAATTTCCTCATGTAATACATAGAGTAATGATGAAATTTTCCCCATAAGCTTGTTGTACGGATTAAATAAGACAGTACAAATAAATGTTCTAAACATAGGCCCTGGGACACAGTTAGTATCCAATAAATTTTAGATATACTCTAAACTTGTTACTTAACTTGGAAAAAGAAAAAATAGAACACGCCATACTCTGCTGCAAAGGGATGTTACAGATTCTGTGAACATGAAGAAAATGCCTCCCAAGTGTGATTTATAAGCATTATCTAACTCCCTCATTGCCATGAGCCCATTCCTTTTCTCCAGCATTTGAATGTGGGCTTGGCTGCTATTATCTTTTGGAGTAGTCCTTGAAAATTTGCACATAGGTTTAACAGACCAGCATTTAGAATGTATGCACATGCACCCTGGAACTTATGAAAAAAAAAAAAAAAGAATGCTTAAAGCACTTGATTACTTCCATTAATGATGAGTGTGACAACCTCATCTGCAAAATCCTCAGCTACTTTGCCATTGAATGTTCACATTGCCAGCATTCCCTCATGCTTGGATATTTAGGGGAACTGAAATCAACTGCTGGCGGTAGATTGGTGAGCTTCCTTTGACACACCCTCTTCAGCTTCTTATGGTGTTTTTATTTGCTATTTAATGTTCTAAATAAAGAAGATTTTAATTTAAATTATTGGCATGAATTTTATCATTTCATCATATATCTTTATATTGAGAAATACCAGTTTAAAATGCATATATAAGAGCATTTAGTTTCAATATACCCATGTATTTCATTCTTACCAGAACAGTGAAAACACTACACTAATTCAATTGTTTTATTTCCTTTCTTGATATACTGCGCTCACATTCTGCCAACACTCTCTTCTTTCAACTTATGAATAAATAAGGAAAGACTTTTTAAAAAGCGTGCTTGTGCTATCTTTCCCTTTCCTTCTTTGTAATAGTCCCTGGACTGATACCTGTTGAAACCAGACCCTTCCAGGATGGTACTGGCAGTAGAATGACCTGACCATGTTAGAGCAAAGCTCCTCTTTCCCCACCTTTCCTTTAAAGCAGCCAGTTAAACTTCTTTGGCCTGCTCTGCTAAGTAATAATGCTTCTGGGGCATTTGGAGAAGAATTGGTGTGAATGGGTTTATATGTTACCCAGATGGCCTCACTATTACTCATAGTCAATAAGGAAATTTCCGACCATTTCTACTTAATTCTAACTACCTAAGGGATTTGCACTGACATCTGCTATTGAGCTCATTTGAAAAGAGCTTGTCTGAGTATTAGGTTTCACTCAAACATTAAATGAGAACCATCAGTAAGGGAGTGGGGTGAAATAGAAGAAAATCCTTCTGGTTTCAGGAAAAGATCAATTTAGGTTCAGCCCCCAGTTCTGCCACTACTATGTGTACAAGCCTGAGAATGCTAACCTCAGAGCATCCCTTACTGATTTATAAAATAAAGTAATATCTCTTTTCAATGATGTGAGGAATAAGAAATATTTTTGTGCTTAAAAACTCTTCGATAGTAGTAAGTGTTTAATAAATGGCAGCTGTTATTAGTGTTGCTTTCTTATTATTCTGAACTTTCCTTGCAAAAGGAAATGCTCAGAGAAACTGTCCAGTTCTTCTTTAGGTGTTCCTGTCCCATAAGGCTGTTATATTAAATACAGAAAATGGGTGGGAAAATGCTTTGTAAAACAACAAACATAGAGTTACTATGGTTATTTGGAGAAAAGACACTTAGAGCCTGAGAAACACTGTAGACTAGGCCAAATAGAGAGACTTTCATTTGTTAGAATATAAGACAAGAGGACAAGAAAGGAATTAGCTTAGGGCATAGCTGAGATAATGTTTCTCATCTGCTTCTTGGATTGATTCATTCTTTAATTGATGCAATTCTAAAATAAATTTTGTTTGGTAGTGTTTATGTGTACCTGTGTTCATTTGTGTGTGTATGTATGTGTGTGTGTACCTCTGTGCATGTACACACTATATATTTTTATTTGAACAACTTTTGTTTTATTGATCTTAAGTATTAGGACACAGGAAGGAAGAATAAGGAAAGTTAGATTTTACTCTTAATATATTACTAAAAACTTCAGGAAAATTGAACATAACAAGAAAAATAATGAAGCTAAAAATATCCTAATATTACTAGCTGGATGCATTTACACATATTCTTGATCTATAAGGCTTAGAAAATTGCTTATATGAATACTCATTAATTCAGTCTATTCTTTATCTCTGAGTAATGGATAACCTTTTTGAAAAGTTGAATTTCTTTACTAACCTGGAAAAACCTACACCATTTGCAGAGCATTTATTCTCTGTAAGCTATCCTGACTAAAAGTCTAGCATTAGAAATTGACCGTGGCAACATAGACTGTGTGATAAGGGGGTTATTAGATTACCTGAATAATTCTATCAGTAAAGACAGCCTATGTAAGCATGCAACTCAGTCCTCTGAGCCTTGTGGTTAAGTTTTATTTGCCTGCCTTTTCTGGGTAATTACTCAAATTTCCTCATCACTTGGCTATATAGACATGGTGAAGATTTTTAGCTCAAGCTCAGAGAGTTAGGAAAGCCTGATTCGCATAATTAGTATTCTGCCTTTAAAACATCTATTCATTAATGCTTAACTTAATAATTTGCCTGAACTTGCCTTTTAAACTTTCTTGCGTGGGATGCTATTTTCCATCCATGACTATGAGGTTTTAAAAGCCTACCTAGAAATATATAGCCTTCTTAAAGTCCTTTCTCCCCTCCTCTCCCTCTTTCTTCCTTGTTTTCTCCCTTCCTTTTGTTTCCTTCCAAATGTTTTAAATAAAATTATATAATGCTAGACCTTGATGGACCATGGAAATTGTAAGTCTTCTAGTTTTTCACAAACTTCATTAATTCCTACACATGAATTTTAACACATCTAGTTATTTAATATTTTTTCTAAATAGATTTTTTTTAAAAAAAACCTAAAATATGCTTTAGATACCTTCTAAAAAACTATATTCAAGGATCAAGGATTTAGTAGACTATATTTTCCTGATAAACCATAAAAGAGATTTGTGTCAAGTCAAGTTTGGACATACACCACTTAAAATCTTCTCACTTAGCTTTGGGAAACACTGGTCCAGCGTTCAAATGAGAAAACTGAGGCCCAGAGAAATGTAGTGATGTTTTCCAGAGGCCAATTAGGAATATAACTAATAGTTGAAACCATGCTTTGGGATTCTTAAATCCAGGCCTATCTTGGTACAGCACACTGACTTGTGTTTCTTATCTATCTGTCAGGGTTTTAAGAAATAATCACAAACTAAAATGTTGTAGAAAAACCATCAGTAGGCATGCAATGAAAACAGCCCGTCTTCCTATTTATTTTTTCTTTAATACTTCTTAGGTCACCAAGGTGCCACAGATACAAGACAGTGGTCCTCAACAAAAGTACTTATATGGAGGTTCACAAAGACTGTCTAAGGGCATGGATAATGCTAAGGATGTTTTCAGAGCCACACGTATCCTGTGAATTCTTTCCTAAAAAAGGGTCTGTAGTTACAAAGAAGCCATGCTTTTCCTCCACCTGGAATCTTAGTATGAAGCATTGTCTTGGAGGGAAAAACACTTCAGCTGGTGTAGGAGTGGAAGAGGGAAGGAGTTTCATGTCTGGTTAACAAATCAAAGGGGGGCTCTAATTCTTTGCCTTCTGCCAAAATGAAGAAGGGCTAAACAAAAATTTGCAGATAGATCTTTAAAAATATTTTTGCATGACAGTAATTTTTTGCCACAAAAGCTGTATAAAAGTCCAAGAATTAAATGTCATAAGTGTAATTAAAAAGTGTTTTTGTTCTCATTTATAAATAAGGATTTTGTTTGTTTGTTTTAGCATTTACCTCAATTAAAATGACAAACAAGAATAGAAGTAATATCAAACTCTAACTTATTCTAGCAATAAGTAACATTCAGATACAGATCTATGAGAGAAAAGCCAAAACTCATTAAGAGATAATTTTATTCTTTTAAATTTAGTGTATACTTATCAATATTTTAATATTTTAGTTATATTAAACAATTCAATAATAAAATGTATTTTGATACATTATTAATCCATGCTTAGTAATAATAATTGTAATATTACACAAGAAATATTTTTTAACATTTACAACCTGTTAGGAAATTTAAAAATTATGTTTCTTTTGTATTTTTGCTGCAAAGAAGTATAACAGGGTCATTAGTAGAAGATTTAAAAATAAAATAAAATTATATTTGATGAATTAAATTATATGCAATTTGGATAAAACTTGATAAGAAAGGGAAATTTTAAAATAGGCTTAAAAAATAGAGGGAAGATGTAAAATTTCCAGCTGTTAATGATGAGTTCATTTATGGATTACTATTTTCTTAGATTTCTGATGACAGGAAATTAAATCACTCTCTTATCCAAATTTCATAAGATGCATTTTAAAATTATATAACAATTTTAAAACAACATAAAAGGATCAATATTTAAGAAAAGTTGGAAGTTACATAATTTGTAATATTTACATTTTGGACAAATTTTAGATGTCACTTTAAACTTTTGCAAGCGGTTGTAGAGATTTTCATGTTCTTTTAAGGAGTAAATGAAGTTTGGAGAACATTGCTTTCAGGGCTGGAATCAGTTTCCTGGCTACCAAATGCTCCTTAGAGAATTCTCAGCCTGATACTGGTTTCCGGGGAATGAATACAGTGACTGTCGAAAGGAGCACACTATCATCTGGGTGCTGCCAGGATTCTTGGGACAGTCTTTCAAATGTTCAGGACCCAGCTGAGCCTGGCTGCTCTGTAGTTTTTCTGCCTGTCAGACTCATATCTGCAAAAAAGTTCAAATTCTGTTAGGAACAGCTGCACTAGTTATAAAGAAATCTTATTCAGCTCCCCATACCACTGTAGAATGTAACATCTATTTACCAGGTAAAATAAAATGGTTCTTTTCCACATTCCTATAAAAGTTAGAAAAATCCAAGGCAGGTAATTAGATTTTAAAAATCGTGTGAATAAGAAAAACCGCAGCATGTATTTAAAATGATTGCATATACAAATGTGTACTTTTAAAAATATGTGTAACCATGACATTGTCGTTATTACAATTTTGAAGTGTAATTTGGCATTAAAGTTCCTGCTAAAGTTGTCTTTAAAATTCAGAACATAATACTTCACTCTAGTAAATTACCTATCTAATTCTGCTATTCTGGGGAAATACAAATTATTTATGAGCTATTTCAGTAACATTATGTTTTGTATCACCAAAAGTTTATAATAGAAGATAGACATAAGTTTCCCTAACTCTTTTCTAATTTTTGTATTGTTTTTGTAAAAAATAAAAAAGAAGGAAAGCAAATTCTCCCATACATTTAAAATAACTGTACTTTTAAATAATTACAAAAGTATAAAAATTGCAAAAAAGGATCTTGTTGAAATTAATAGTCTCAATCAAGACTTAATAACATATTTCAACCTGATTCTAGGTTAGAAGCAGTTTTTGGCTTCAACTTCAGAGCATTATAAAATATAAATTATAATCTATTCTATTAAATCTAGATTATATTCAGAAGTGTTGACCTCTCTTTCCCAATAGCATTTATACTCATTTTGGGAGAAATAAAACAAAAAATAACAAATTTAACACTACATGTGGACATTTATACATTGAACTCTTCTGCAGAGCTGAGAATCTGGAAATAAACACATTTCTTTGTAATATCATATCATCCTCAACAATTATAATTTTGCCTTATGTCACTCATATTTTACTTCCAGAATGTTTCAAAGAAGCCATGTAAACTATTATCTTTAGAAGAAAAGTAATAGAAAAACACACTTGCATTTAAAAAATTTGTTTCTGTTCTAAACTTGTAAGGGATTTATGATAAATCCCATATTGCCTGGAAAGTCAGAAACTTGAGAAATTATTTGGAGCAATTAGGAAAAGCAATTATATCTAAGTATAAGTTGCTCTGGCAAATTGAAACAGGTCTTCAAATATTGTAAATTAAAAAAATTTCCCAAAGTCTCCAGTTGTTTTACTTGTATTACCTACTTACATGAATTAATAATTTTTAAAAAAACGGAATCCAACATTTTTACTGGTGTCACAGAGATGAAATAACCCATGATGGGCTCTGATCCATTGAAAAAAATCACAGGACTCATCCAAAGAATAGAATAGGATGACTTGATAGAAAAGATGGACAAGTAGGAGGACGTATTTGGATTTAATCTTAGTGTGGGTGCAGCATGGTATTTAGGTCATTTACTTAAGAGAAAGGAAGTGATGAGTCATACCTTGCCTTTTTGATAAAAATCACTCAGCAATTCATGCTTTATTCAGTGTTTAAATTGGTATATCTATTTATAATATTTACAATAACCACGTTCCAAGCTGATTAAGCTTTAATCACACCTGATTAAGCAAGTAGGCATGAAAGACAGAGAATAAGTCATAATTACTACGTGCTTACACGTATCCTTATAATATTCAGGGATTTAGAGTCACTTTCACTCTCTGTGGCTAATTTTACCCTACCTTCTCTACGGAAGATAAATTAACTTGTGGCATAACAAGGAAATCGAAAGTGCAGAAAATATTTATTTGATAGCCTCTTAGGTGTTACTCAGTAATCTGCTGTTTTCACACAGGTTAAGAAAGCTGTATTTCCCCAAAATGTCAGGGAAAACTGAAAGTCAAAAAAGCTGTGCATTTAACTATCCCTTTCTCTACACGTCCAACCAGAACAGAAGCATTTAGCTCCCATACATAGCCGTATGAAATCTTCTCACTTTCTGTGGGTTTGGGCAAGTCTGGTCTTCAACCCTTGGCTTGGCAGGCTGTGGGATAGAAGAATTTAACAAATTAAGCTCTTATACTTTGCTCTGGAATACTATCTTTAAATATGAATAAGAATTAGCTGAATCATTTGGATTTTTTAAACTCATATTTGCTTTTTAATTTTTATTTTTTGAGATGGAGTCTGCTCTATCACCCAGGTTGGAGTGCAGTGGTGCGATCTTGGCTCACTGCAACTTCTGCCTCCCAGGTTCAAGCGATTCTCCTGCTTCAGCCTCCCGAGTAGCTGAGGTTACAGGCGTGCCCCACCAAGCCTGGCTAATTTTTGTATTTTTAGTAGAGTTGGGATTTCACCATGTTGGCCAGGCTGGTCTTGAACTCCTGGCCTCAAGTGATCTGCCCACCTCGGCCTCCCGAAGTGCTGGGTTTACAGGCGTGAGCCACCACATCCAGCCCATTTGGATGTTTTTAAGGTGTAAACAAAATACCTGCTGAAATATCTTTTTAAATATCATTAATGACAACTTACAATCTTTAGCTTACTTATAGCAATGAAAAGAAGAAAACAATATATTCTCTTTACATTTTTATGTTTGATGTTAGATTTCAAACATTTTTAAAGTAAAATACCAAAATATGTGGTATTTTGTTTCATTCTGTTTCAAGTATAATAAAAATAATGCTCGTGAATGTCACTTAGCTCCAAGATATTGTAATTGAAGAGTGACCCTGCAGATACATTCTAGGAACATTACGAAATATATAAGAACACTTGCATATAAAGTTCATATAAAGTTGAGAGCATAGTGCTATGGAAGTTTTCTGTGAATTCTCTTGATGGGTCTAAACTCCTAATAAATATGGATTCAAAATAATGGAAAAAAGGGAAAAGAAAAATGCCCTCTTTTGCAAAGACAATAGCAATTAACAGCAACAACTTATTATAAGACCTTTATTGGTTTAAACACATGCAATTTAACTTTTACAGAGCAAAGATTCCACTAGGAATAAAGGAGAAAACCCCAAACCTTTGAAAAGTGAACTCAGAAGTTGGCAAAAAATTTCATTTTTTTCTTTCCTCCTTCTCTCCCTCCCTCTTTCTTTCCTTCTTTTTCCCTTTCTTTCAATATAAAGCCTGCGTTCTCCTGTCCTTTTATCACACTTGTGGAGAGTATTAGAATTGTCATATTAGTTTCTCAGATATTACAAATATAAATGAAAATAAGTATCATTATGATATTTAGTAAATGTCTACACAGGGATTTTCCAAAATGATTATTACTGCCATGTCCATTTATGTTTAACATTCTACTTAGAAACACTTTTCAATGTAGAAACTTTACAGGAATGTTGTTGCTCATGGTTCCCCCTCATTGGAGGGTTCTACCTGATTCATTCCCTCTGTCTTTCATTCCACCTCCTACCCAGTGATTGTGTAGGAAATATTTTAACAAGTCTAATGCTTTCCATCAAACTACAAAGCACTTAACTAACAGCAGCACAGTAAGAGAATAAAATCACTTCTAAAGGCTTCACTGTCAGTTAAAAAAGTGTCAGATTAGAAACCTGATTAGTAAGATTTTACCTAATAATTTCAATAACTGACATGCTTGTTGGCACATTGTATAATTTTTATTTTATTTTTAAAACATTTTTGGCAAAGTTTGAAAAGAATGAATACCCAGTGCTCATATTGTCTGTTTGGATAATTCACACACTTTTTGATTTTAAATCTGAAGTAGTATTATCCTGTAACTTTGAATTTAGACAGGCATTCATCTCATAATTTCAGATGATGGCATTAAATCGGAAGGAAAATTATGTTACAAGGTGAGGCACATTACGTATTTCCATTTCTCTTGCTCCCTATGGCCATCATGCCTCTATGAAACTAAACTTACAGAGTGCTAGAGACCAAAGACACATAAGAAATCATTTAATGACATTTCTTATCTTTACATATGAGCAAACTGAAGTTCAAGGAGCCAGTGTGGTTTTGTACAAGGGCTTGAGTTTGGGAGTCAAACAGAACCAGGTTTGAATTCTGTCTTAGTAACTATATAAACTTAGACAAGTTACTTGAGTTTGCTCATTCTTGGAATTTTCTTTCATGGACTGGAGATAATAATAATTACTTGCTAGGAATGCCATGGAGGGTTTAATTAAAATTGTGTATTTTAATGCCTGGTAAGCAGTAGACAGTTGGTGCTTCTTAGTTCTCTTGACTTCTCAAGGTAACAAAGTATTTTACGCTACTTCTTTCATAATTGGCTATGGAGTCCCTAAGTGAGCTTCAGCTTCTGGAATCGAAATCCCTCACCCTGCCCGATTCACCACTTTTGTCAATAAATGAAGCATCTGGAGCCTCTATGGTTTGCCCAAGTGGAGATGGGAGATGCAGAAATCACTTCCTAATTATGGATGACCACTGACTCAAGCTGAAGTAATAGTCCTAAACTGAGGGTGTGCCTGCTTGGATTATCAATGACAGCTTATTACTCACTGAGTAATATATTATGGAATTAATATCCAAACCTTTATCATAGACCTTATTATGCCAGAAGTTATTTACTCATAGACCCTTAATGACACAGTTGCAGAAGATTCCCAAAATCCCACTTTTCTAATTCCAGTAAATTTCCATTCCCCCTTTCTGCCAAGTAATTTGAAAGCTGTACTTTCTTTTTTTCCCCATCGTAATTCATTCATATCCACTGTTCTAACAGTTATTTTTGTAGGCTTTTTAGAACTTAGTTTTCCTACAATGAACATCTCTCAATCCTTGAATATTTTCTTGGTTCCCTTCCAGTATTTCAGCATGTAACAACACCTTCTAGTTTGTTGCCCTAGCCGAGAGGTTGAAAAGCTACAGCCCTGTAGGCCAAATCCAACCCTCTGCCTGATTGTATATGACTAGTAAGCTAAGAATGGTTTTACTATTCATAAAGGGTTGAAACAATTTTAAAAGAAAAATATTTCATGGCACAAAAATTTTGTGAAATTCAAATTTCAATGTCTATAAATAAAGAGCAATTGTAACATAGTTGTACATATTACATATTGGCGGCTATGGCTGCTTTTGCACTACAGTAACAGAGTTGAACAGTTATAACATAGACCAGAGACCATAGAGCCTGAAACACTTAAAATCCTTATTATCTGACCCTTCATATAAATTTGCTGACCCCTGTCAGACTCTCAGAAGTCAGCTCTCCCCCTGACCTTTAAAACCAATTTTGTCAATTGTACTTGGATATATTTCGCTAATCTGCCTGTCTCCATCCTAGACAAGCTGCCATCACAGTTCAGATACACTACTATAATTGTCTCCTAAATGGGCCCCTAACATATATTTTTAGCCCTCCAATCTATTTACCATGCATAAAGAAAATTGTAAAATTTGATCATACCAGTTAATGATACAGCTTAGTATCATTCAATTCCTTCCCATTGCTCTTCGAATAAAAGCCCAAATTCTTTCTTTTTTTTTTTTTTTTGAGACAGAGTCTCGCTCTGTTGTCCAGGCTGGAGTGCAGTGGCATGATCTTGGCTCACTGCAACCTCTGCCTCCTGAGTTCACGCCATTCTCCTGCCTCAGCCTCCCAAGTAGCTGGGACTACAGGCGCCCACCACCACACCTGGCTTTTTTTTTTGTATTTTTTAGTAGAGACGGAGTTTCACCATGTTAGCCAGGATGGTCTCGATCTCCTGACCTCATGATCGGCCTGCCTTGGCCTCCCAAAGTGTTGGGATTACAGATATGAGCCACTGTGCCCGGCCAAAACCCAAATTCTTAATACAGTTTTTTTTTATTTATTTTTTATTTTTATTATACTTTAAGTTCTAGGGTACATGTGCATAATGTGCAGGTTTGTTACATATGTATACTTGTGCCATGTTGGTGTGCTGCACCCATCAACTCGTCAGTACCCATCAATTCAT
>NW_012122487.1:1222235-1235949 GCF_000951035.1 Colobus angolensis palliatus
GAGCTTCCCAGCGGCTTTGTTTACCTACTTAAGCCTCAGCCATGGCGGGCGCCCCTCTCCCAGCCTCGCTGCTGCCCTGCGCTTAGATCTCCACAGACTGCTGTGTTAGCAATGAGGGAGGCTCCGTGGGCGTGGGACCCTCCCGGCCAGGTGAGGGATATATTCTCCTAGTGTGCCCGTTTGCTTAAGGTGCGTTATTGGGGTGGGAGTTATCCGATTTTCCAGGTGTTGTGTGTCTCAGTTCCCCTGGCTAGGAAAAGGGATTCCCTTCCCCCTTGCGCTTTCCAGGTGAGGCGATGCCTCGCCCTGCTTCAGCTCTCGCTGGTCAGGCCGCAACAGCTGACCAGCACCGATTGTCCGGCACTCACTAGTGAGATGACCCCAGTACCTCAGTTGAAAATGCAGAAATCACCGGTCTTCTGTGTCCCTCGCGCTGGGAGTTAGAGACTGGAGCTGTTCCTATTCGGCCATCTTGCTCCTGTTGTTCTTAATACAGTTTTAATGGCAAACTTTAATGGCAAAAACTGCAATTACTTTTGCACCATCCCAACCTAGTACTTAGCTCAACCCTCTCATATCAAGAACAATGTGACTTTGATGCCATTGCTTATGCTATTTTCTACCTATTCTTATCAGCTATCTTTTTGTCCCTATGTTCTCCTACTTTTCTCATTTATAGTGCACATGTTCAGGAGTAGACTGTTGAGTTACGTATATTCCTCTGTTTGTGGCAACTTTCCATTATTTTTCCATGCCAAGTATCTCTCTTTTTTCTTTTCTATTTTACCTTCAATTATTTTAGTACATAGCTCGCAATCCTTTTCTCCATTACATCCCATCATCAGTGTCAATGATTTGATCATCCATGGTGCTGACTGTTGTGTTTGGTCTCATTGTATTTTATCCTTCCCAATAGAAGTGACACTGCTCCACCTCAAAGTTCATGGGCTCCTAAATTCCCCTTTGTTGGGCTTTTTCATTCCTTCACTCCAGTCAACTCTCTATCCTCATTATAATTTTTCTCTTGAATGCTGCAAAGGTCTCTTAATTAACACTTTGAGTCTCATGGTGCCTTTATTGATATCCTAAATGACTTTTCATGAGTGGGTCACAGTATAGCCATGAACACAGCATCACCCACCAGCCAGGGGAAGCTCATGTTGCCTTCCACATCTGCACTTAATCTCAGGAATCCAAGCCTTGATTTATTACAAGCTTATGCTCACTGACTTCAGCTGAACTCTCATTACTGCCTAGCAAGGGTATGGTGAATCACTCATCATTTTTCTAGAACGGAGCACCTCTCTCTAACTTTCTCCATGAGAACTGATAGACCTAATAGTCTTCAGCTTCATCTTTGCTCAGAAACCTCAGGCCTTTATTGTTCCTTTAGCATCACTTGCTTCCACCCTAAATCTCTTTGGCTCTGTTTTCCTTTAGTCTCTACCTGCCTTCTATCCCCCCCCAAATTTCTGACGAAGAAGAGACTTCCTTTCTTCTGTATTTCTTCTGTGTTCACATATTCAACTTCTAGGACTTGTTTTTATTTTTTTTAACCATTTCATCCTCAAATTCTGCTTCTCCTGGCTTTTTCTCCTTGCCTACAAACATTTTTAGTCCTCACCTAGTCTATAATCTCTTCCCTCAAATCTGTTATATTCAAAACTGTCATTTTATCTTTTTCTTTCTAATGTTTTAAAAGACTTGCCTCCATGTCTCACTACTAGCTTACTCTCAACTACTATCCATGAGCTTCAGTCCCAACTGGTAGCTGAAAATGCTGTATTTAAGGAGGGTAGTGACCTGTGATCTCAAATTACAGAGAGCTATTCTGAGTTTTTATCCCTTTCAACCAGTCTGCAGCATTGATCACCACTGTGTACGTCCTGCCTTAGCATGAGTGACACTAATTGATTCTTTTCCTGTCCCTTTGACTGCTTCTTGTCAATTCTCCCCTCTACTGTAGCAAGTACCCCTATTTTGCTTAATATCACAGGTATTTGTTTCTCCCTCCCCAAACCCGGGGCTTTTCCAGGTTGTAAACTTTGCAAGCAGAACTGTATTCTTCTCTTTGATTTTCTGAAGCAGAGTCTACCATAGGGAATAAAATAAACAAATTAAAAATAAATATTTATTGCATTGCATGAAAGAGTGACATTCTAACCTTTTTAAAGCAGATCATTTGGCACAGTCTCAGTATGGTATCTTATGCAGTGAAATAATTTGAGCATAAATAATTGAGACCAATTTTTATTTGTAGTACAGACTATGAAAAAAGCAAAAAGGATTACATCTTTAGTGTATAACAAATATTATTTAAATCTTTTTCTGTTACTTTCACTTCAATTATATTTTCCAAAACAGCAGCTACTTTTTAAAATCTCCCTCTTTTAATTCTCTTTAATTCAGAGATGATAGATAGATTAAACAGATAGAATAGATTTGGGTATATTTGTCTATCTTGTACCTCTTTCAACCATATGGGTTTTCTATCTGTCTTCCTTTAGAATACATTGCTTAAGAAAGGTACCAGATTGATAGCTCTGAATGAGAGATGATGGATCCTATTGAAAGTCATGTTTTCTAATGATATTTTCTTACTTCCCAAGAATACATTCTTATTTATTTTCCAAATATTTTGTACAGGCCAGTGGACCTTCTTTAAGGCCTTGATTTTTTTTCAAGTTAAATGCATGTAAGTAGTAATTTTCAGAGATATGAGAAGGCAGTGGAGAAATAGAAGATCAAAAAATCTACACATAATAGAAAGTAAGTTTTCACCAAAATAATGATGACCAGCAAGTAACCAAAGTTAAGGAGTCAAATAAGAGCCCAGACATCTTAGCATGCCACAGTTAGCAGTGAAGTATATGACAAAAAATGCACAACTAATAATGTGCCAATGTTTGCAAAGGGCTTATTTATTTATTTATTTACTGAGATCAAGTTTTTTGCTCTTGTCGCCCAGGCTGGAGTACAATGGCATGATCTCAGTTCACTGCAACTTCTGCCTCCTGGGTTCAAGTGATTCTCCTGTCTCAGCCTCCCGAACAGCTGGGATTACAGGCACCCACCATCACACCTGCCTAAATTTTGTATTTTTAGTACAGATGGGGTTTCACCATGATGGCCAGGCTGGTCTCAAACTCCTGACCTCAGATGATCCACCCACCTCAGCCTCCCAAAGTGCTGGGATTACAGGCATGAACCACCATGCCAAGCCTGCAAAGGCCTTACTTTTAACTTTTCATAAATCATGGAAGATTTAAGATTATCTTTCTAACAACATTCCTTCTACTCAATTGCATTATACTACATTTACTTTGGGAGAGAGATAGGCTGGCTGGGAAATAACACTTTTAGAATCAGTATTTAGCACATTATATAGCCTGCCTTAACTACATTGAAACCTAAGAGAAACTTTACTGATATACTAAAAATAGTTGCAAATGAATGAAAAGTTTGATATTTGATAGTAAGGCAGGACTAGCTACATACGCTTCTCCTTTACTTGGGGAAATATATTGATGGGCCATCTGAGTCACATTCTCATTCTTCCTTGAAACTCACCCCAAACTCGGGTAAGAACCTTGTGATAAGGTAGGGTGAGACAAACCACATCCTTTTCACTTTCTTTCTTTTTCTTCCTGCCCACATGGAACAGATAGAACGCCAACTAGCAGCATAGTAAGGTAGCACCCCTCAGGCATTTGGACCAAAACTAAACACAGGTGAGACAGAATCAGGGAAGTTCTTTGTCAGAGGGCAGATATAACATTTGGACCCCACTTTATTGCAAGAGGCATGAATCTATTAAATTCAACATTTCTTATTCAATGGGGTAGATACTATCCAAATATCACCTCTGGTACCTCTTTCTGAGGTCTTACTTCTTCTTCATGTTCTATAACAGAATAAAACTTGATGTAGATAGTTTCAAGTCTAATTACTTAGTATAATAAATAAGAAAACCCTACTTAGTTTCAGTTATTGAATTTAATAAACCCACCCCCTCTTCAATGAAAGTCATATACAGTAAGAAAGAAAAATAGAAATAGAAAATAAGCAGTAAGGATAAGAAGAATGCCAATGTGATGACAGTAAAAGTTAACTTAATAGCCATGTTTAACTTTAAAATTAGACACGAAAATCTGGGTGACAGAGGAAGAAAACAATCGATCATCCATAGCCTTTTGTGGTTGTGGATCACAAACATCTGCATGACTTGGGACTTTGTTAGAAGTGCAAATTCTCACTACAGCCATTATGGAAAAGAGTTTGAAAATTTCTCAAAACCTTAAAAATAGAGGTATCATAATGTTCCAGCAATCCCACTTCTGGGTATACATCCAAAGGAAATGAAATCAGTATGTTGAAGAGATATTTGCACTCTGATGTTTATTGCAGCACTATTCACAATAGCTAAGATACAGAATCAATATAAGTGTCCATCAACAGATAGATAGATAAAGAAAATGTGGTGTATATACACAATGGACTACTGTTCCACCATAAAAAAGAAGAAAATCCTGTCATTTGTGACAACATGGATGAACCTGGAGGACATTATGGTAAGTGAAATAAGCTAGGTGCAGAAAGACAAATGCTGCATGATTTCCCTTATATGTGGAATCTAAAGAATTGACTTACTAGAAGAGGAGGGTGGAATTGTGTTTACCAGGGGCTGGCAGGGTGGATTGAGGAGATGCTGGTCAAGGCGTGCAAAATTTCAGTTGTATTGGAGGAATAAGTTCGAGAGATCTATTATACAACGTGGTCACTATAGTTAACAAAAATGTGTTGTATTCTTGAAAATTGCCAGGACAGTAGATATTAAGTGTTCTCATACCACAAAAAATAAATATACGAGGTAATATATATGTTAATTAGCTTGATTTAGCTTCATATATTTGACATATATTAACATATAATACTATAACACCTATGTAATATAAAAATATAAAACTATAGGTTGACATACAATACATATATTAATTAGCTTGACTTAGCCACATATATTTGAAATATATGTTTACAATATTTCAAAACATCATGTTGTACACGATAAATATATACAATTTGTATTTATCAATTAAGAAAAATAAATGAATAAATCAGAATAAAAAGAAATGCAAAATTTCAGACGTAACTCTAGACCCACTAAATCAAAGTCTTGGGAATAAATTCCAGGAATCTTTATTTAACAAGCTTTCTGAGTGATTCTGATACCTTTTAAAGTATGACAAGCTTTGCTGTTTCATAATCAGAAGTGGTGAATTAGGGAAAATTCTTTTGGGGCAGCAACAGACCACCAGCAAAGTGCTTCAGTTTCAAGTGCTGAGTGAGCAAGCAAGACCTTGATTGGAAAGAACCTTTTTGGAGCCAGCTGGCAGATCTGAAGCAAGCACGAATATTCTGGGCACAGGAACTCCACTGTGTGGCTGCCAGAGCCTACCTCTCACAGAAGCACCAGGGCCAGCCAAGAAACAAATGCCATTTCTTTCACTTCCTTTTTCTTCTCTTTCCTGACCCAGTAGCACTGGTGACCTGCCCGCCAGATTTAATTACAGGCCGGGAGAGAAGGTCTAGTGTTTAGATTTGGTTCCCTAAGGAAATAATGACTGATTTCAGCTAGTGAGATTTGTGCTTTCAAAAGGATAGAAGGACTGCATGAGCTCAGAAGCCCGAAAGATTAGCATCCCCCGTGAGAGCGTCCGACCAACCTCCAGGTGAGCTGAAAACGGGATGAACAGTGGCCAAGAAATGTAGTTCACCTTGCTGGGATTTGTGGCACAGCCAGTAATATTTGTAGGAAGCACAAAACCTGCCCAGGTTCAGCACTAGCCCACACACATTCTTAGAGACTTGTTTCTTCTTTATCACATGGTGGTTAGCAACATATAACGTATATATTAGGTTCACAGGTCTAGGCTCATATTTCCCAAAAATAAGCCTAGTGCGTGCTCTTTATTCTTCTCACACTTTCATTCTGTTTCTGGTACTTAAGGCAGATGTCAGAGTAAATGTTTGTCTCCCCAAAGCATCATAAATACACATATAGGGATTTAAAATGAGAAATACCATCTCCCTCATAGGATTAATAACATAAATATTACGCATTTTTCACTTGCATGGGAACTTATAGACCTCTTTTTTTTTGTTAAATGTGTGTCACATTTTTGCCTAGAGCCTGAAATGCAGTGTCCATAAGAAACTTCATTTTCCTCTTCAATTTAAAGGTTTCAATCACAAAGATAATTAAATGAAAAACTAGTATCAATTCTTCCTCATATTTTAACATATCCTTATTCGTGTTTAAAATGAAATATCTATATTAAGTTGATCTTTATATAAAACATTGACTAGAACCCAGAGATACAAATAGTAAGAACTATTTGGTGTTCAGTTTGGTCTTTGCAATGAAAGAAAATGCTCATTTCCCACAATCCTGTCCAAATTAAAAACCTATTTGAATGAGTGACCTATTATGATAAGGAGACATCTCTGGTTACAACTTTTACAAAACTTCAACTTTTTTTCAACACAACAAGCATCACTTTTGACAGTTCTGCTCCACAGAAGACAGAAGCCCTTACAAATTTGCTATCTCTCAATCAGTCCCATTCTTTGCTTTAGAGGTCAGAGGCCCAGAGGTAATAAAGTTAGTGTGAATTTTTTGATGATATCCAGAGGGAGAACCCAGCTTTACATGCAGAGAAATGTTAAGAGAGAAATTACTTCTTTTAAATATTTAGGAAAAATTGTCATTTTCCCCTATACAAATACAACAGGACAACCAGTAGAGTGGAAGATATCTTGGATTTGACACTAGAAGTCACTGGTTCATGTTCTAGATCTCCTCACTAGATTTTTGAACCTGAATGAGGCACTTGAAGTGTCTGAGTTTCTATTTTCTCATTCTATAAAGTAGGTCATAGCAAGATCCAGTACCACCATTAGACCCTGAATTTTGAAGGGCTCTGATCTAGTTTTCCTGTGGTGTCCCTTCACAAAGGGCTAAAGGTCAAAGGGACCAAGGGAAGCCTGGCTCACTCATACCTTTTCTAGATTATGATCTGAGACACAGCTTTCTGGAGTTCTGTGTCCAAAGTGGACCCAAGCTCTATTCTAGGAATGAGGATGTTCCCTGGCCCATCCTCCTGAGGGCATAGCATAGGCCGAAGAAGTGGAGTTCTATTTGCGTAGTGTGGACAGACCTTGGACATAACAGGCTAGAATGTCCACATACAAGTTTCAAGGTCCCTTATGATCTAGGAATGAGTGAGGAATGAGAAAAGCAAGTGGGGAGGCCATGGACTAAAGGTTTCCATTTGCATTTTTGCTGTGACTTCACAGATGTCATGGTGAGGTCCACCATATCTACGTATCTTATTGCATCATTCATTCCAAACCAGATACTGAATGGCTGTTCTTGTCTGTCGTAATGTAGTCTCTGTTAACAGAAAGATAAGAAAGCTCCATACTTTAGAAATGGTCAGTCTAATGGGAAGGCTTCTAATTATAAATACATATTTCCAACAGAATATGTAAAGGGCTATAAATTGCCACCTTTTCCTTACCCCCTCCATCAGCTCAAATGACAACAGACTCCTGAGTCAGCCTCATGCAGTCATTGGAACCAGTGTCAATCAAGATCACACTGGGTGGCAAGAAAGAGCCATGAGGAGAAGATTTTACATACAAGTTAGTCTCACTTTGTGTATATGACACAGGACATGTTTGTTGTCCACACATTTGTTGTAGGAATGTGATAGCAGAGAAGTCAAGAGCCACCAACTCTGGAGCCATAGAGACTGGGAGCTGAACCTCTTTTTGTCATCCACTATTTATGTTTCTTATGACTGATAACTTTTCTAAGCTCAGTTTCTTAATTTGTAAAATGAAAATAAAGCTCTTCTCCTCCTATGCAAAATGGAACTACTATAAAGATTATAGAAAATACAAATTTTGAAGTACTTAGTATGGGATCTGGTATATAGTAAGCACTAAATAAATGAAAGCTATTATTAAAAAGCTGAGGAAGTCAATTGGATTTATGTATCGTTTTTTCACATGCACAGTATATATATTTTCTATGACTCTATCTTGCATTTTCCAAGAGTCAGTGCAAAATAAATTTTATATAAGCTAAAGAAGCAGCTTCCAGCTTTTAATGTTTCTTCTTGATTCAACTTCTTTGAGGGTAGAGATTGTCTTATCTGTGTTTTTTGTCTTTATACCTAGGATGGTCCCTGACATGGTATGTTTTGGCTGAAAAAATACATGAATTCAAGAGAGAAGGAGAAAACATTTTCAAAGTCATGTTCAATGTCTATGATCATTTACCTTAAACTGAAAACAAGACAGTGACTGGAATTTCTCTAAAGACAGATGCAGTAGGAGCTTTGCCCTCCTCCCCTCAACCAGAACAAACTGAATTTTAGGGAAGAAATTTCTTAGGTGACTCTTTAAGACTGTAAATTCCAATGAGGGCATTGGAAATAGAATCACTTGTGTGTAGTGATTGGCTTTACATATTCAGCTTCCATGGAGTTAAGGAGACTCTTCTAAGAAATACAATTTAGCTGTGTTATCAGTTGAATATTTATCCGAAAGACAGCTAGATGACATACTCCATCCTTTTATGACCTATACATGTGGGAAATAGAAGATACCATGATCAAGAAAAACAGAAACATCTTTTCAAGTGATTATTGTCCCTCCCTCCCAACTCCTATGAGAACGTATATCTGAAAACATTAGAAATCAATGGGAAAAGATAATCGCAGTTTCTCTTTATGCATAACTTTTCTTTATTTATTTTGTTTTTGTTTTTGAGACGGAGTCTGCCCGGGCTGGAGTGCAATGGCACGATCTTGGTTCACTGCAACCTCTGCCTCCTGGGTTCACGTGAGTCTCCTGCCTCAGTCTCCTGAGTAGCTGTGATTACAAGCACCTGCCACCACGCCCAGCTAATTTTTGTAGTTTTAGTACAGACGGGGTTTCGCTATGTTGGCCAGACAAGTCTCAAACTCCTGACCTCGGCCTCCCAAAGTGCTGGGATTACAGGCGTGAGCCACTGCGCTCAGCCTATGCATAACTTTTTAATAGAAAAGACACAAGTGGTATATTTCAAGGATGTTAGGAATCAGATAGTTTCCTATTTAAGTTTTTTTTTTTTTCTTTTTCCAAACAGAATCTCACTCTGTCACCCAGGCTGAAGTGCAATGGTGTGATCACAGCTCACTGCAGCCTTTAACTCTTAGATTCAAACAATCCTCCTACCTCAGCCTCCTGAGTAGCTGGGACCACAGTTGTGTGCCACTATGCCTGGCTAATTTTTTATGTTTTGTAGAGACAAGGCCTCCCTATGTTGCCTAGGCTGGTCTTGAACTCCTGGACTCAAGCAATGTTCTGGCCTTGCCCTTCCAAAGTGCTAGGATCACAGACGTGAGCCACCACACACACCTATTTTCTTTATACGTGGCTTGGTTTAATACAAAACTCCTAGGTCTCACTTTTATTCAGAGATGTTGTTGTTCACTCTGTGATCTTTCAGAACAGATGTTTACACATACACAAATATTAAAAATAAGCTAATTTCTGCTCTTTTGACAGTAAGTTGTAATAGATGTTTTTTTCCCTTGCTTAGATGCTTGTAGATTTTATACAATTTAACACTTTGTCACTTTCTGTGATACCATTGGTTTTTTTGGTGTTAATTTTCATTTGACTAGTCTGTGCCATGAATGATTATGTAGGGAACTTGAATCAAAGCTTCAGGCAAGGGAGTGTATACATAGGAGAGCAATCCTGGACAGTGGCTGAAGACTAGGGAAGGGTTTTTACCCACTGCATACGGTTTCAATGGAGACTTATAGAAAGTGGTATAAGTTTCAAGCTATGATACATTCTGGAATGAGAGGGAGAGTATCTGTGGCTAGCAGGAAAGTGGGAACTAAGGAACCTCCAGGAGAATCCTTCCAAGAGTCAGCAGAATGGAGCCATGATGGAGCAGTGAATATAAGTCTCAGGCTAGTGGACACTGACATATAAAGGATAAGAAGATATCAGAGGGGACTTTCAGATCTCACTAGAAGTTGGTGTCTGAAAATTGCCTAAATCATAGTTCCTGCAAAGCCTGGGCGGACATAAGTAATAGGTAGGAGGCAGGGCATATTTGTATAAACCCTGGGAATCAGGAAACAAGTGTAGGTTCACTGAAACTGATGCCCTAACAATTTGGAGTTCAAGGCTTTAGAATAATATCAAACCCATTGATTGGTAAGGAAAGGGGCTCAGACCTCTGTGGAGCACAGTTTTCAAACAACTGCCTTGCATACCCAGCCTGGAGTGATCAGAGACTAAGGAAAATCTTAGTGGGAAGAGTGAAGGGTGGACAACTTTTAAATGCTACTTATATATTGGTGCTGCACTAGCTTGTTTATTTAATGCCTTTCTCTTTAATCATCACAACCCTTTATGAGGTAGAGATTTTAATGCATTTTAGAGATGAAAAACAGGTTTTTAAAAATGTTAAGCACTTGTGAAAATGTCACAGAGCCCAGCAATGCTTATTTCATGTTATTTATTGTGCTTTCTGGGGATTTAAAAAAAATAGTTTCATAAATATTTTAGCAGAATTTCTCTAGAAGGTATTCAGGTGTCACCTCATTTTACCATCTTCAGATAAGTCTCCCACATACTTTTGTTTTCTTTTTACAGTGTGTACAAAAAAGTCTGTCTAGTCATCTAGAACAGTGGTTCTTGAAGTTCAGTATGCATGAGAAACACCTGGGAACTTGTTAAAATTGCAGACTCCAGAGAGTTTCCCTGAGCTTCAGTAGGTCTGGAGTGGGATCCAGGTGTCTGCATTTTAAACAAGCATCAGAAATGAGTTCAGATGCCACTCATCTAAAGACTATGTGTGGAAATAGTCGATAATAAAGTAGTTTGCAAAGTAGCATTCATTGCCACACTTGCCCCATGACCTCTGTTCCTCTAGCAACATTTATTACAGAATGAAAGTGGTAGTCATGGAACTACCCTCATGCCCTTCGGGTGCTGCAGGTAGGAGAGGAAGAAAGGGGAGAGTATGAAAGCTGGTGAGATGTAGGTCAAGGAAGAGACATGGGATGCTCTTACACAATGCTGCTTTGACTGGCAAGTACTGGATTACATGGTCCAAGCCAGAGTGGTATGGAACCTCTCCAAAGCAGAACAGATAAAGGTAGAGGCCAACTTAAACAGGAAATGCTTATTAGCAATTTAATATTTTGTATTCTTTAAAAAATTTCTGGGGTAAAGGCTGATCATTTGTTAAGTAAAAACCTAGTGGTTTATTAGGGATTTCCTAACAAATGTTAAAATATTGAGTACTATTGGGTTCATGCCAGAAGGAGATATATATATGTCTTATGTATAAAGTATATATTTATATCGTATATATAAACTATTAGATATTTATTTACTGCAAAAGTATTTTAATTGATAACGTAAGTGTATGGTCCAAATTAATAGGTTTTTTATTTCCAGATACAAACCAAAACTTTTAAAAGTAGGATTTTTTTTTGCTTGCATGCATACATACGGTAACTCACTTAATGTAAGGTATTAATTTCTGAAAATTTGCTAGAATGTGGAGTTCTAGAAAACTGATTATGTTGAAAACTTGTCATTTACTGGAATTTTGCAATCAACCCTTCTGTGGAGAAGAAAAAAGTCACCACCCACAAATTTATCCATCTTGGAAAATCTGGACTTAATTTTGTCTCCATGCACTTAGGCAAATTTTGGCAGCATTTGAAATACTACAAAATAAATGAGGCCAAATTAAAAGTGCCTTTGGAATGAAGAATTTTATAGCAAGGGAAAAGATGATATGGAAAATTTTCTTAAACTAGGCAACCCTAAATATAAACAGTCTTCACTTTGCAATGAATCAATATTTACAGTAAGAGGATAGCTACTGCAAGTTATAACAGCAGAGTATAAAAATCAGTACAATAGCTAATTTCATAATTCATTTATCATGACAGAAGAATATGCTCTTATCTGTAGACCAGAACAATTCTACCAAAAATAAGATCATAGCTGGGAGTGCCAGTTGTCAAATTAATGAAGGACTTCAACTATCAAAGGAGGTTGCTTCAGTGCATCTGGCTTCTTTCATGGAAACTGGCAAAACATCACTAGTCCTAATCCTACAAATGTAGATGTTTAAAACAGGTTGAGGCAGCCACATTTTATAGGCCAGCATGAAAAGAAAAACAATCACAGGAAAGATATAATTACAGGGTAATAAAAGCATAAACACCATTAAATGCGTTAATTTTGTATTTGGGTTTTTTCCATGGTTGACTTACCAACTTATAAGTGCAAGGTTTTGACAAAATTGTTAAAGTTTTTTATTTATTCATTCTAACACACATATTGGATTTGATCATTTTTATAGGAGATTGGTATAATTGGCTATTGAATAGAATAGAGGACTTAGAAGGATTTTTATGAAGTCCAGAGACAGAAGGAGAGAGAGAGAGAAAAGTAGTTGCCACCTTGAACTTCTTAGATACCTACAAATTAATACATTATCAGGAGTAACTGTTTCTTTTTATTATCCTCTTGAAGCTATCGATACTTTCCTTCTTCAACTTCTATTAAAGTACAGGCGTATTAGAAGACTACTGTGTAATCTAGGCAAGCTGTTTAAACTTCCCAATTCAGTTTCCTCGATTGTAAAATGCAGAGAATAATCACTACTTCAGAGGGTCGTTTTAAGGGGGAGAGACAATGCAGAAATGCCTTATATAGTGTAAGTTTCAATAAATGATGGTTATGACTTTAGCGCCTGAAGAAAAGCCAGTCAAAAAGAGGTGCCTCATGTTGATCCTCTTAGGCAGCCCCTGGTAAATGTAGTTGAAAGCCAGCTCCTCACAGGAATGTTGGCTCACAAATACATGAGATCAGCAACAGGAACAAAATGAGCTCCTTTTTGGATACCAACCGAAAGTATGACTCCTTTTCGGGAGGTGAAAGTAGTGCGCATGTTCGTGTGTGTGTGTGTGTGTGTGTGTGTACGATGTGCCCATATTGTGTGTTTAAATAGAAGTAGGCATTTTAATAAGAATTAAACCATGTAAGATATGCAAGTTTTAAAGAGAATTTGTAGATAACTTTTTCTGGAACTGAGGGGCACCAGTAAATCTCAAGAGACTTCAGAGAAGAAGCTCCATGCTTCTGGTGTAGCATCTTTGCTGAGGTTGTGGGATGGGCCATTCTAATGCTCCTCTTCTTCAAGGACAGTCACACTGGGCAGTTCCAGCCCTTAGCTTCTGGCTCTGCTCTCCCACCTTAAGAAATCCATTCCACCTGACCTTAGATGGTTGACCTGCTTCATCCTTGCTGTGGTTACCGAGATACCTCAAATAAACGCAGATCAACTTTACTCCTGTAAAATGCTTCATTGAAAAATAATCATGTGATAAGATATGTTTGGAAGGTGGCATATTAGAGCCTCACTTACAGATATTCACATTCTAAGTTAGAGTATTAAAGGCTTCAAGAGGTCTTATTTAACCCAATTTCCTGAATACTAGTTAATCACTTAAATTTTTTCATGTAATTTTATTTGATATGCTGCATAATTATTGTTCTTAAGAATATACTTTAGGAAACACTAATTCAGACTTAGCTTTCTTGTCACAGAGGTTAAATT
>NW_012122487.1:1236179-1244739 GCF_000951035.1 Colobus angolensis palliatus
CCCGTCTCGGCCTCCCAAAGTGCTGGGATTACAGGCTTGAGCCACCGCGCCCGGCCTAAATTGTTTTTAATGCAAATATATTACTGTAGCAATATAGCATTTCAACTCATCTCTTGCATTTTTATTCATTTGCACTTTTTCCATACATTCTCATTTTACACTGTCACCTCTCCTTATATAAAGGTTCCATGGTGCCTAAGGGAATGGGACAGCGTGGGTTTCCTTTCCTGGTTTCTGTCTGTTTTTCCCACTTTTTATGGCCCATTTGTTGTGTTTTAGAGTCTCAAATTCACTTGAGATTAGATCTGAGGAAGAAAAAAAGACAAAATCTTAGAAACAGGAGAACAGAACCTGACATTACTGATATTTTAATATATATACATATATTTGCAAACATTTTATTCATCAGACATAAAGGAGCATAAACCCTCCACGTACAGAGCCTCAAACCACTACTCATTTTACTCGAAGGTAACCTGAGTATAAACAGTACAGAACTCCTACATCCTCACTCTGCAAATTCAAAGCTCATAAGAAATTCATAAATAATAAGGCTGTCTGAAGATCCACAATTCCACCTTGATAATGTTTAATTGTATAGTGAGTGTGGAAAAGGTGTATATTACTGCTTCTCAGAAACAATATCTGAGCTTTGCCCTATGGTAGCCACTTACAATTTACCTACAGACATAACCTAATTTATGAAGAAATTCTATCTTCCATCTCCATCCAAAATGGAAGGGAAAATAAAAATGTATTGATTTTTTTCCAGGGCTTGGGCTAAGTAGAGGCAAATTTTCCTCACTGGTGATACAATGTAAAGTGATATTCTATAAAAGTTGATCTGTGGAATAAGGACTGTCAATCTAAATACAAGCTTTCATATGGTGTCCAATTACCTAAAATGGCCTCAGTTGAATGTTAAAGACTCACTGTTACAGCAAGGAAAAAATATCCAAAGCAAATCTAAGAGGACAATAGACATGAAGAGATCAAATAAAACTAGCAAGACATATTGTTTGAACCGTTGGCAATTTTCTCTCCAGACCTTTGGTTTCCAACCACATTCTCCCACATCAGAGAACAGAGCAAGCAAATTCCAGTGAAACTTAACTGAACAATTTTGAGGATAAGCATTGTGTGAAACAAGTCTCTGGTATCAGCTTCATGTTAGCCAAATAATAAATGAATATGTCTCTTAGTATGCAGTCTGGGTCATTTCCAAGCTGTATAATTTGACAAATAGGGCCCACAAGCTGTGAGCCTAATTCACTTCTTAATTTGGTGACACAGAATGAAAAGGACATTCAGTCTAATAATTTCACTTATCTGTGCCTCAATTCCCGCATCTTTCAGGTAATAAAGTTATTCTAGACAATATTTAAGTTTCTTTACATCTTAAATTGCATGATATAGTAACTGTTTTCCTATCCTTTTTCTTTTTAAAGAACTTAGTTATCCCCAAACATCAGTGTACAGACTGGTTGTGTTATCTTCTGGTAAGTTTTGCAAAAATATAAGTTCTTAGGCTCTGCTCCTAGAGATTCTAATTCAGTAGGTCTGGATAGTGTTCAAGAATTTGCAATTTAAAAAAGACTCTCCCAAGTGATACTCATTCTAACATATATCCATAGGCTTGGGAACCCTAATCTAGAGCTACAGCAGCCAGGAGTAAGATTGATGTTGCTCATTTAGAGCAAATCACTTAGGATGTTTCAGCTACTAATAACAGAAAAACTGCGAGTCTGGTTTACACAATAAGGATATTTATACTCTCAAATAACTGGAAGCTTACAGGTTGGGCATGCGTCATGTTTTGGTTACATTTTCCTTTGATTTGGCAGCTCTGCTGACTCTGAAGTGTTTTCAACCTCAGAGTTTTGGCAAGTCTCTTTGTCTCTTGTATTTGCT
Organism: Colobus angolensis palliatus; assembly: GCF_000951035.1. Taxonomy (NCBI): domain Eukaryota; kingdom Metazoa; phylum Chordata; class Mammalia; order Primates; family Cercopithecidae; genus Colobus; species Colobus angolensis. The sequence goes on from NW_012122487.1 coordinate 1,238,091, forward strand.
TTGGGAGTTAAGCAGTCTTTCCCAAAGTTTTCCTTCAGCCTCTGCCTTAAATTTTGTTAGCTAGAATTGAACCACACGCTCATGCGTAAACTGGTTACCAGCAAAGGTATTACCAAGACCAGTGGTTCTCAGCCTTGGCTGCACAGTGGAATCCCCTGGGAAGTTTTGAAAATTTGAATATCTGGATCCAACCTCCTGAGTTTCTGATTTAATTGCTCTGAAATGTGGCCAGGGCATCCAGAGTTTAAAAAGTTTCTCAGGTGATTCTAATGTACACCAAAATTGAAAACTACTTTCCATCCACAATCCACATTCCATCCTGGGATGGAATGCTGCTGGAGAGTCAACTACCATGACCACTAAAATCCTTTAAAATTCCTTAAGCAAAAAGTACTTCTAACTTATATGGGTCCTACAATCAGTTAGAAGGCTTGTAGACTTACCCGAGGAAGAACAACCAGAAAGTGACAGAAATACGTCTTTTTTTTTTTTTTTTTGACTCTTAGATTAGTGTGCTTTGCACCATGAGATGCCTACTTCTGTGCCTGGAGTCAGTGTGAAACGGAGGACAAGTTACTTGGAAAGCATTGCAGTTTATCCTGGGTGATTCCAACACTGGCTACATTTGAATGATGTCAACTAGAACTTGCTGTAGCCAGTAAGGGGTACCAGTAAAAAAAGTAAATAGATACTACAAAAGGGAGCACATCACAGGAATGGAAAATGATAAATTTAAATCACAGAACATTTTCACTTTTGCTGTGATATACCATGAGATCATCACAAAAATAGCATGCTCTTTGATACGCATTGAGAAAAATTCTTTTAGAAAATCCCTCCAACAAAAATCTCTTCATAATGAAACAGGGCAGAATCTATAAGAGGGAAAAGACTTCAGTATAAGGGGGAGAAAAACATTACAATTTTTAAAATAGACTTTAAAATATATACCTTTTAAAAAATAGTCATAGAATTTAGCAAACTGGCTTTTAACCAAAAGAATGACTCTGAGTTATTTACATGCCTGAAATCACCAAGTAGATTTCCTAACTATACATTTACATTATGTTTACAACTTTGGATTTTTCCAGCTTGCATGTGATAACTATTCAAGTTCTCATAAATATAAATCAAAATGCCTTTCTTGGCATTTGCTGGTAAAGATTTTGTTTTGATGTTTGTAATGTAATGTTTGTAATGAAAATGTTGAAAATTCTCCTCTCAGATTGCAAAGGAAAAAAAAAGATAAAAAGAAATCCTCAGGCTAAAATGATTTCAGCTAAAATGAATTAGGAGCTATGTTTAAAGTTTAACAAATCAGAAGAAAAAGCAATAGGGTAGCTATGAACTAATTCGCTAATTAATAAAATCCTTATATTAAATTTAAGAGGCACCTAAATTTAAAATAAAACTTGAATAAAGATGATTTGAAGTCTCCAAATTAAATACTATTATATCCAGGCACGGCGACTCATGCCTGTAATTCCAGCACTTTGAGAGTCCGAGGTCAGAGGATGGCTAAAGTTCAGAAGTCTGAGACCATGAGGGGAAACAAAGCGAGGCTGGGTCTGATGGTGCATGCCTGTAGTCCCAGTCACTCAGGAGGTGGAGGCAGGAGGATTGCTTGAGCCCAGGAGGTTGAGGCTGCAGTGAACTATGATCGTGCCACTACACTCCAGCTTGGACACAGAGCAAGACCCTGTCTTAAAAAAAATAAATAAATACTATTGTGTAGCTGACATGAATGCTTGACTTTTTGTTAGCCTAAAGAGTAAACACAGGTTGAATATGTGGTTTTGAAAAGATGTTACAAAAATCTGAATGATAGCTCCATTCTCAGCCATTAGAGATGATTAAAAATTGATCATAATGGGGGTGTTTTATTCTTTTCAAAATATATATCCCAGTGCCACTGTCAGAACCAAAAGGCTTGATTGGCAAAGGACATGATTTTCTTATCCTTACATTCTTAAGGTACTCACTGCTTTTGGTGCCACATTGAAAGCATTGTTCCCTGGAGAGAAAATCATCCACACTTGTTACCCCGCCTCATGTTCATTTAACAAGCAACAAATGTTAGTGGAACATCAACAATAAACCAGGAGGTGTACCAGACTCTGGATATTAGATACACATAATGATAACAGAAAGACAGACCCCACCATTAAGGATTTCTTGTCTAGTGGGAGAAACAATTAAGAAAACCAACTGTAGCAATTGAATGTGTTCCTCAACATAAAAAAGTAAGTGTGGAAACACAGGCAGAGAAAAAGTACCAAATTCAGCCAAGAGCCTGGGGTGGGGATGAAGAATGGAGGATGTAATAATCAATTTTATGTGTCATTTTGACTGGGCTAAGGAATGCCCAGATAGATGATAAAATGTTATTTCTAGGTATGTCTGTAAGAGTTTTTCTGGAAGAGATTAACATTCTACTTAGTAAACTAAGTAAAGAAATTATGCCCTCCATGTAGGTGGGCATAATTTCATTCTGTTGTGGGCCCAAATGGAACAAAAAGGCGGAGGAAGGAAGAATTTTCTCTCTTTCTCCTTCAGCTAGGATATCCATCTTCTCTTGTCCTTGGACATTGAAGCTCCTGATTCTTAGGTCTTTGGAATCTATGGACTCTAGGACTTACCCTATTACCACTTGTTTCCCCATCTCCTGGTCTAAAGGACTTTAGACTTAGACTGAATTATTCCAATGGCTTTTCTGGTTCTCCAGCTTGCAGCTCCAGCTTGTGGGATTTCTCAACCTCTATAATCATATGAACCAATTTCCGTAATAAATCTGTCTATATACAGAGATACAGAGATATAGATATATTATTGGTTTTGTTACTCTGAAGAACTTTGACTAGTACAGAGGAGTTTATGGAAGATATAATGCCTGCATAGGAATTAGCCAGGCAGAGGAAGAAGAGTTATTTCAGAATCATGAGGAAATATTATGTGTAGAAGAGATAAAAATAGCTAAGTTGGCTCACACCTGTCATCTCAGCACTTTGGCAGGCCGAGGTGGGCAGATCATGAGGTCAGGAGATCGAGACCATCCTGGCTAACATGGTGAAACCCTGTCTCTACTAAAAATACAAAAACTTAGCCAGGCATGGTCATGGGCGCCTATAGTCCCAGCTACTCAGGAGGCTGAGGCAGGAGAATGGTGTGGACCTGAGAGACGGAGCTTGCAGTGAGCCGAAATCATGACACTGCTCTCCAGCCTGAGTGACAGAGCAAGACTCCGTCTCCAAAAAAAAAAAAAAAAAGGAAAAACAACAACAACAACAAAAACCAAAAAACACCAAACAAACAATAGCTAAGTTTAGCTGCCATATAAGTTTGCAGGTAGGGAACTGGTGAGAGGGCTGAACAAGGTGTTAGACAGGGATCACATCACAAAAGTCTTGTAAGCCACACCATTTTAGCCCATAAATGGTATCCTGACATTTTCCATCAGACTTGAGCAAATTTACCAACTTATGATCGTCAAAGAACCAAATGGTTGGAAAGATGTTATAGTAAAAGGACATATAACCTACTTGAACAAAATCATAGCACTCTGTTTATATGGAAAGTCAGGCAGACGTGCTTAATGGACATTTTTTATTGATCGCTTACTTTGTGACAGATACTATATTAGGTGCCTTGCATACCTAATTTCTAATGTTCACAATAATTCTGCAACTTAAATATCATTTTTTATTTTGCAGATGAGAAAAGTGAGACTCCAAGAGACTGAAGAGTTTACGTGAATCCTGACTGCTTCTGGTGAAATGGAAAACAGGGTTTGTTAAAATATATCATAAATAAATATTATGAGGTTGTTTTTTGTTCATAATACGTTACTGAGATAAAAAATAATGTGGAAGAATATATTTCCTCCAGCATCAGTGACCAATGTACAGTTCAAATATCTACTGTTCAGCAAATTAGTAAATGAATCACCTTTACTTCTTTTCCTTGCCTAGCCTCCAAAAAAAAAAAAAATCATATTTTAAATGAGGAGGGTGTCAGCTTGGGATTGAACTCTGCCCCCTTTCCCACATCACTTAACTGCATGTAGGTCCAGCATCTGCTGACTCTTTGAATTAGCTGATTACAATCAGAATCTTCCAGTCACTACATGGAGCAAATATCTTTGTTGTATAGTCATAACATTGCTTTAATAACATCTCTATAGCAGATGCATGGACAAGGGACTCAGTGTTTCTCAGGATGTTTCTTACAAGATTATTGTGTTGATTAAATGAGAAAATATGTTTTAAACCCTTAATACTGCCTTTGGAACATAGTAAATCTGTAGTATACGGCTGCTGTTATTGTCGAGAGCCATCAAGACATCTCTTACTTCTACCACCTCCACCCATCCCCACCAACATACATGCACAGAGGTGCTCAGGACTTAGAATTGCATTTTAAAACAGAACCACTCAGTATAGTCTTTGAGGCCTCAGGTTGGGAGAGTAAAGGGCTCAATTGCCCTATAGTTTGGATCCATCAAAACAGAGAATCTAATAACTAGACAATAAACTCTCAATGCTTATATAACAGGTAAACCATCCCTCTGATTAAGAAAAGTTGTTTAACTCCAGATTTATTTCCAGATGAGAAATCCACAACAAAAAGAGGTTATATAATTTACTCAATGATACACAGCAAGAGGAGGTTGGGATTAAATTCACACTTCTTGATTGCAGGTCATTGGCTAATTTTCCTAAAACACAAACCTGAGATTATTCACTTGCTCAAATTTTCCTTGACTATTACTTACTGAATACAATTCAATATTTTTAAACTGGGATCCAACGCCCTTTATAATCCATTCCTAAGCTCTCTTTCCAGGCTGTCTACAACCATTAGCTCTCCAAGTAACCAGAATCCAGCCAAACACAACTGCTGCCATTCCTTGGATAAGCACAGCATTGCGAAACTTTGATTCCTTTACTCATTCAGTTTCTTCTGCTTAAGATGTCCTTCCCTTTCCCTCACCTATCAAAATCATGCCTGTTTTCCAAGTTCCAGTTCAAATGTGGGAACATCACACACTGGGGCCTGTCAGGAGGTGGGGGGCTAGGTGAGGGATAGTATTAGGAGGGATAGTATTAGGAGAAACCAGCACAAAGAAAGGATGCCCTCTCTCACCACTCCTATTCAACATAGTATAGGAAGTTCTGGCCAGGGCAATCAGGCAAGAGAAAGAAATAAATGGTATTCAAATAGGAAGAGAGGAAGCCAAATTGTCTCGGTTTGCAGATGACATGATTGTGCATTTAGAAAACCCCATCATCTCAGCCCAAACTCTCCTTAAGCTGTAAGCAACTTCAGCAAAGTCTCAGGATACAAAATCACTGTGCAAAAATCACAAGCATTCCTAGACACCAATAATAGACAAACAGCCAAATCATGAATGAACTCCAATTAATAATTGCTACAAAGAGAATAAAATACCTAGGAGTATAACTTATAAGGGATGTGAAGGACCTCTTCAAGGAGAACTACAAACCACTGCTCAGGGAAATAAGAGAGGACACAAACAAACGCAAAAACATTCCATGCTCATGGATAGGAAGAATCCATATTGTGAAAATGGCCATACTGCCCAAAGTAATTTATAGATTCAGATTCAATGCTATCCCCATCAAACTACCATTGACTTTCTTCACAGAATTAGAAAAATCTACTTTAAATTTCTTATGGAACCAAAAAAGGGCCCATATAGCCAAGACAATCCTAAGCAAAAAGAACAAAGCTGGAGGCATCACACTAGCTGACTTCAAACTATACTACAAGGCTACAGTAACCAAAACAGCATGGTACTATTACCAAAATAGATACATAGACCAATGGAACAGAACAGAGGCCTCAGAAATAATGCCACACGTCTAAAACCATCTGATCTTTGACAAACCTGATAAAAACAAGCAATGGGGAAAGGATTCCCTATTAATAAATGGTGTTGGGAAAACTGCTAGCCATATGCAGAAAACAGAAACTGGACCCCTTCCTTACACTTCATACAAAAAATTAACTCAAGATGGATTAAAGACTTAAATATAAAACACAAAACCATAAAAACCCGAGAAGAAAACCTAGGCAATACCATTCAGGACATAGGCACTGGCAAAGACTTCATGACTAAGATACTAAAAGCAATGGCAACAAAAGCCAAAATTGACAAATGGGATCTAATTAAACTAAAGAGCTTCTGCATGGCAAAATAAACTATCCTCAGAGTGAACAAGCAACCTACAGAATGGGAGAAAATTTTTGCAATCAATCTGTCTGACAAAAGGCTAATCTATAAGGGCTTACACAAATTTACAAGAAGAAACAAACAACCCCATCAAAAAGTGGGCAAAAGAGATGAACAGACACTTCTCAAAATAAGACATTTGTGCAGCCAACAAATATATGAAAAGCAGCTCATCATCACTGGTCATTAGAGAAATGCAAATCAAAACCACAGCGAGATACTATCTCATGCCAGTTAGAATGGCGATCAGTAAAATGTCAGGAAACAACAGATGCTGGAGAGGATGATTAGAAATAGGAACACTTGCCGGGCACGGTGGCTCAAGCCTGTAATCCCAGCACTTTGGGAGGCCGAGACGGGCGGATCACGAGGTCAGGAGATCGAGACCATCCTGGC
>NW_012122487.1:1245899-1256945 GCF_000951035.1 Colobus angolensis palliatus
TTAGCCAGGATGGTCTCGATCTCCTGACCTCGTGATCTGCCCGCCTCTGCCTCCCAAAGTGCTGGGATTACAGGCATGAGCCACCGCACCCTGCCACTGATATGTATTCATTACTTTCAATAAAGGCAAAAATGGGTGTAGAAAAATAAATAAATTAATAAATAAATTAATAAATTTTCACATTTGACATCTATACTGTTCTATGTTGAGCTTATTTTCATATACTTAAGTTCCCCTATATGTGTCTCTTTCCCCATTTAATTGTAAGCTTCTTATGGTCAGAGACTGTGTTTTAATCATCTCTGCATTCCTATAATCTGAAATAGTTCTACACATTATAGATGATAGAGAAATATCTTTTGAATGAATGAAAGACTGAATGAATGATAACTCAAATTTTCATATGTTTATCTACGATATTGATAAAAGTATGTCATTAAGGAAGGTTTACTTTGTGGAGACTTTTTTCTGTTTTGTCTTACATATTCAAACATCTCAATTATCTCCACCAAACAGTAGAATACTTGGGCTGTCTGCATTCTGGCAAGCAAGATTTGAGGGCAGGAAGTTTATTAGGAGTGCTCTGAAGAAATACACCTGGGAGAAATAAAAGCAGCAGGAATGGTCAGAGGGTAGGTGAACTGCAATTGGGTCACAAAAAAAAAAAACCTCTTTGGGGTGGGGGTTGTTCTTCAGAGTTGATGTAAGAGGGCCAGGCCTTTGTACCCAACATGATCAGTCAGTCATGTGATGCATGGTGCATCTAGGAAGGGGAAAAGCCTTGGGGAAGGCAGCTCTGTGACTGAGGTAGCTCCTAGGTAGGAACATAGCTTTGTGCTGTTGGCAGCTGGGGGAATGAGTGATTTAGTAATAAAGGGAGAAATCTGTGCAGTGCACCACAGCATCCATCCTCTATACTGGGTGGTCCTTTGCACTGAGTGGTCTACTTGCTTTGTATAATAAGTTTGTCCTATCTGGGAACAGCCCCTCCAGGATTTCTTCAGTCCCTTTTGAAGGCAAAACTGAGAGGAATGTTAGTGGGGCAACCTACAATCCTTGCAGCTGCACAATTTCCCCTAGTGGGTCACAGGGAATGATGGTAAGTAGGACCCCTGCCACTTCCACATCTTCATTCTACCTCTTGTGGATGTAACAGCACCATATACAGGGTATTGATTTGGAGAATATACTACACCCTGAAGGATGGTGCCGCTTCCTTGAAGGGTATAATCTCTAAGCTGGAGCCTCAGCTGTGCCTTCTAGAGGACAGTCCTGTGTTCTATCAGGCCAGCTGCTTCTGGGTGGTGCAGTTGTGAGAGGAGCTGATGGGTCCTATGATCACATGCCTACCACCACACCTCCTTTACTAAAAAGTGGGCTTCTTGATCTGATGTTATGTTCAGGATTCAATATCTGGACCAAATACTCTATAAACTTTCAGATACTTGAGCTAGCCAAGGCGTATGCCCACCAGTGACTATAGGTGTGAGCTGAGGAAGGGGCAAGTGCAACAGTGATGGATGACATGTGGTTCTGGGATAAATATTTTTGTCATCTGAAGTTCCCTATTTTCTGAAATTCTTTTTGTTCTCTTCCCATTGAAACTTATATTCCCATGTCCTATTACCTCAGAGTATAGGTCTCAGCTAGTGGTCATGGGAAAAGCAATCTAGCAAAGTGGTATGTACTCACAAATTAATAGCTGTTACTGGAAGCTCCTGGAAATGGTCCCTTTAAATCAAGGTTATCCTTATACATTATATATATCAAAACATCACTATGTATCCCAAAAATACATACAATTATTAAGTATCAATTTAAAAAATAAAATGAAGTATTAAAAATAAAGGTAGCCTCTAATGATGGTTAATAGATGTTGGAATTCTATTAAGAAATATGCTTTTGATTAGGGAATATGGAGAAAGATATTTTTGTCCCTCAAACCAGATACATATAAAGATATTACAATGTCTGCAAGTACTGGTTTCTCAGTGGGGTTTAATGGTATTACAAAGGAATTCTCACTGTTCCCATGATTCTCTGCCGTGGAGAACACATTTTCAATTTTTACTCCCAGTATAAATAGTGAGTATAACAGAAGTTTAACCTATCTGCTTTCTACTGTCTCATTGTCTAACGTTAAGATAACTTTGGATTCTTAGGATAGATAATCTTTAGCCATGAAGTAGCATCCTTTTAGTATAATGCTGTATTAAATTTGCAGGTATTTTGTTTAACATTGAGAAAAAATCTGTGTTCAAGGGCAAGATTGACTTTTAATTATCCTTTCTCATACTGTCCTTTCCAGCTTAGTAATTAAGTTCTACTAAACTCATTGAATGAATTGGGAATTATTCCTTCTTTTTTGATTATATGTAAAAATTTGAATACAATTGGGATTTTCTGTTTCTTGAATGTTTGGTAAAACTAACCTAAAATTATTCAGACCTGGTGCTTTCTTCATAGAAATATTTTAAAATATGAATTCAATTCCTTTAATAATTTGTTTAAATGTATTTTTCTCTTTTTTTGTCTTTTAATTTTTTTATTTTAAATTTTGTGGGTACATAGAAGATGTATATGTTTATGAGGTAAATGAGATATTTTGGTACAGGCATGCAATGAGTGATAACCACATCATAGAAAAGTGGGTATCCACCCCCTCAAGCATTTATCCTTTTTGTTACAAAATCATCCAATTATATCTTTTTTTGTTATTTTAAAATGTGTAATTAAATTATTATTGACTATAGTCCTCCTGTTGTGCTGTCAAATACCAGGTGTTATTTATTCTTCCCTACTATTTTTTGTACCCATTAACCATCCCCACATCACCCCTGTCCCTGCTACTCATCTCAACCTCTGGTAGCCATCTTTCCACTCTCTAGGACCGTGAATTCAATTGCTTCGATTCTTAGATTCCACAAATAAGTGAGAACATGCAACGTTTGTCTTTCTGTGCCTGGTTTATTTCACTTAACATAATGACCTCCAGTTCCATTTATGTTGCTGCAAACAACACGTTTTTTCTTTATCCATTAATCTGTTGTTGGACACTTAGGTTGCTTCCAAGTTTTAGCTACTACAAACAGTGCTGCAGCAAACATAGGAGTGTCGATATCTTGTCGATATACTGGTTTCCTTTCTTTTGGATATGTACCCAGCAGTGGGATTACTGAATCATATGGTAGTTCTATTTTTAGTTATTTTTTGAGGAAACTCCAAACTTTTCTCCACAGTGGTTGTACTAATTTACAGTCCCATCAACAGTGTACGAGGGTTCCTTTTTGTCCATATCCTCGCCAGCATTTGTTACTGGTTCACTTTTGCATATAAGCCATTTTAACTGGGGCAAGATGATGCTCATTGTAGTTTTGATTTGCATTTCTCTGATGATCAATGATATTGAGTACTTTTTGATATGCCTGTTTGCCATTTGTATGTCTTCTTTTGAGAAATATCTTTTCAAATCTTTTGCCTATTTTAAAATCAGATTGTTAATTTTTTTCCTATAGAGTTGTTCAATTTCCCTATATATTCTAGCTATTAATGCATGGTCAGATGGCTAGTTTGCAAAAATTTTCTCTCATTCTGTGGGTTGTCTCTACACTTTGTGCATTTTTTTGTTTTTATTTTTACTGTACAGAAACTTTTTAACTTGATGTGATCCCATTTGTCCATTTTTGCTTTGGTTGCCTGTGCTTGTGGGATATTACTCAAGAAATTTTTGCCCCAACTAATGTCCTGGAGAGTTTCCCCAGTGTTTTTTGTAGTAAGTTCATAGTTTGAGGTTTTAGGTTTAACTCTCTCATCCATTTTGATTTAATTTTGGTATATGGTGAGAGACAGGGGTTTAGTTTCCTTGTTCTGCATATGGATATCCAATTTCCCAGCACCATTTGTTGAAGAGACTGTCTTTTTCTCAATGTATGCTGTTGGAAACTTTGTTGAAAATGAGTTTATTGTAGGTGTGTGGATTTGTTTCTGAGTTCTCTATTCTGTACCATTAGTCTGTGTGTCACTGTTCATGCCAGTACCATGCTGTTTTGGTTACAATAGTTTTGTAGTATAATTTGAAGTCAGATAATATAATTGTTCTAGTTTTGTTATTTTTACATAGGATAACTTTGGCTATTCTGGGTCTTTTGTGATTTCATATAAATTTAAGGGTTTTTGTTTTTTCTGCAAAGAATGTCACTGGTCTTTTGATAGGGATTGCATTGAATCTGTACATTGCTTGGGGTAGTATGAACATTGTGACAATATTGAGTCTTCCAATCCATGAACATGGAATATCTTTTGATTTTTTGTGTGTGTCATCTTCAGTTTCATTCATAAGTGTTTTATAGTTTTTATTACGGAGATCTTTCACTTTTTTGGTTAATTCCTAGGTATTACCTTTTTTTTTTCTTTTTCAGATTGTTTATTGTTGGCATATAGAAATGCTACTGATTTTTTTTTATGTTGATTTTGGATCCTGCAACTTTATTGTATTTGTTTATCAGTTCTAATCATTTTTTGGTGGAGTCTTTAGGTTTTGCCGAATATAAGGTCATATCATCTGCAATCTCTTCTTGAGTTCAGTTTTTAATCTAAATTTTCAAATTTCTTGGCATAAACTTGTTTCTGGAAATTTTTTATCCCCCTGGTCTTTTGTGTTAGTAGTTATATCTATTTTTAATATTTAATATGTTTTGCTCTATATTTTCATTTTTTAATTGATATTAACAACATTTTGTCAATGTTATAAATATTTTCCAGTAAAGTTTTGATTTTGTCGATCCAGTAAGTTTTGATTTTGTCAATCCTTTAGCTTTATATCCCACTTACTTTCTGTCCTTTTAAGAATATTTCATGTCATTTCCTTTCTTTCATCTTATTTTGTTTTCTAACATTTTCAATTGTATATTTAGTTCATAGTTACTTAGTTTTTTTCTCAGTAAATATACTTGGAGTTATACATTTTCCTTTAAGTACTGCTTTAGCTGTATCCCATAACTTTTGGTATGTATATTTATCTTATGATTTCTTCTTTAACACAACAGTTGTTTTAAAGTTTCTTTTAATTTTTAAACATGAAGCCATAGTTTTTTTTATAAAGAAGTTTATTCATAAATTTAGTCAACATACATAATTAACCTAAAAGCTTTAATGGAAGGATAAGTTTTTAAACCATTTGGAAGGCCATCTCTTAAAAGTGATTTTCTCAGGATGGTAACCAAATGTAACCTAACTGGACACCATGTTAATTGGCAGAGGTTCAATGAGCTGGAACTGTGTTCTCCTTCCCCACAGAAAATTTACACAAAGGGTTATTATCATACTAACTCCACATGTAAAACAACTTCAACATTGTTTTTTCTCTTAGTGAAGGAGAAAAATCTCAACCTAGTTGAGACCAACCACAGCACAAGGAAAAGGTGCACTAACTAGTTAAGAATATTGATAAAAGGTAATGCTGGTGTGAATGGCTCATATTTTATTATAGAGTCCTATAAAAACAATCCGCCAGTTTGTGTTTATTATCAGCTAGGGGTTAGTTAACATGTAGTAGAATAAGGACTTATGTAAGGTATGATATCCACATAGCATTTTACTACTGTGAAAACAAGCATAATTTAGTTAGGAGAAAGGCAACTGGACTCTAAATTTCACACATATTAATGACAATATTAATGACTCTCTATACCGCTTGTAAATGTAAAACATTTAATTTAAAACTATTGACACTATAATACATAAAATGACTATTATAAATGCTCTCCTCCTCCTCCTTCTTCCTTCTCTCCCCCATCCCTCCCTTCCTTCCTTCCCTTCTCTCTCTTTTTCTTTTTCTTTCTTTCTTTCTTTTTCTTTTCTTTTCTTTTTCTTTCTTTCTTTCTCTTTCCTTTCATTTTTATCCCTTTCTTTTCTTTCTTCCCTCCCTTTCCCTCCCTTCCTTCCTCCCTCCCTTCCTTCCTCCCTCCCTCCCTTCCTTCCTTCCTTCCTTCCTTCCTTCCTTCCTTCCTTCCTTCCTTCCTTTCTTCCTTCCTTTTTTCCTTTCTTGAAGTTGTAAGTTACACTATGGTTAAGACTTGTATCTTCACCCTGGAAAAAGCCCACATTCTATCACAGCGATATGTGGTCAGACTTAGCAGTCCTGATAGTTAAAATCTTGGATCAAGTCATAAAGTTTTATTGCAAAATAACCTTGTATAATTTATTTATCAATCTATTACCTTAAAACTGCTCAACAAGTCATTAACATACATAAACATGCATCAAAAGATTCCCTGGCTCCTCTGTATGTTAGCAACTCATTACTCCTGAGCATCATTGAGGTCTGTGAATAGTCAGTCACTTTTCACACTCATCTTGAGTGAAAGATGGAGTGACTTCAGTGCAAATGCAACATATGGAAAGCAATTTCTTAGCCAAAAAAAAAAAAAAAAGTCACAGACTAAACCTAATCAAAGTATTTTACAGAATTTACTACAAAATACCATAAAATTTGCCTTCACTTAAGGTCTCTCCCCAGAGAGAGCTCTCTCCCAGTTCTCTCACCTCTTCCAGAGAGTCAACTGGATAGATGTCTTTGGGCATAATGGTGAATCTCTTAGCATGGATGGCACACTGGTTAGTATCTTCAAACAAACCCACCAGCTACGTTTCACCAGCCTCCTGAAACGCACTAATGGCTGCGCTCCGAAACCTCAAGTCGTTTTGAAATCCTGGGCGATTCCCTCACCCTCCTCTGGAAAGGCAGTTTCTGGATGAGAAGCTCAGTCAGTTTCTGGTAATGACGAAGGGTCTGGCCCTGCAGCGATGCGGTTTCTTCACCCCATTGGTAGAGGTGGCTGTTTTCTTGGCATCTTTAGCAGCCAGCTGTTTACGGAGGTGAAGGTAGAGGGGCTTCCACCAGTGGAACCGAGCAATCGGCTTGGTTCGGACCATTCTCTTTCACACAACCCCTGAGTCAGGCCACTTGTACTGCCCAGGGAGAAGCCGCAGTCGCCCAGCAAAGGAAACGTGCTCCTTCAACGAAGGATCAAACCGGTCTGCACATAAATTATTTTTTGTTATTAACTTCTTGTCGAATTCTGTTGGTGTCAGAAAAGTGATCTGTGTGAGACTAATTTTTTAAACTCATTTTTGCTTGCCCTATGGCTACATATGTGATCAATCCCATGTGTGCTTGAAAATAATGAGTTATCAAATTACTGGGTACAAGGCTCTCTCCGTACAAATATCCATTGGACCAAGTTCATTAGTTATGTTGTTCAAATATTTTATATCCTTGCTGACATTTTTGTCTATTTGATGTATCAAATGCTGAAAGAAGTTAATATCTCCCGTTACGATGATGGGTGTTTGGTGCTATATTTTAGTTCGCATAGAATTACTGTATCCTCTTGGTAATTTGAAGCTTTTTATTATTATACAATGGTCCTCTTTAATGATTCTCTTCAGCCTTAAAATCTATTTTATCTTAAAATCTATTTTTGCATATTTGTTTGCTTTTGTTAACCATCTCCTCAATAGAAAGGCTGTCATACAATATACATATATTTATTATATTTATACAATCTTTTTATTATTCCTTACCTTTTTTAATAGATTTTATTTCTAGAAGAGTTTAAGGTTTGTAGAAAATTTCAAAGATAGTATAGAGTTTCCATATACTTCTTTACACAAGTTCCCCCATCGTGAACATCTTACATTAGTATGGTACATTTGTTACAACTAATGAACCAACACTGATCCATTATTATTAACTGAAATTTATAGTTTATTCAGATTTCCTTAGTTTTTACTTTTTCTGCTCCAGGATCCCATCCTAGATACCACATTCATTTAGTCATCGTGTCTCCTTAGGCTCCTACTGGCTGTAACAGTTTCTCAGACTTTCCTTTTTTTTTTTTTTTTTTTTTATGACTTTGACAGTTTTCAGAAGTGCTAGTCCAGTATTTTGTAGTATGCTCCTCTGTTGGAATTGGTTTGATGTTTTTCTCATAATTAGACTTGGGTTATGAGTTTTAGGGAGGAAGATTATAAAGTGCCATTCTCATCATACCATATCAAGGCTGCATTCTGTCAACATGGTTTATTATTCTTGACATTGACCTTGATCACCTGGCTGGGATAGCATTTGTCAGGTTTCTCCATTATAATGTTACTCTTTTCTCCCCCTTTCCATAGTGTGCTTTTTGGAAGGAAGTCATTATGTGCAGCCCACACTTAAGGAGTGGGGAGTTATGTCACATCTCCTTGCTGGGGTGTATTCACATGACTTACTTGTAATTCTTAGCGAAGGAAATCAGTTCCTTCTCCCTCATTTATTTATTTAATCATTTAGATCATGGATATGTATTTTATACTTTGGGTTATAATCCAGTACTACTTTATTATGTTGCTGAAACTGCTCCAGTTTTGGCTATTGAGAACTTAGTTGGCTCCTGTGCTCCTTTAGAGAGAAAGGGGTGTGTGTGTGTGTGTGTGTGTGTGTAAAATTCTTTAGTTTCTGGCACTACAAGATTCTCCAGGATTATCATTTATATTTCTTATCCCAGTCGTAGAACCAGCCATTTATACAAGGATCTCTGCATCCTGTTAGCGGAGAATGGCATTAGAAACCAAATCTGGACACTAGGTATGTTTGCTACTACTGGGTTACCATTGTTTCTAGACCTCTCAGCAGACAGAGCAAAAAAACATATGTGTGTATATTAGCTGATATATATATATATAAAATTATTTTTATGTGTAACCATTTATATCTGTATTAAGCTAACAAAAGTTAGTACTAGTGTCTCCAACCCTATCTTCTGAAAGATTTCTTCACCCTTATCTTTCAGTTTTCTATTTCTTCACTTCTCTTATTGGAATTTTAATTTCTAAAAGTGTTTGAAATTATCTGAATGTACCTTAAATATAATGATCCATTCTAATTTAGTGAATGCAATATCTTTATCTGTTTGAAAATATTATTTTCACTTTAATTGTCTTCTTACTGCATAGTCTCTGTTTCTCCGGGTTACTGAGCCTCTGCTCCCTCTGCCATTTGCTTATTTAATCCCTGTATTTTATATGCAATGTTTTCTTCCTGTGTCTCTGGGTCCTTGATTATCTACTCATTTTTAAAAGTAAGATATATAATATCTGCTTGGAAGCTCTGCGCATGTGGGTGGAATATGTCAATTGTAAGCATCACTCTAAAACAGGATATCTTAGCCTTTTTTGTACCACTAATCACTGTGACAGTCTAGTGAAGTCAATGTACCCTTCTTAGAAGTGTGCTTTGAACTATACAAAGCAGAATACATAGGATTAAAAAGGAACACATTTTATTTAAAATGAAAACAAGTTCTACAAAATACAGTTATTAAAATTTATAAAAAATCAGTGATACATATGTGTATTGATTACTAGTACAGTAAATAATATATAGTGGCATGTCTGATAACTACTTTAATTTCAGTAATGAATGTAAACAATATTTTGAGATATCTGCAACTCTAGAATGTGATAGACATTATTCAGCTTATCTATCACTAGATTTATTTGCTCATATTTTATTTAGGATTTTTGCACATATATTTATGAGACAGATCAGCTTGCAATTTTCTTTTTTTGTAATGTTTTTGTCAGATTTCAGTATGAAAGTTATTTTGTCTTCAGAAAATTACATAGGATGCATCCTACTTTTTTCTTGTTTTCTGGAATAATTTCTGTGAGGTTAATTTATTTATTACATTTGTGAGATTAGTTTTTAAATAGATGGAAAAATTGGTGAAGTGATTTGGATCTGGAGATTATTTTGTGTGAGGGTTTTAAATTATATACTCAATTTCTTCAATAGACAATAGTTTTAATCCTCTAATCAGTGCTTGATTTTTCTGACATGACCAGCCTCTTTCCCAACAGTATCTAAGGGCTTTTCATGAGTCACCCCACTAGTAAACTCAGGTATACTAGTGACATAATGATAAAAAGTTACAAATAACAAAAGACACTCCTATTAGGAGATTCTGAGGACTTTTGAAGCTCTGTGTCAGGAAAGAGAAACCAAAGAAAAAAGACCAGATAGATTCTTCTTACACAAGTAGTTAGGGAATTTCTAGGTTTTTTTTTTTTTTTTTTTTTAACATTTCTTATAGCTTTTTTCCACTCTATTCTGAGAACATACTGTAAATTATTAAAATTTGTTGAGAAATGTTCTTTGACCTAGAATATGATGGATTTTTATTAATATTCCACATACACTTGAGAAGAATGACTCTGCAGTGGTTGGGTGTAATGGTTTAGAAATGTCAATGTGATCAAATTTGTTATTAATTGTTACTTTACAGATTTTTGTGTGGAACCTGTACTTGTTCTTGCTATGATTGTGGACTTATCTATTTCTCCTTCCAGTTCTCAGAATTTTTGCTTTATACATATGGTGAAGCTACATTATTTGGCGCATACAGCTTTAGAATTCTAATATTTCTCTGGCAGATTGATTTCTTCATCTTAATGAAATATCCCATTTTTTGTGCAGTCATGCTTCTTGCCCTAAAGTCTACTTTGATGTTAAAAGAGTAATAGCAGCTTTCTTTCTTTTATTTTTCATCAGCTTTATTAGGGAAGCCACCACCGTAACCATAATACAGAATAATTTCATCACCCTGAAGTTTCCTAGTGCCCATTAGGAGTTACTCTGTTGCCCCTCAATATGTACTCCTGGCAACAATCAATGTGTTTCTATTTTTCCTAACATTTTATATAAGTGGAATCCTATGGTATATAGTCTTTACCATCTCCTTTTGTTCACTGAGCATGATTATTTGAGATTCACCATGTTTTTGTGGGTCTTAGTTATTTATTCTTTTCTATTGCTAAATAATATCCCTTGGTATTGATGGGACACAAATTTTGCCAGATTTGACCTTTCAAACTGGTTCTGTGTCGTGTTGACATGTTCTCAACATTCTCAGATCATCTCCTTGCTGTCTTGCAAAACAAGATGTTCTTGGCGCATTTTATACCTCTCCAATCCAGATCTAGATTCTTTCTTTCTTTCTTTCT
>NW_012122487.1:1257070-1276567 GCF_000951035.1 Colobus angolensis palliatus
CTTTCTTCTTTCTTTCTTTCCTCTTTTTTCAGACAGGGTCTTGCTCTGTCACCCAGGTTGGACTGCAGTGTCATGATCATGGCTCACGTCAGCCTCGACCTCCCAGGCTTAAGTGATCCTCCCACCTCTGCCTCCTGAGTAGCTGGGACTATAGGCATATGCCACCATGCCCAGCTAGTTTTTGATAGAGATAGCATTTTGCCATGTGCTCAGGCTACTCTCAAACTCCTGGGCTCAAGCAATTCTCCTGTCTTGGCCTCCCAAAGTGCTGGGATTAGAGGCGTGAGCCACCACACCTGGGCCTTCTCTCTCTCTCTCTCTTTATTTTTCTTTAACTTTTATTTTAGATTCAGGGACACATGTGCAGGTTTGTTACACAGATAAATTGTGTGTCATGGGGGTTTGGTGTACAGATTATTTCATCACCCAGGTAATAAGCCCAGTACTTGATAGGTAGTTTTTTGATTCCCCTCCCTCCTTTCACCCTCCACCCTCAAGTAGGCCCCAGAGTCTGTTGCTCACTTCTTTGTGTCTACATGTACTCAGTGTTTAGCTCCTATTTATAAGAGAGAACACATAGCATTTGGTTTTCTGCTTTTCTGCATTAGTTTGCTTTGGTTTATGGCCTCCAGCTCCACCCATATTCCTGCAAAGGACATAATCACATTTTTTTTTATAGTTGCCTAATATTCTATGGTGTATATGTACTACATTTTCTTTATGCAATATACCATGGGTGGACATTTAAGTTGATTACATATCTTTGCTATTGTGAATACTGCTGTGATGAACACACTCATGCATGTGACTTTATGGTAGAATGATTTACATTCCTTTGGGTAGATACCCAATAATGGGATGGCTGAATCAAATGAAAATTCTATTTTGAGTTTTTTGAGAAATTGCCAAATTGATTTCCACAATGGCTGAACAAATTTACATTCCCTCCAGCAATGTATAATAAGCATTCCCTTTTGCCTGAAACCTTGCCAGCATTTCTTATTTTTTGACTTTTTAATAAAAGCCCTCTGACTGGTGTGAAATGGTATCTCACTGTGGTTTCGTTTGCGTTTCTCTAATGATTAGGGATATTGAGTATTTTTTATATGCTTGTTGGCCACATGTATGTCCTCCTTTGAACAACATTCATTAATGTCCTTTGCCCACTTTTCAATGGGGTCGTTTGGTTCTTGCTTGTTAATTTGATTACATTTCTTACAGATTCTGATATTATACCTTTGTTGGATATGTAATTTGCAAATATTTTCTCCCATTCTGCATGTTGTCTGTTTACTCTGTTGACAGTTTCTTTTGCTGTACAGAAGCTCTTTAGTTTAATTAGGTCCCATCTGTCAATTTTTATTTTTGTTGCAATTGCTTTTGGCTACTTTGTCATGAAATCTTTGCCAGGGCCTATGTCCAGAATAGTATCTCCTAGATTGTCTTCCAGAGTTTTTTTATAGTTTTAGGTTTTACATTTAAGTCTTTAATGCATCTTGAGTTGATTTTTGTATATGGTGTAAAAAATGAAAGCATCCAGCTTTAATCTTGTGCATATGGCTAGACAGTTATTCCAACACCATTTATTGAATTCAGAGTCCTTTCCCCATTGCTTGTTTTTGTCAAGGATCAGATGGTTGTAGGTGTGCAGCATTATTTCAGGAATCTGTATTCTGTTCCATTTGTTTATGTGTCGGTTTCTGTACTAGTATCATGCTGTTTTGGTTAGTATAGCCTTGCAGTATAGGTTAAAGTCACATAATATGATGCCTCTAGCTTTATTTATTTTTTTAATCTTAATTTTTAATTTATTTTTATTTTATTTTTTTGAGACAGAGTCTTGCTCTGTCACCCAGGCTGGAGTGCAGTGGCATGATCTCAGCTCACTGCAACCTCTACCTCCTGGGTTCAAACGATTCTCTTGCCTCAGCCTCCCGAGTAGCTGAGATTACAGGCACCCACCACCACACCCAGCTAATTTTTGTAGCTTTTAGTAGAGACAGAGTTTCACCATGTTGGTCAGGCTGGTCTCAAACTTCTGACCTCAGGTGATCTGCCTCCCTTGGCCTCCCAAAGTGATGGGATTACAGGCATGAGCCACTGTGCCTGGCCCCAGCTTTATTCTTTTTGCTTAGGATTGTCTTGGCTGTTTGAGCTCTTTTTTAGTTCCATATGAATTTTAAAACAGCCTTTTCTAATTATCTGAAGAATGTCACTGGTCGTTTGATAGAAATAGCATTTAATCTGTAAAATTGCTTTGTGAAGTATGGCCATTTTAACAATAATGATTCTTCCTATCCTTGAGCATGGAATGTTTTCCCATTTGTTTGTGTCATCTCTGATTTCTTTGGGCAGTGTTTTGTAATTTTTTGTTGTAGAGGACTTTCACCTTCCTAGTTAGCTGTATTCCTAGGTATTTTATTCTTTGTGTGGCTATTGTGAATGAGATCGCATTCATGATTTGGCTCCCAACTTGGATGTTGGTGTATAGAAATGCTACTGATGTTTGTACATTGATTTTGTATCTTGAAACTTTGATGAAATTGTCTATTAGATCTAGGAGTTTTTGGGCAGAGACTATGGGGTTTTCTTTCTTTTCTTTTCTTTTTCTTTTTTTTTTTTTTTTGAGACGGAGTCTGGCTCTGTCGCCCAGACTGGAGTGCAGTGGCGCGATCTCGGCTCACTGCAAGCTCCACCTCCCGGATTCACGCCATTCTCCTGCCTCAGCCTCCCGACTAGCTGGGACTACAGGCGCCCGCCACAGCGCCCGGCTAATTTTTTACTATGGGGTTTTCTAGGTATATAATCATATTGTCTGCAAACATAGATAATTTGACTTCCTCTCTTCTCATTTGGATGCCTTTTATTTCTTTCTCTTGCCTGATTGCTCTGTCAAGGACTTCCAGTATTATGTTGAATAAGAGTGATGATTGTGGGTATCCTCACCTTGTTCCAATTATCAAGGGGAATGCTTCAGGCTTTTGCCGATTTTGAATAATGTTGGCTGCGGATCTGCCATATATGACTCTCATGATTTTGAGGTGTGTTCTTTCAATACCTAGGTTGTTAAGGGTTTTTAACATGAAGGGATGTTCAATTGTATTGAAAGCCTTTTCTGCATCTATTGTGATGAACATGTGGTTTTTGTTTTTAGTTCTGTTTATGTGGTGAATCATTTATTGATTTGCTTATGTTGAACAAACCTTGCATCCCAGGATTAAAGCCTACTTGATTGTGATGGATTAGCTTTTTGATTTGCTGCTGGATTCAGTTTCCTAGTATTTTGTTGAGAATTTTTGCTTCTGTGTTCATCAAGGAAATTGGTGTGAAGATTTCTTTTTTTATTGCTTCTCTGCCAGGTTTTGGTGTCAGGATGATGCTGGCCTCATAGAATGAGTTAGGGAGGAGTTCCTTCTCCTCAGTTTTTTGGAACATTTTCAGTAGAAATGGTACCACCTCTTCTTTGTACATTTGGTAGAATTTGGCTGTGAATTCATCTGGGTCCTGGGCCTTTTCCGTTTGGTAGTATTTTTTTTAACTGATTCAATTTCAGAACTCAGGATTGGTCTGTTCAGGGGTTCAGTTTCTTCCTGGTTCAATCTTAAGAGGTTGTATGTTTCCAGGAATGTATCTCTTTCTTCTAGGTTTTCTAGTTTGTGTGCATAGAGATGCTTAGAATAGCCTCTGAAGGACTGTTTGTATTTCTGTGAGGTCAGTGTTAATGTCCCCTTTGTCATTTCTGTTTGCATTTATTAGGATCTTCTCTTTTTTGTTAGTCTAGTTAGTGGTTGTCAATCTTATTTATTCTTTCAAATAACCATCTGCTGCATTTGCTGTTTTGTTTATGATTTTTTGAGTCTCATTTTCCTTCAGTTCAGCTATTAGTTTTGTTATTTCATATTTTCTGCTAGCTTTGTGGTTGGTTTGCTCCTACTTCTCTAGTTCCTTTATATATGATGTTAGGTTGTTAATTTGAGATCTTTCCAATTTTTTCATGTGGGCATTTAGTGCTATAAACTTTCTTAATACTGCCTTAACTGCGTCTCAGAGATTCTGGTATATTGAATATTTGTTCTCATTAATTTCAAAGAATTTCTTGATTTCTGCCTTAATTTCGTTGTTTATCCAAAAGTAATTCAGGAGCAGGTTAATTTCAGTGTAATCATATGGTTTTGAGTAATTTTTCTTAGTATTGATTTCTATTTTTATTGCACTGTGGTCCAAGAGTGCATTTGGTATGATTTTGTTTTAGTTTGCTGAGGATTGTTTTATGGCTAATTGTGTGGTCAATTTTAGAGTATGTGCCATGTGCAGATGAGGAGAATGTATATTCTGTGTTTTTGGGTGAAGAATACTGCAAAGGTCTATCAGATCTATTTGTTCGAATGTTGTGTTTAGGTCCTGAGTGTCTTTGTTAATTTCTTGAATCTAGATCTCTCTAATACTGTTAGTGGAGTGTTGAAGTCTCCCACTCTTACTGCGTGGAAGCCTATGTCTCTTTGTAGGTCTCTAAGAACTTGCTTTATTAATCTGGGTGCTCCTGTGTTGGGTGTATATGTATTTAGAATCGTCAGGTTTTCTTGTTGAATTGAACCTTTTATCATTATTTAATGCCCTTCTTTGTCTTTTTGATTATTGTTAGTTTAAAGTCTCTTTTGTCTTAAATTAGAATAGCAACCCCTACTCTTTTCTGTTTTTATTTGCTTAGTAGATTTTTCTCCATTCTTTGGATCCAGCTTATGGTGTCTTATTAGTCAGGGTTCTCCAGTGGAACAGAACTAACAGGGTCTATGTATATATGAAAGGGAGTTTATTAGGGAGAATTGGCTCACACAGTCACAAAGCAAAGCCCCATGATAGGCCATTTGCAAGCTGGATAAGAAAGAAGCCAGTAATGGCTCAGTCCGAGTCCAAACGCCTCAAAAGCAGGGAAGCTGACAGTATAGCCTTCAGTCTGTGGCCGAAGGCCTGACAGTCCCTGGCAAATCACGGGTGTAAGTCCAAGAATCCAAAGGTCAAAGAACCTTGAGTCTGATGTCCAAAGGCAGGAGGACCAGAAGGAAGCATCCAGCATAGGAGAAAGATGAAAATCAGAAGTCTCAGCAAGTCAGCTTATCCCACCTTCTTTTGCCTGCCTTGTTTTAGCCATGCTGGCAGCTGATTGGATGGTGCCCACTCACATTGAGGGTGGGTCTTCCTTTCCCAGCCCATTGACTCAATTGTCAGTCTCTTCTGGTAACACCCTTACAGACACACTCAGAAACAATACTTTACCAGCTATTTGGGCATCCATCAGTCCAACCAAATTGACACCTAAGATTAATAATCACAGTGTCATTGAATTTGAGATGGGTCCCTTGTTTCTTTATCCGTTACTTCTTTATCCAACTATGCCTTTTAATTGGGACATTTAGCCCATTTACATTCAAGGTTAATGTTGATATGTGAGTTTGATCCTGTCAATGGGTTGTTAGCTAGTTATTCTGCAGACTTGATTATGTGGTTGTTTTATAGTGTTAATGTGTACGTATTTAAGTGTGTTTTTGTGGTGGCCAGTAACGGTCTTTCCATTCCATATATAGTACTCCCTTAAGGACTTCTTATAAGGCAGGTCTCTTGTTAATGAATTTCCTTAGCACTTGCTTTTGTGAAAAGGATCTTATTTCTCCTTCACTGATAAAGCTGAGTTTGGCTGGATATAAAATTCTTGGTTGGATTTTCTGTTCTTCAGCGCTGCTGAATATAGGACCCAAATCTCTTCTGGCTTGTAAGGTTTCTGCAGAAACGTCTACTGTTAGCCTAATAGGGTTCCCTTTGTAGGTGACCTGCCCCTTCTCTCTAATTGCCTTTAACATTTTTATTTCATTTCATTCTTGGAGAATCTGATGAGTATGTGTATTGGCAATGATGATCTTGCATAGTATCTTGTAAGAGTTCTCTACATTTCCTGGATTTGAATGTTATCCTGTGTAGTGAGGCTGGGGAAATGGCATCCTCAAATGTGTTTTCCAAGTTTCTTGCTTTCTCTCCCTGTCTTTCAGGGATGCCAATGAGTCAGAGATTTGGTCTTTTTACATAACTCCATATTTCCCAGAAGTTTTCTTTACGCTTCTTTATTTTTCTCTAACTGAAGTTATTTTGCAGAGACAGTCTTTGAGTGCTGAGATTTTGTCCTCAGCTTGGTCACTTTTGTTGTTAATACTTGTGATTGCATTATGATGTCCTTGAAGTGAGTTTTTTCAGCTCTAACAATTCAGTTCAGTTCTTTCTTGAAATAACTATTTCATCTTTTAGCTCTGTGCCCATGTTTTTTTTTGGGGGGGTGTGGGGTGCGGTAGGGGGTGTTCTGATTCATAAGTTCTCTCTGGCAGGGACCACAGATGGCAACAGGTCATATCCTTGCTGAATCTACTCTCCAAGTGCTTCCTGGGGGAAAATGGGGTTGCACCTGCCAACAGACTTAAGGCAGAAGTGGGACCACTGAGCTGGAAGTTGTAGCAGGTGTGGCTTATCTGGCTACCAGAGATAGGAGTGGATGAGTTGCTTCCCTGCTGTCTGGCTGTTTCCAGGACACACTCCTCAGCAAATTCAGGCAGAATTAGGCCTGCTGGGCTGGAAGCTCTAGCAGACATAGCTTGCTTGGCTATGAGAGGCAGGAATTGGTAGAATTGCCCACTCTGCCAACTGAGTGTTTCCCAGCACAACAGGAAGCTGTGCCTGCCAGCAACCAATATTCTGACTCTGATGGAGTTCTAGAGGTTGGGAAGCTCAAGACCAAGATGCTGGCAGATTTGATGTCTGGTGAGGCCTGCTTCCAGGTTCATAGACGGTGCATGCTCCCTGTATCCTTACATGGCGGAAGTGGTCGCAGCTGTAGATTCTAACTTGAAATTTAACTTAAAAATTTAACTTAAAAATTTTGCCTTAGAGAATTTTTTAACCATGCAAATTCTGTGTATTCAGGAGTAAATATTTTGGGAGTCAAAGGTAGCTTTGAAATATCAGAGGAAGGTTTTTGGTTTTCTTTCCTTTTTTTCACCTCTACCCAGAACTTAGAACATGACAGACATTTTTTTTTTTTTCTGTTTGCCTCTCTGTGGAGACTTTCATTTAATTTAAACTATGCTTCCTCCTATTAAAGTAACCAGTGATGTACTGGTAAATATTTAGCAAATTACTGTCTGACAAGAAAAGGGTGCTCTACTTTATAGCCTATGTGGATTTCTGTGGAGTAAATACACTCACTATGGCTTACTTAAAGCCACTAGTATGAAAGCCATTCAGCTGGCAAAATTCCTGAGAATGTAACAATTGATTTTTACAAATAAGTACACTTCCTCAGCTTGGCATAATGTGGGTTAGACTCTAAAGTCATCTAATCTGTACAGTCCCATGACTTAGAACACAACCCCCTCCTTCCTGTAAACCTCCATGTGTGAAACCTCTTGGTCACAGAGTTCTATACATGTACTCAAGGGATGTGGAAGTTTCAGTAATCATTTTCCTTCATGGACGGGTTTGTTTTGCTTTGTTCTTACCCTCAGGTGATTCTTACCTTTTCCATTATCTTCCATTGATTTAAAAGTATGTGAGTATATGTCTGTATGTGTGTATTCTCATACCCCATATCCCCAGATATTTTGTTATCTGGAGGATTCCAGGATTCACATCTGTCATATTGCTAGAAGTGGATGCCTGTAAATAACTTTCTCATGAGATACTAATCCACCAGAATCTTAGTCAGTTGCCATAGGCAATAATTTTAAAGGATTTTATTTACAAACTGAACACATGATAGTATCTATTAAAAAATGCTTTCTTCCACATACATTACTAATGGATTATGTAAAGAATGCAAAACATATGCATTTAGCAGCATTCTCATAATAAACACTTTAAAATGTCAAGCATCATTATCCATGAATGAGTTTATGATGCATTCTATACATTGCCTGAAGGAGTGGTTTTCAAACAGCTTTCAGACTTTCTCTATGAAAGTCTAATAGTCCCATGAATTTGTTTCAGGACACTACAAGGGACAAAGAGGATTGATAAGGGGCTTAGTCCAGCTTTCAACTTGTATTAGATTTATACTATTGGACATCAGTATAAGATTTTGTTTGAAGACCAGTTTCATTAAAAATTTGCAACTCTCTTTTTTATTTTGACTTCCATCTCTAGAGGCTCACAGATATAACCTCTAATAGAATTTAGGACATATTATAAATTACCTGTGTTTCTTAACTGGGTCTGTATTTATTCAGGCTGTATGTTCTAATTTCCACTAACTCCATCCTACCAGGCAGTATTGACACAGGAAGAGCTACTGAATATTGTATAGCTCCTGTCATGAAAATGTTTCTGGGTCCTTAGAATGCTTGCAAATTGTGTATGGTTGCCATGGACAATTTGCTGCCTTAAAAATCTTTTTTTAAGTCAGCTGAGAACAATTTTTAGTATTTCATTTTCCTTGTTACCTTCTTTGGAGTCTCTATCAAACAGATAAATCATCAAAGGGAAGATAACATTAAAGGAAACCATTAACAGAAGAAAAAGGGAAAAAAGAAAACCATAAATGACCTCCTCAAAAGTCAAGAGTTGATCAAGATCCTTTCAGCAGCACAAGTAGCCACTTCTTTCTTAAGTACCTATAATGTGTATGTATGTATGTGTGTGTTTGTGAGTGTGTATGGGTGTGTTTCAAGACTTTAGTATTTGATCTTTTAAATGAAGTCAAGTGCACAACTTGAAAATGGGACTTGGAGGCAGTGAGTTAAATAAAAGCCTTGGTTATCTTGTTCCCCACAGTACATCTGGAAGCCCATTGTTTTCTCAGCATAATTGAGAAGGGAAGGGATAAAGTCTTGTAATGTTTGCTTTTTACCCAGCCTCTTTACATTCTCACACTTGCTGATATGAACCCATCCGGGATTTTATAGTGTTTTTTCTCTCTCAAATGTTAAGTGCAGCTAACACGCAACTTACACCAAAACTTAACTCCTTCAGATATTCAGTCTCATCAACTCAGCATAGGGAGGAAAATTATACAT
Source organism: Colobus angolensis palliatus (assembly GCF_000951035.1). Taxonomy (NCBI): domain Eukaryota; kingdom Metazoa; phylum Chordata; class Mammalia; order Primates; family Cercopithecidae; genus Colobus; species Colobus angolensis. Next base: position 1,266,121 of record NW_012122487.1, read on the forward strand.
CAAGGGCCAAACCCACTTGGAGAAAAAGAGCTAAACATACATGTATCTGAGTTTGAAAAAAAATTATAGCTTTGATGAATTTGTGCTTGCTAAAAAGTTGAGTGGGGCGGGGAATGGAAAACTGTCATCATCTGAAAGGTGGAAAGTTATTTACCTTCTCAGTACAGATATTGGTCAATGACTAACACACCGCAACACCTCTAGGTGACAGATCTGGGAGTCATCATTGCTTTCTCCTTCTCCCTTTCCTCCAGCATTATATTAGTGAGGAGTCACCTGAGAAATAATACCAATGATTAAATATATTAATAAGAAAGTGGTCTATATAAAAAATCTATGTATGTAAATATATATATATATATAAATTATATATCTTATTGGTACATCTGAAAGCCCACTGTATTCTTAGCATATTTGGGAAGGGATAAAGCCTTGTAATGTTGACTCTTTACCAAAGCTCTCTTACTGACATCAACCCATCCAGGGTTTTATATTGCTTTTTTTTTCTCCAGTGGGCTTCCAGATATCCCTTTCTCTCTCTCTCTCTCTCTCTCTCTCTCTCTCTATCTGTCTATCTGTCTGTCTGTCTAGGGTTATTGTGAAAATTAAATGAGATCAGGTGTGTGCAATAGTTATAGACAGACAGATAATTGTTGATAATTTATTGGTTCATTATAAGGAATTGGTTCACATGATTACAGAGGCTGATATGGTTTGGCTCTGTGTCCCCACCCAAATCTCATCTCAAATTGTACTCCCATAATTCTCATGTGTTGTGGAGGGACCTGGTGGGAGATAATTTGAATCATGGAGGCGGTTTCCCCCATACTGTTCTCATAGTAGTGATTAAGTCTCATGAGATCCGATGGTTTTATCAGGAGTTTCTGCTTTTGTATCTTTCTCATTTTCTCCTGCCACCACTATGTAAAGAAGTGCCTTTTGCCTTATGTCATGATTCTGAGGCCTCCCAGCCATGTGGAACTGTAAGTCCAATTAAGCCTCTTTTTCTTCCCAGTGTCAGATACGTCTTTATCAGCAGTGTGAAAATGGACTAATACAGTAAATTGGTACCAGGAGAGTGGGGTGTTGCTGAAACGATACTCGAAAATGTGGAAGCGACTTTGGAACTGGGTAACAGGCAGAGGTTGGAACAGTTTGGAGGGCTCAGAAGCAGACAGGAAAATGTGGGAAAGTTTGGAACTTCCTAGAAACTTGTTGAATGGCTTTGACTAAAAGCCTGGTAGCGATATGGACAATAAGGTCCAGGCTGTGGTGGTCTTAGATGGAGATGAGGAACTTGTTGGGAACTGGGGCAAAGGTGACTCTTGTTATGTTTTAGCAAAGAGACTGGTAGCATTTTGCCCCTGCCCTAGAGATTTGCGAAACTTTAAACTTGAGAGAGATGATTTAGAGTATCTGAGAGAAGAAATTTCTAAGCAGTAAAGCATTCAAGATGTGACTTGGGTGCTGTTAAAGGCATTCAGTTTTATAAGGGTAGCAGAGCAGCCTGACAATGCAATAGAAAAGAAAAACTCATTTTCTGAGGAGAAATTCAAGCTTGCTGCAGAAATTTGCATAAGTTACGAGGAACTGAAGGTTAATCCCCAAGACAATGGGGAAAACTTCTCCAGGGCATGTCAGAGGACTTCACAGAAGCCCCTCCCATCACAGGCCCAGAGGCCTAGGAGAAAATGGTTTCATGGGCCAGGCCCAGGATCCCCATGCTGTGTGAAGTGTGCAGCCTAGGAACTTGGTGTCCTGTGTCCCAGCCACTCCAGCTGTGGCTGAAAGGGGCCAAGGGAGAGCTGGGGCCATGGCTTCAGAGGGTGAAAGCCGCAAGCATTGGCAGCTTCCATGTGGTGTTGAGCCTGCCAGTGCACAGAAGTCAAGAATTGAGGCTTGGGAACCTCTGCCTAGATTTCAGAGGATATATGGAAATGCCTGGATATCCAGACAGAAGCTTGCTGCAGGGGCAGGGTGCTCATGGTGAGCCTCTGCTAGGGCAGTGTGGAAGTGTGGGGTCAGAGCCCTCAGACAGAGTCCCTCTGGGCACTGCCTAGTGGGGCTGTGAGAAGAGGGTCACTGTCCTCCAGATGCCAGAATGGTAGATCCACTGACAGCTTGCACCTTTCACCTGGAAAAGCCACAGACACTCAATGCCAGCCTGTGAAAGCAGCCTGGAGGGAGGCTGTACCCTGCAAAGCCACAGGGGCGGAGCTGCCCAAGACCATGAGAACCCACCTCTTGCATCAGCATGACCTGGATGTGAGACCTGGAGTCAAAGGAGATCATTTTGGAGCTTTAAAATTTGACTGCCCTGCTGGATTTTGGACTTGCATGGGCCCTGTAACCCCTTTGTTTTGGTCAATTTCTCCCATTTGGAAAAGGCTGTACTTACCCAAGGCCTGTACCCCTATTGTATCTAGGAAGTTACTAGCTTGTGTTTGATTTTGCCAGCTCACAGGCAGAAGGGACTTGCCTTGTCTCAGATGAGCCTTTGGACTGTGGACTTTTGGGTTAATGCTGAAATGAGTTAAGACTTTGGGAGACTTTTGGGAAGGCATGATTGGTTTTGAAATGTGAGGACATGAGATTTGGAGGGTACAGGGGCAGAATGATATAGTTTGACTCTGTGTCCCCACCCAAATCTCATCTTGAACTGTACTGCCATAATTCCTACATGTTGTGGGAGGGGCCTGGTGGGAGATAATTTGAATCATGGAAGCGGTTTCCCCCATACTATTCTGGTGGTAGTGATTAAGTCTCACAAGATCTGATGGTTTTATCAAGGGTTTCTCCTTTTGCATCTTCCTCATTTTCTCTTGCCACAGCTATGTAAGAAGTGCCTTTTTCTTCTCACCATGATTCTGAGGCCTTCCCAGTCATGTGGAACTGTAAGTCCAATTAAACCTCTTTTTCTTCCCAGTCCTGGGTATATCTTTATCAGCAGCATGAAAACAGACGGATACAGAGGCTGAGAAGTCCTATAATCAGCCACCAACAGGCTAGAGACCAGGAAAGTCAGTGGTGTAGTTCCAGTCCTTATCCAAAGGCCTGAAAACAGGGAGAGCTGATGGTATAAGTTCAGGTCTGAATTCAGGAGAAAACCAATGTCTCATCTTGAAGACAGGCAGAGATAGAGAATTCTCCCTTTCTCCACAGTTTTGTTCTATTTAATCCTTCAGTGGATTGGATGATGCCTACCCATATTGGGTTGGGCAACCTGCTTTGCTCAGTCTATGGACCCAAATGTTCATTTATCCAGAACGCTCTCACAAACACACACAGAAATAATGTTTAACCAAGTATCTGGGCATCCCATGTCCCAGCCAAGTTGACAAACAAAACTACCCATCACAAAAATTGTAAGACACTAAATCATGTGCACTCTGCTTTCTACTATGTGTTAAATCTATCTGTTCTCCTCTTCCATGGTACCTCTTCTCTTAATTCAGTTCCCCAAATCCTCTCTCAGTCTCTCTCTCTTTCTCTGTCTCTCTCCAGCTTCCTAAATTATATCCTTGCTTTTGTTTTGCTAATTTTCTACAGGGTGTGTTGTGCAAAATAATGTGGTGCAATGGCAAGAAAGCTAGTCTGAGACTCATAAGTCTTGTGAGTTTTTAGACCCAGTGCAAGTCATTCAGCCTTTCCTAGTTCTCAAGTTTCATTAAAGAAATAATTTATATGAAAGTTTTTTCACATAAATGACATAAATACACATCAAAGTTTTGCAAGCTGTGGGGAACTATACAAACATAACATAAGAATGATATATAATTGTATATTGGTTGTTTTCTGTGCTTTAAGAATGGAACCTGAAAGGACCTAGACACCTCTTTGGATGCAGAATTTGAATCTTCTCATTCTGTCTCTCAGAGTTAGGGACATGCATTGAGTTATCTTGGAGAAGTTAAATTTTATTTGTTCTTTGAAGAAGAAAGAGTATATCATATATGCTCAGTGTACCAATTTTTATAACCATTTTATGCAAACATTATATTCTAGAGTCACAGGAGTGCATGGTGCTTAAAAATATGGATGTGGAGACAGACTTCCTGGCTTCGATCTAGTAACTGGCCTTAAGATTTTGGTTCAGTGCACTGACTAAGCCAAGTTTTAGTTTCTTCAACTTCAAAATAGAGATATTATTTTCTTAGGGTTATGGTAAAAATTAAATAAGATCGGGTGTGTGCAACAGCTATAAATATCAGCCCTAAAACTGAGGCGTGTAGGAGGTAGAAATTTATTTTAATAACTCAATTTAATTTGTTTTTAGACCTCCCACTCCACCTGGCTGTTGTGTAAATTAACCTCAGCCCTTTATAGATTGCCTCTCTACTCTCAGAGTTGTTCCAGGTTCTAGACCACTGCTCTTAATAGATATATAAGGTGAATTGTGTATGTAATTTTAAATTTTCTAGAAGCTACATTTTAAAAACTTAGAAGAAAGATATGAATTTAATTTTGATGATATATTTTATTTAACTCAATATATTTAAATATGATCAATTCAACATATAATCAATATCAAAAATTAATGAGGTGTTTTACATTAATTGTTTTGCATGAAGTCATTGAAGGCTGGTATATATTTTACATTCTTAGCACATTACAATTCAGACTAGTCACATTTCACGTGCTCAATAGCACATGTGGCTCATGGCTAATGTATTGAATAGCACAGTTCCAGACCCTTAGATAGTAGCCAGTTGTTTGGGAAGGAGGAAGGGGATGTGGGATCACACTGGTTACTGCTGAGACCCTTTACTCCCCTCACCCACATTTCTCCTTCTGCTTTGACTTTCTAATTAAATTAGGTGAAAGAAAAGAGAGACATACAGAGGAAAACAAAAATTACTATCTCAAAACGTCATCTCATCACATGTACTTACTTCAGTGCTTAGTGTTACTGTACAAAAATGAGCAACTAATCAATGTTAACAATCATTATTATAACTAAAGTCTTTTTCATATTATCATAGCTCTCATTTGAGGTTCTCTTCTTCATTAATATATTCCTCCAGACTTACAATGCATAGTTTTCCAGAATAAGGTAAAGAAGCTCTTAATCTAGCATAACTCTGCTTTATGACATAAGCCTTCTTTGTTCAGAGGAAACAGCTAGAGAAAGAGACAATTTTATTTATGCAATGAGTCATTGTTCATTTCCCACATTTCTTTTGCAGATCTCTCAGTTAAGGGAGAATCAAATGAAATAATTACACATACGGCTGTTAGAAGTCTTTAGAGACAGGTCTATCATGTAGTACGTACCCAATATTAATCAAGTGCTGCTCAGACACTATCTTTTTTTAATTACCGCAACAGTCCTATGAAGTAAGTATTATTAAAATCCCTCCTTTATGGACAAGAAAACCAAGATTCAGGAAGAGTAAGTAAGTAGTCCAGGGGCACACAGATGTTAAATGAAAGAGACAGTGATCTAGTCCCGGTAGCCTGACTCCAAAGCCCACACCGTCTGTTAGCCTCTACACTCTCCCTGGGCACTGTTACCCAAAGTATAAGAGGCAGAGAGCCTTTATCAACTCAATTCACTTGGAGGCTCTGAGTAGCAGGTTTATATACTTTGATTAACACAAACTGATGAAATTGTTACTTGATATATGCAACTTCTTTACTGGGTATGCTCTCTTAAAGTACAGATGTATATATACCATGCTTGTATGGTATCTATATATCTAAATCACCTATATTTATATTTATATTCTCCCTTGCTGATGAAAAGGTAAGGAAACTCAATTTGACTTCCACTTGTAGTAATGATGATAAGGTTATTTGAATTAACTCTTTTGCACACTGAAACTACAAACAGCAAGACAATTAATAAACACAGACATTCACAGCAGCCTAGATGAATTGCTCAGACATACATTGAGTAAAAAAAAGTCAGACACAAAAAATATAAACTGTATGATTCCATTTATATATAAACAAAACTATTGTGTTTAGCGATGTATGTTTAGATGGGAAAACAGTAAAGAAAAGCAAGAACCCGAGTATCAGCAAAGTCATGGTTGCGATTCTCTTAAGGGAAAATAGGATATTATGAAGGGAGGGGTCACAAGGTGGGGCTTCTACAGAGTGTCAACTTTCTATTTCTTGACCTGGGTAATGGTTACACAGCTTTTTGCTTTGTAATAGTTTTTTAAGCTGACATTTAAGTTCTCTATGTGTATTATAACTAGCAATAAAAATGTTTGGAATGAAGAGTCAGGAAAGTAATACAACTATTAAGTAGTGAAGAATCCCACAATAGTGATGACATCTATACAGTGATGAATAATTAGAAAATATAAAGTAAGGTTTCTCAGTTGTCATTGGGTCAGGAGGATCCCCTATAACAGAAGCACTAAGGGGAATTTTAAAGGTGCAAGTTCCCATGATGTCTTCATACTAGATTTTCATTCATTGATTCACCATTATTTATTGAGCACCAGTTACATTCCAGGTACTGTAGGTGCTGAAGATACCACAGTGAACAAAATGACAAATCCTTACTTCTGTGGAGCTTATAGTCTAATAAGGCTTTAGAAGGAATATCCATTTTTACAAGATTCCTGTGTGATTCTTAAAATGAGAACAACTGGCCTATGCGCTAAGCTTTTCTTAAATCATTCCCAGTCCGCACTTGAAAGATTCATGTGAATAAAGTTAGAATTTAAAGAAAACTAGTCTCTATCACATCACAGAAAATCTAAAGCACTTTTGTATAAGTTTAAACATTTTGTTATAACAATTTAATAATTTAAATAGAACCACCTTCAGAAACATAGATACACAAACAAAAACTAGAGCGATTTAATTAAATGGTATATTTAAATGCATCATATTCTTTAAAATCCTCCAGAATCAACTTAAGTTCATGGATATGAAAAGGTAATTTTGAAGTACTACAGACAAGAGTAAAAGAGACAAAGTCATTACTTTGCATTGACCAATAAGACAACAGCCTGTGGTTACATTAGACATTTACAAGAATACCTCTAAGAAATATTAGAGTGAAAAGTCATTAAAAAGGAACATAAATTATTTCATAAGGGTACATTTATAGCTAACAATGTATTTGGTTCTCCAAGGCTTACTTATTTTTACTTTAGAATACCAAACACAAGTTGAGTGTTCAAAATAAGAAATTAGTTAATGGGTACAATTTATGTTATTCAGGTGCCGAATACCCTAAAAAGCCTGGCTTGGCCAATATACAATCTATGCATGTAACAAAATTGCAAAAAACAAAATAAATGAACAAAAGTAAATAAATAAAATTCTTTAGCTAATACAGTCAAAAGAAGAAAGACCTGTGGAGAAAATAATTCTTTTTCTAATCATCCTTCGAACCTTCAGGTCCCACTTCCCTGTCATTAATCTTTTGAGATTTAAAATTATTCCGCCCCCATCATTCTCATCCTGTGTGTATTTTGTGTGTACGTGTGTGTGTTTTCTTAGCATAAATGGAACTTTTATAAGCAAGTGGTTCTTTGAAGATGCAATAAAGAAACTTCCCTGGTTCTGTTTTAATTCCTTCTCCATGACTTAGCTTGGACAGCTAAAATTTTATTCAGGGGATACAAGAGCTTACTGAAGTTCAAGTAGTACTCCTAATCTCTAAAAAAGGAATCTAAGTGTCATTAATAAGATAAATAAAACAACAATCATATCAACAAAACCCAACAAAGATATGAGATCACTTTATTTAAAAATCTCTTATTTACTGTAGAGAACCTTCTTGATATAAAATGATAGAACTGAATATAACATAGATCCCAGGTCTCGACTCCCATTCATTCACTCATGCATGCATGTATTCATTCATTCAATGTGCCAGACACTCTTCTAAGTCCTGGGGATTCATCTGTAAACAAAACAGGAAAAATTTCCTGGCCCGATGATGGTTACATTCTGACTCTGTGTATGTAAAGGGGAAGTGGGAAGGCAGATCATAAACAAAATTTAAAAGTAGGCTATTTAGGAAATTAGAGTATAATAATTGCTATAGACAAAAATAAAGCAGACTTTGAAAGAGGGAGTTGTGGGTAAGAATAAGATTTGAAATTCTACATAGACTGGTTAGAGAAGCCCTCAAGGAGAAAGTGACATTTCTGTAAAAACTTGTAAGAGGTGAGAGAGTGAACTGCTATGATGTCTGGGAGCAGAGCATTCCAGACATGGGTATTCAGATTTGCAAGAGCCAGGGCCTGGGGTGGAAGCATGTACTTGGTCACTTCTCAGAACCTAAGTTGTAAAGTGAGCATATTAATTCACCCCCCTACCTCCACTCTCGAGTGATTCCAAAGGTTATATGAGGTAATGGAGTTAGTCATGGATGTGAAATCTGACACATAGAATTTCCAAGTTTAAAATTACCAGTCATTTGTTTAACATCTAATATATACCAAAAACTGAGTGTATAACTATAAACAAGAACTGCTTTATGATATGAATGAATTTATAATCTTATTTTAGAGACAATGGTCAGGGGATACTTTTAATACATGGTATTTTCTATAATAAATTTAGGGAATTATGGGAAGTATATAGAGTAGAAAATATAATCCACATTTTTTGGATGAGGAAACTGAAATAGAGATACTAATTGATGGAGCAAAATATAGTGCAGGTATTTTGAACCCTGGTTTTCTGACCTATGCTTGCATCAAATCCCTCGAGTATAATCATCTAGGCTAGCAGGTGCGAGCAAGTGAAGCCTAGGACGAAACTCATTATTCCTCATTGCTCCTGCTACCATTTTACCCGTTGCAGCATCACTCTGAGGCTGATCAAGAAAGAAACATAGCCAACTACCTGGCACATGGGCCTTTAATCTGGGAACTTAAGATAAGCTTTCCTCCCCAGATCCTCCAGAGCCAGGGAGTGTAGCTAAAAGTTGTCCCTGGGGTTTGAGTGGGAGGGGGATGGATAGAGCAGTCAGGATGTGGGAAATGAAAATAATCACAGCTTTCACTTGTTTTTTCACATCTGTTTTCTCTTTTGATCCTTGCAACAGTCTCACTAATTAAGCAGGAGTTGTTAGTTCTATAAAAACAAAACAAAACAAAACAAAAACAAACAAACAAAAAAAACCTGCTCAAAGACTGTAAGCACTTTGCTCAAGGTCTTATGGTTAGGAAGTGGGAGAAACAGAACTGAAACCCAGATTTCTATCTCCCAACTCCATTGTTCTTTCATTGATTCCATTTGCATTGGAATAGGGGGAGCTAAGGAATAAGATATTGAGGACTCTGGGTCTAGATTCCTTCAAAGGTAAAATGGAAGGGGAGGAGCCATGGGCTAGATGATATCGTGGATGCCTTTGCATAGGCTGTAACTTCTGCTAGAATGCCCTCCCCACTCCTCTTCCTCTATACAGGGATGCTAATATGCTTCTTATAGAAAATAAACTGTACATTTTGGAGCAGTTTCAGATTAACAGAATTATTGAAAGATAGCTCCAAGAGTTCCCATATATTCCGATCCAACTTCCCCTATTATTAAGATCTCACATTAGTATGGTAGTGTGAGATAATTTGTCACAATTCATGAACCAATATTGATAATTTTTATTAATTAAAGTCCATATTTTATCAAGGTGTTCTCATTTTTTTCCTGGTATTCTTTTTCTGTTCCAGGTTCCCATCCAGGATACCACATTACGTTTAATAGTCACATTTCCATAGGCTTCTGTTTCCCTGACTTTCCTAATTTTCGATGACCTTAGTAGTTTTGAGGATTATGGTAAGGCATTTTGTAGAACTTCTTTCACTGAGATTTGGCTGATGGTTTTCTTGTGATTAGGTGGGGATTATGTGTTTTTGGAAAAAAGACCAGAGAGGTAGAGCATTATTCTAGTCATATCAAGGGTGTATGCTATCAAATGGCTTATCACTTTTGATGTTAACACTGATCACAAACAAACAAACCAACAAAAACAATAACCTTTACGTATATTCCCAAGTCTGCCTGTCTGTTTCACTTCCTGTTTTTCCTCTCTCTTCTCTGATGTCATTGGAAAAATTAAGCCAGGTGTGGTGGCTGGCACCTGTTCTAGAGGCTGAGATGGGAGGATCACTTGAGCCCAGGAGTTCGAGGCTACAGTGAGCTATAATTGTGCCACTACACTCCAAGATGACACTTTGTCCAGGATGACAAAGCAAAACCTTACATCTACAAAGAGAAAAATGTATATGAAAGAATCCTATCGTTGGAAAAATTTTTTTAAAAAAATGAAAATTGGATAAGAAACAATCAGAAAAAGAAATATCTCAAAAGAAGGTTGTTTTTTCGAAATGACAGAGATGAAAACCATGACGCGAGAAATATGTGACAAATGCACAAGCTTCAGTAACTGAGTCGATCAACTGGAAGAAAGAGTATCAGCGATTGAGGATCAAATGAATGAAATGAAGCGAGAAGAGAAACCAAAAGAAAA
>NW_012122487.1:1280922-1360149 GCF_000951035.1 Colobus angolensis palliatus
GAAGAAAAGAAATTTTCAATTGAAATCTAAGGACAAGGATAATTACACATCATTCAGTAAAATCAGAATGGAATTGATCCTCTCCTGAAAATTAGCCAAAGGCTTTTCCAATCAACTTCTCAATTTCATTCAGAGTTAGTTTGTTGCACTTATCGCCTTTTTCCATTACAAATCTACTTGTATGGAAAATTCAACTTAATATTGATTTTTCTATTTGTAATGAAATTTGAGTGAGTTCTTTAAGAAAAAAAAGCTGAAATTAAATTTCTCTTATACTGTTCATGTGTCATTTATAATGAATTTGGGAATCAGAGTGCTCTCCACAAATTACAAATGTCTATTTACATTGCATTGAGACTTTCTTAAATGGCTACAACCATAAAATAATTATTTTGGCAGGAGACAAATATATGGACATTAATATCAAAGCATAACTATACCTGGTTGAACTTAAGGTCTCAATGAACATTTATGCCATCTACACTAGTAGTCACAAGTTAAAAACTAAAGAGTGTTTTACTTCTTTCAACACTTATGGTCCTGAAAGAGTTTGCTCAGGATTGTGACATCCTAGATTGAAAAGGAACCCTAAAAGGCAGTGTGGGGCTGGGAGCGGTGATTCACATCTGAAATCCCAGCACTTTGGGAAGACGAGAGGGCATATCACTTGAGGTCAGGAGTTCGAGACAGGTCTAGCAGCATGACAAAACCGCCCCTCTAATAAAAACACAAAAATTAGCTAGGCGTGGTGGTGGGCACCTGTAAGCCCAGCTACTCTGGAGGCTGAGGCAGGAGAATCACTTTAACCCCTGAGGCGAAGTTGCAGTGAGCTGAGGTTGTACCACACTGTACTCCAGCCTGGGTGATAAAGCCAGACTTTGTCTCAAAAAAAAAAAAGTCAGTTTGGCTTAATGGAAGGTGCAAAATAGATGGATCCTGCTTCTCTGCCTCTACTTCTAATAAGGGGAATGACCTGGAATTACTCAGTTAGGAGCTATGGATTTTCTTTCTGTAAAGTGACCAATAGTACCAGGTGGTCTCTAAGGCTTCATTCTGTTTCAACATTTTTTGACTATAGAGCATCATTTCTAAACACTTAACGCCAAAGCCATAAACTGTTCACAAAACATCTTTCTATAAAGATTTCTGGGCACACGTTCTCAGAAATTTCCTGTATATAACTAAATTATGGCCTTTTGTTAATAAATTAATAGTTCATTATGTTGATGTGGCCACAACAATGCTGAATTAAATTTGGCTTGTGCCTATGAAGGTATTTATCCAATCAGAGTGATGATTTTCAAATAAATGCCTTACTGAGAATATGATTATTCCCACTCAAAAATGAAATGAAAAAAAAATCAATCTCCCTAATTTCTTTTGTGAAATAACTTGGTTGCTTGCATTATTTGGAAAGTTGAGCACCATGTGAAATTGCCTCTGACTGCACAATTTCCTCTGTAGGTAATATAAATTCATAGGGTATTCCAAGACTGACATAGTCATAGTTACTCATTTGAGAGAATAGAGTTGTGCATACCTGCACATCACAGAAAAACACCCACATATACAAAGACTGCATTTTACCAAGACCTGAAATGCAAAAGTAAAAGAGCTAGAATGCCTTCTTACCACCTCCACCCTAACCACACCTTCCTGCCCTAAGCCTATTGCCCAAACCTGGCTATGCCCCAACCACTGCCTCTTTGAAATTTGAAAAGATGTGGTGAGGAAAAGGTGAGTGAAAGAATAAGGTTAGAAAGAGAAACTTGTGAAAAATAGATGAAGAGCAGGAAATTCAGTTGGGTGGGGCTTTCTGGAGTGAATTGTTGTCATTTGGAAATGTAAGAAAGCGATTAAGCCTGTAAAAATAACTAGGATTTTGCTCATTCTCATATATCCTTTGCTATGCTGAAACACTAAGGGAAGGTTGAACAATTCAGTTGAATTAGACAAATAAGAGTTGTTTTAATGACATTGAATACATTTTTGCAACAACCAGTGGTAGTTCAAGAAATTCAATGAAATGCTTTGGTTTCGACCTCTTAAAATTCATAGCTGTCAATTTAATTTTCTTTTCCTTATACCTCCCAGATTGTGCTTCATCGCTGCAGAAAGATCAATAGTTCACTTCCATAGTGGCCTCTCTTGGAACTATCTTAATTCTTCCTTTTTTTCCCTTTGACTCTTTGGACTTTGCTCTTAGAGTGTGTTTGCTGAGTCTTTTTAGCCCTTGCACCTGCTTTGAAGCCATGCAGCCTGCTGAGTCTTTTGAAAGAACAGGTAAGTTCAAAGACAGAACCCAAGAAAAACCAATAACAAGGAAGGGAAGGTGGTATCTAAAGAAAGCACTTATGTCAGGATGTAGCCAATCAGGACTTCAATAATCCGACAAACTTGCGTAGACAGGGCAGATGGAGATGTTAATTTGACAGCTGAGAGTTGGGGAAATGTGCTGATGTGCTATAGTTCCTGAGGAGATAAAGCAAAATGAGAATGATACAGGTGTAGAGCAAAGCCAATTGCTGCTCCAGTGTTAAGGCCAAAATGTGTTGGTCTGGAGGGTCAATGTAGTTTGCATCTATAAAGAATCTATGAAGCAGACATTTGAGCCATTTATTTGGTTTTAGTCACTTTTAAGCAGATAAGCAATAGTAATTAAATTCTCAAAACCATAGCTTGGTTTGTAACTACAGACTTCCCTTGTTACAAATATGGTTCACTTCTTCATTTTTCATTCTGTAAAGTAAAGAAAAACTTAGACAAGGAAGAACTTGTACCTTGCCAAAAGCACATAGTTCTAGGGCATTTATAATTAATAATCAAGCTGCAATTTCTGTAAGAGCAAAGAGGGCCATCTATTACATTAGCATGTACAAACAATTTGGTTTTATTCATCTGAGCTGAGCCAAGATGTTTGTCATACATCAGCAGCCTTGTCAGCATTGCAGAAGTATAAAAGTGAAAAATTTACCGGCATCAGCATTGATTCACTCACCCCTCATGTGGTGACTAAATTAATGAGTATCTCTATATCTACCAAAAGAATCAGAGTTAGAGGTTGCAACAGATGAAAAATATCTCAGTTGAAAGTGATGGAAAAGGAATTTGATTTAATTTTATGACCACAAACATTGAAAATTTACATATATAATGCATTGTAGTGGCAACAGACATCTAGAGTAAATAATACCTTCCTTTAAGCAATTTATGGAAGAAACAGTCACGTACATGACTATAATGTGAGATATTGAAATAAAGGTTAGATGGAGGCACATCATAATAAGTCAGAGAATCAGTTCCTGAGTCCCAGATAGGTGTGAGTTACAATCATATCGCCACTATTTATTATCAGTTTGAACCTGGGTAAGTTACTTAAACTCTTGAAACCTCATCTTCTTTATCTGTAAAATGGAGCTTATGAGAATTGTTTTATATGGTTGTTATAAAGATTAAATGGAATGTATACATACAGTGTTAGGTTAGGATTCTTCCCAGAACTAGTGTTACAGAAAGAGGTTCGGATCCAGACCCCAAGAGAGCGTTCTTGGATCTCGCACAAGAATTTAGGGCGAGTCTGCAGGGTAAAGAAAAGGTAAGTTTATTAAGAAAGCAAAGGAATAAAAGAAAGACTACTCCATAGACAGAGCAGCCCCAAGGGCTGCTGGTTGCCATTTTAGTGGTTATTTCTTGATTATATGCTAAACAAGGGGTAGATTATTCACGCCTCCCCTTTCTAAACCCTACAGGTAACTTCCTGACATTGCCATGGCATTGGTAAACTGTCATGGCGCTTGTGGGAGTGTAGCAGTGAGGACAACCAGAGATCACTCTCGTTGCCATCTTGGTTTTGGTGGGTTTTAGCTGGCTTTTTTACTGCAACCTGTTTTATCAGCAAAGTCTTTATAACCTGTATCTTGTGCTGACCTGCTATCTCATCCTGTGGCTTAGGATGAGTTAACTGTCTGAAAATACAGCCCAGTAAGTATCAGCCCCATTTTACCCAGCCCCTATTGAAGATGGACTTGCTCTGGTTCACAGGCCTCTGACACTAGAAACAATTAGTTCTGATGAAAAAATCAGAGAAGGTATCACAGTGGAGGCTATAAAACTTTAATTTACAGAACAAAATTAGTAGACGCACAAAGTTATTGAAGAATGTGGATGTTTGAGTAGTGTGGAATAGTCTAATGTGACTGAACTAAAGAACATAGGAAGAAGGTTTGAAACCTCAGAGCACAGAGAATTAATTAGTGGCAAGACAAGTAAAGAAAAGAAAACAAGAAAGAAAGAAAAAAAAACAGAAAAAAATCACTTTTATAAGGCAATGCTGAAGAGATGGAGTAACATGATTGCCATATTTTAGACATATAGGTAGCTATGAAAAGGATGACTAATTGTAAACACTTAGGAGACTACTAAATAGCCTTTGTAAATGATAATGAGGAAATACATTTGGGCCATAATTATAAAATAAATATAAGAAAATGGATATAAGAAAAGATTCTATGATAGAATTTGCAAAAAAAAAAAAATTCTCATGTTTGGGGGACAAAAACTCATAAGATTTAGATGCATTCCATCAACACTTTTTCCTTTCTTTTTTTTTTTTTTTTTTTTTTTTTTGAGACGGAGTCTCGCTCAGTGGAGTGCAGTGGGCACGATCCCGGCGCACTGCAAGCTCCGCCTCCTGGGTTCATGCCATTCTCCTGCCTCAGCCTCCCAAGTAGCTGGGACTACAAGTGCTCGCCACCACACCCGGCTAATTTTTTTCTTTTTTTTTGCATTTTTAGTAGAGACGGGGTTTCACCATGTTAGCCAGGATGGTCTCGATCTCCTGACCTTGTGATCCGCCCGTCTCGTCCTCCCAAAGTGCTGGGATTACAGGCTTGAGCCACCGCACCCGGCCAACACTTTTTCCTTTCTTAAGGTTTAGATTATTAATAATGCTGTTCATTATTATAGTTGACTATGAGTTTTAACAAAATAATTCTAAGGTAATAGTATCCTTGCTCATAAATTGTTTGCTATCTGGGCTGCAGATTTAATAATACATACATAAAGTCTGTGTTTGCAGTTGTTTGATCTTAGGGCAGTGGTCTTAGACTGGCATGTATCAAAATCATCCGGAGAGCTTGTTAAAACACAGACTGCTATGTGTG
This sequence comes from Colobus angolensis palliatus, assembly GCF_000951035.1. Lineage (NCBI taxonomy): Eukaryota > Metazoa > Chordata > Mammalia > Primates > Cercopithecidae > Colobus > Colobus angolensis. The sequence goes on from NW_012122487.1 coordinate 1,286,085, forward strand.
TGTCCAGAGTTTCTGATTTGATAGGTCTGGGGTGATACACAAGAATATGCTGCTCTAGAGACAATACTTTGAGAACCACTGGTTGAATATATACTATATAAAAGCTTGTCTCATTGATTAAGGTCTAGTGGGTTTCCTCTGGGCAAAAGCTAATTAAATTAGTCCACTGGGGAGAATGGGGAAAGTATTTCAGTCTCTTCTCTAAGAAAATTAATCACAGGATTAGCCTGTGCCTTTCCTGATCCTGGAGTGGTAGCCCAGAAATTCCCTACAGAATTTCAGTTTGTAGGTTTTGGTTATTGAACTCTCATTTGCCCCAATCTTAAATGAGCCATATTAATTCCAGTCTTAAGAGCTTAGGACAACTTGGACAACTAAAAGTTTCCGCATTAAAGTTTCCACATTTTCATGTAGATAATACCCAGTTATTTGGGGGGGGTACAGTATTAGATAGGATAAAATTTCATGTCAAATTCTTTAACTGGACTCTGTCTTGTGGTAATTTGAAATTTCCATCTCATTGCAAAGAAAATAATAAGAGAATGGTTTAGCATCAAAGGAAAAAGACAAATGAAGAATAAGGAGAGGAGGAGGACAGGAGGAGGAGAAACAAGATAGAGTCAATATTCCTAATTTTCCATTTCTTAAAACAATTGAATATGGTGTGTGGGGTAGAACTCTGTGTCAGAGATGACTGCCAGGTTTTATCTTGGATGACTGGTGGACATAGCTATCAACCAAGATAGGAAACCCTAGAAGGGGAGCAGATCTTGCCAGGAAGATAATGAAGTTAAATTTACATAGTCAAAGAGATTTTCAACTCGAGATCTTCCACAGACATTACAGATTTGGTGCTTAGAGATAAAATCCAGTTTGGGATGTAGACTTTGGGACTTGTCTAAATACAAATAATACTAATACCTATGGGATTGGATAAGCTTGCCTAGGAAGAGATCATAGGATAGAGAGAAAGCAAAGGAATCTTGTTTTTAATTTGCTAAGGAAAGTATATACTATTTCAGTTGTTTTTTTTTGTTTTTTGTTTTTTTTTCTTTTCTGAAAATAAGTATAGGAAGGGTTTGGATACCTTGAAGTGTAAAAACTTTATTGCTATGTGTCCAAGTCCTTTACTGCTATAACAGAATGCCACAGACTGGATAATTTGTAAAGAAGAGAAGTTCATTAGGTTTATGGTTCTGGAGGCTGGGAAGTTCAAGACCATGGTGCTGGTATCTGGTGAGTGTCATCTCATGGTAGAAAAGTGGAGGGCAAGACAGCATGTGTGAGAGAGAGCATGAGGGGCCAGCCTTGCTTTTATGACAAACTGTTCTCAGGATAACTGATTCCCTCTTATGATAAATACATTAATCCATTCATAAGGGTTTCACCCTCATGACCCAATACCTGTTATTAGACTCGCCTCCTTGCACTGTTACATTGAGGATTAAGTTTTCAACATATTATTTTCAGGGACACATTCAAACCATATCATTAGGGTAATACTATGGGCATTTAAGGACTATCACTAAACTTTGGAAGACTTCAGCATGTTAACATTGATGGTTTACCATGAAATGACCCTTGAAGCTAATATCAGAGAAAGAAAAATTGGACTAAGTAAACTGATTCCCATTGTGATATTTCTTACCACATATATTTTAAATTCTTTATAGATTAGTAGGATATTCAACCTAAAATCATCCGCTTTCTAGGCAATTGAATATTTCTCAAACATTTAAAATTATTTAACAAGACCTCAAACTGTTGGATTAACTCTGTAGTGAAATCAGATTATGTTATTAGAAACAATGACTTGACACTTTTTATGTCTAGGACTTTGCTACATTTTCAACCTGCATACCATGGAAAGAATTACAGAATATAAAAGCTGAAGTTGACTGTAAAGATGACTCAATACAACCCTCTGATTTTACAGGTTAGAACATGTAGACCCCCAAGGGGCTAACCAATGTACTAAAGATGATTTAAGTAAAAGTAGAGTCTGGACAGGAATCCAAGCCTCTTGACTCCAACTCCTGTGCTTTTGTCCTAAGGGGTGCTGCTACTCTCCAAGAGCACCCCAAAATTATTACATTACACATTATCTTTAAGCAGGCACACTTTTCCTTCCTATTTCTCTTCACTCTAGAGTTTAGAAACAAACAAACAAACAAACAACCCTAATCCAGATACAGGATATGTATGAAGCATCTCCAGGAACTATTTACATGAATAAGTGAGAATTGTGGGTTAATCCCAGCATTCGAAGTTGAAAATGGACAGAGTAAATTAAAACTAAGAAGCGTGACAGAAAAAATTAAAACTCTTTTACTCAGCACTTTCCTTTTCCACCCTTAAAATAAGCAGTCTGCTCCTAAAAATAATGCCAATTTAAAAACTGAAGCCAGTAAAGGATGATTTTGCCAATGATGTCAAACTACTTTGACGGAATCATTTTGGTTTCATGTAGATGCTGCTTTAGACTATACACAAATGTATGTGTGTAGTTGTGCTCAAACACACGTATGTAGACATAGATATATATATAATCTCATATATATTTGTTATATTATATATGTATTTTTTCCTACTTCCTCCTATCTCCTCTAGAACTAGTTTCTTAAGAAGGTCAGGGAAAGCAAAAGTACCAAATCACTGTGTTTCTAACATATCCTGAGATACCTTGCAGAAAAAAAGATAAATTAATAGGAGGTTAAAAAAAAGGGGGAAAAAATTAATTAAATGCTGCACTCCGTTGAAGAGTGCTAAGTGAGTCACCTTTGGATGGAGACCTTCTGGCAGTACTGATATGGGCTGGCTTCCTGTACCTTGAACTCTACCTATAGAAATCACTGCTGTTACTGACTCAACGGTTCTGCTTGTTTGTCAAAATAGGGTGCTGCTTCTCAATACAGCTGTGATTCCACAGAGCTCACTAAGAGCATAACATGCTTAATAGAGTTTATATCAGGACACTGGAGGTCAGAGCCCTTCCCCCTTTTTCCACTGTGCATTATATCAATTTTCCCCTTAGTGTCATCTAATTTAATTTAATTTTAGTGTAAGGGGTTCAAAAGGCATGTCCTCAAACAACTGTCTTCCTTTTTCTTTCCAATAACCCCTCTTTAATTGTTAGGTAATAACTGACACTCAAACAGTGTAGGTGGTACTAGTAAATTCTTACATATAAATACATTTGAATGTATTCCCATTTCAGGCTTTGTGTAAAAAATAAGTGATTTTTTTAAAAAGTATGATTCTACAAGCTCTCGTATCTGTTCTTCGAATCTAAGGATGACGTATTTGAGGGCTTCACTACTAGAAGTCAAAATTGAGTTAAATACTATATTCCTAAGTCAAAATTTCCAAGGAATTTTCTCTACTCCCAAAGCCAGTTCATCCTATATCTTATGAATCTTGCTTTTTTTTAGGTTCTTTGAACCAGCCTGTCTTAGCTTTTCAGGTGATAATATCTCCCAGATTTACAAACATGAAAGGGAAGGAATTCTAAAGATAGACCTCATATTACATTGCAAGAGCAGGCCATTAAATATATATATCTGAGTCATCTTGACATCCCCATGTGTTCAGAGGCATCAATGTCAGTGTCAGTTTCAGCAAAAGTAGGACCACCTCACAACGGGAATCCACTGTCTCAGTGCTAATTATCACCGGTTGTACCATCTTAAATCCTGCACAGTTGGCTGCTGGCAAGTGCTCCATCAAGCTTGCTCTGCCCTGGACCTGTTTTGGTCCTCCTGAAAACTACACACAGGTTCTTGGAGCCTTGAGTTTCAAGGGGGTCTCCATAAATGAGTCATTCTCTACTGGTGAGTGCAGCATTTTTTGTTTCAAGAGGGAGGAAAGAGAAAACCCACTCAGGGCTACAGGCACACGCTCAGTCAACTTCTCACTCCATATGCATGTAAAAACTCATATGTCAGTGCTGGCCCCAGAATTTTGTGCAGACATACCCTTTGAACCCTGTACTAAAGGCAGGAGGAAGCAGCTTCTTCTTTTTTGTCCTCCCTGTCTCCACTCCTCACTACATTTGGTCTTACAGCCAGAGTCAAATCATCCAAGTCAATGACAAGAGTTAACTGCTCTATATAAAACAGTTTTCCCTGTGACTCATTTGTTTTCAGCGACATCCTATGCATACCAACTGCAACATCAGTACAAGTCCCAGATTAATGCAAGTCAGCTAATTGTCCTAGAATGTGAAAGGCAAACACCAGTGGGACTTTAAATAATGGAATAACTTCTGCTCTTGATAAATCATCTCTGCTTTAAATACAATTATAGAGGCCTTGCAAATAGAACTATTTAATTAAAACTTTTAAAATGATGTATACCAATTTCCAGAGTAAATCAGGTGTGTGAATTCAACTGTAGAGCAATGTAAAGTGTGTTTTTAGATTGAATAGACTCATTACGAGCCATCTATGTGGTTTATGTGCTTTTTAATTTACTTCAGCTTCACTGCTCTTGTTTCTTGTCATTTTTCTTTTAATCCGTCATGAACTAGAAAAATAGTTTAAATTTTTAAAATTTATAGTTTATCTTTTATGACTTCTCGTCTTATGCTTTTGTAATTTTGCATTTGCAAAGCACATTAGTTAACAAAATAATTTTAACCATGCATCTCCCTTCATTGTTGATACAACAGACCTCCTCATTACCCACTTGAGGAAACTGGAGGTTCAAGAACTCCAGTGATTTGTCATAAGTCACATTGCCAGCAAATCACAGAACGGTGGCTGGAACATTGGATTTCTAAAGCTAAGTTCCCTTTTAATCATAGCTGCACACTGTTACCCATCCATACCTCATGCTTTTCTGTCTCTAAGCCTTTACATACACAAATATTGCCCTTGCTTACTTACCTTCTACCTCCTGCCCAGCTCACAGAGTCTCTGAAGTTCTGCACTGTGTCGGAGGGGACTGTGCTGTGTCCAGGCTAATTGGTCTTCTCCAATTCTCCATATGTTAAGGCTGAGCCTAAATGTGTCTGATGGGGGAGGTAGAGGTTATGTGACTCTCAGGAGAGATGTGAAGATATGACTAGAATAGGTTTACTCCGGTAAATGTAAAATGTCCCCTCACAGTACAATTTGAGCTAAAAGCATACTCCAAATCATCTCTTTTACAATGTAGTCATGTTACCTAAAATATCCAACAGTAGAGACTCACTCCCTTAATGCATAACTTCTGTGAACGTTTTCCTTTCCTTCCTTCCTTCCTTCCTTCCTTCCTTCCTTCCTTCCTTCCTTCCTTCCTTCCTTCCTTCCTTCCTTCCTCCCTCCTTCCCTCCCTCCCTCCCTTCTTTCTTTCCTTCCTTCCTTCTTCTTTTTCTTTCTTTTCCCAATATGAAGATGCCTAGGTGGTAGTTACTCTTTAAAATTGGCCTCAAACAATTCCATCTTTCCATGTGCACACATGTTATCCCATCCACCAAGGGATAGAGCTTACGTCCCTGTCTCTTGAATTCAGGTTGGGCCTACAAAGAACTAATGTGCTAAGACTTCTAAGCCCAGGCATTAAGAAGGCCTGGAATCTTTTAATTCCTTCCTGTTGGAGTTATGAGACACCATGTACAAAGTCTAGGCCCATCTGATGGAGAGAGAGGCCCTGGAAGATGAGAAGCCAGGCAGAGAGATCCGTGGAGGAGCGCCAAGCTATCAACCACAAAGTCCCATCTGCAGCCCAAATACCATCTGACTATAACCTCAAAAGAAATCCCAAGTGAGGCCAGTAGAGGAACCATGCAGGTTCTAGCCAAACCAGAAAATCATAAAATACTTTTTAAAATGGTTGTTGCTTTAAGCCACTAATTTTTTAAATGATTTGTTATGGAGCATAATTTGTCATTTACGCTTGATTCTGAATGTTCAGGAACCCTCAACAAGTCCTCGAAAAATATGGGCCCCAAATTAGGCCACTTTTGAACAGATTTGGGTGATCTAAGGCAGCATGGTGGTAGAAGGTATATGATGGTCTGTGAGTAGGGGAAAGAGAATTGCTGCCAAAGATAGAATAGAAATCCAGAAAAGGGAAAAACAGGAAGAAAAAGCAACACTTGTTCAGATTTTAGATTCAGTTCTATATAACTCTGAATCTTTTTCTTGTGTTCCAAGTTTTGTTTAAAATAGAGACAAATGTCACCCATAGTACGGGTTTAACACTTCAAGGAGTGCATCTATTTCCATTTTTTGTGATCATTTCTGGGTTCAAAAATTAAAAAGGAAACTCAATGATGAAAACTCATCAAGTTATCCTTTTTAAGGGTTGGATCTTAGCATTATGGAAAACAGCACATTGTTTGGCACATGGTAGCCACTTTGTACTTCCCTCCCTCAATTCAGCTAATATGGGGCTCTGCCAGACCCTGAGCAGTTAGGGTACAGGGAAAGAGACTCTCATAGATACCCATGGGTTGGTTCTGGACCCTGTCTTCCATCCAAAGGAGAAAAACTGGATCATCACTTGTCCATTTATTATTTAGCCTGGTAGTGTCTGTCTAGCTAATGCCCACAAAACCTTGGATAAAGCTAAGAAATTTAGAAGAAACATGTAAGTTAAAACGAGCTCAAAGTCACTTGCTTCTTCTATTTATTTATTTGGTCTGAGATGATTCCCACATTCACTTACCACATGGCATTAAATCATTCTGGTCCTTGAGTTATTATTACATGATTCAAAGAGTATAATTTACAGAATTGCCAGCCCAGGCTGCACTCTATTCCACACCAAAAAAGGACCACAAGGAGGGGAGAAGAAAAATGACTGTTTCCTGGTAGCCCATATTTACGCAATTTTCTCCCACCACAGATTGTTTTGGCAGTCTAGACAGAGTCTTGTAAAATCCTTTTCTGATGTCATCCACATCCTTCCTTGATAAGTTCAAAATGAATCCAGAGCAAGCATGGCTCCTCTAGCCATGTTGTACAAATAATTAGTGCAGTGCCACCCGGAGAGGGCTTTGCACTCCAGTGATTTCCACATGAGAGGAATGGACTGATGAGCTGGCCACCAGATCATGTAAATATGTGGCAGAAAATGCAGCTGCTGAAGGGAAAAAAGAAACACACATGTGGGCATTTCATGTTTTAAAAGAACTTTGTGGAAAATGGAACAGATCAGAGAGAGAAGTAGTCTAGATTCAAGGAAAGAAAGATCAAGGAAGTTATTTTCTTATTGAAGCCAGGAACGTTGTATAGAATTAATGATTCCTTAAAAGGCAGTTTAAAAATGTATTTCTAAGGGAAGACATTAGATCATATTTCTATCACATTTTGTACAATGGGAAAACGCTTCCAGGTTAGGACTTGAAATTCAGGTTATAAGAGCTGGAATTTATTATTTCATCATTTTACTCATTTATCCATCAGTAGATGAATAAATGAACATACCAACATACGTCTTCTCTAGTAGAACATAAAATATACAAGATACATTCAAACAGTTATCAGGCTTATAGCCTCATTGAAAATCAATGCCAATTTGTTAGAAAATAATGTATTGATCAGCAAACAATGACAGATATGTCCTCTGTTAAAGACTTGAAATTTTCCTTTGCTCTCAGTTTTTATTTTCATGTGATTATACCCTTCTTGCCTTCAGCTGCAACTGAAAGAAAAATGCTTCTCCTGTTGCACTTTTAAAATTCTCTAGTTACAGTCTCCAAAAATAATGAAATTGTATAAAGTTGAGTAAGAAATGTTTGATTCCATTCTTCCTGCATTTTCTCTGCAGTTGGTTATTTCAGAAAAAAAAAAAAAAAAGGAAATAGTTGACATGTGTGTTTTTTTTTTTTTTTTTTTTCTGCATCCTGACATATTTCTCAACTCCTCAGCCTCTCCTCTTTCTATCCTGCCTTGTTTCTGGCCATCTTCTCTTCTTGTTTGGCTGTTATATTATCTTCCTCAGTGTTCTCCTGTACAATTCTCACACATAACTCAAATCATGTTCTCTCCTCACTTAAAGCCATGTGATAGCCTCTGAACCCCTCACCATGCCCTGCCATCAGCTTCAGATTGCATGTGCTCCTACCTACCCTTTGCTGGAGCCTTATCTTCCACCATTGCTTGAACCTCCAGGTTCTCTGAAGCATCCAATGCATTGGCCAATTCTGCCCCTCCTTCACTTTGTCTGCCTGGCAGATTACTACTCATTCTTTATGAAACAAACCTCATGTGTTCTTGCCATCAATCCGTGTGGTCCTACTGGGCTTCTTTGTTTGACCAGTCCTGGTTCCACATTCCACAGCTGACACCACATAAAAACAGACCTTGGTCACTCTTAGACTGGCCACAGCTTCTCGTTGAACTCACTGCTGTTCTCAAGCTTACTTCTCCCAACTCTGTGCCTTCCCAGTCTCTGACCTCTACTACATCCCTCAGAGAGATTTGCCTCTCTGGCTCTGACCTTTCATTTTATTTTTGACTACCATCTGTGTCATCTTCCTTGATAATCCCACTCTCAGTTGTGTAAACATTTCACTAGGCTGGCTCTTTGGCCTATATTACCTCAGCCTTACCCAGCAAAGAATCCCCCATTTTCCCTAGAATTCCCAAAGAGACCATGTGTTCTATTCTTTCCAGTAGAGATCATGTTGTATTGTCTTAATGTTTTCACCAGGCAGCAAATTCCTGAAAAGCAGGCATGATGTCTTACTCTTTTTGCTGTCCTTGGGGCATAATTTAGTGCCTGATGTATAGCAGTATTTGTTGAATGAGTGAATGTGATTTTTGTATTTCCTACCTATCCACTTCATTATATCCACCTGCTTTATCAGATTGTTTGGAATACAGTGGGACTTCAACAAATATATTTGGATTAAATGAATAAAGTTGTTAATATCCTCCTGTAGCACTTGACTTGTTACAGTGAGCATAAATAGTGTTTGTAATTTTTAAATTGAAAAGGAGACAAAACATTTTGGAAAACAAAAATAGGTGGTTATGTCCTTCTAAGTTAAGCACTGTGAACTCAATTTAGAGACTAAATTAGGAATATTTCCTTAATTAATAATTTGCAACTATATGGAAAGAGGTGCTGAAGTATTGTCCATGGACAAAAAAGGGACTTTCTAAATAGGTGCACAAGAGAAATAATATTAAATGTCGATTATTGTCAAACTCTAGAAAAATCGGCTTGCCTGCAAAGGAAAGTATTCAAAAAGTGTTTAATAATAGTTTGAAGAAATGTAACAGTGATATATTTTTCAAAGATGTGTATCCCCAGTAATATTAGTTATAGATATATTATCATAAATATGTATGATAAATAATAAATGTAAAAATGTAAAAGTCATTATTGTAACTTGTTAACTGTTCCTTTCCCTATTTATTTATCACATTTTCATTATTAATTCACTCAGCTAAGATGAATCAATGCATTCTCTGCGCCAATGACTGGGCAGATGCAAAGTACATCATATGCTGGAAGAAAGAAGCCTATTCAAGGCACAATTTCAGGAACAGTTCAGCTATCCAACTTAGCCTTCTCCAGGAACTAAAATCTTAAAATAGGTAGGGTCTGTATGTAATTCAATTTCACACATAACTAGAGAAATAGAAATTAAAACCACAGTGAGATACCATTTTCACCTATTAGTTGCAATAAAGAATATGAGATAACGGATACTGGTACAGATATTGGGAAATTGCTACTCGCACACATTGCTGGCACAGGTTTAAATTGCTAAAGCCATACTGAAGAACAATTTAATAAATATACAGTAAAATTAAAAATGTGTCCATGCTATGACCCAGCAGTTCCACTTGAGTACATTTCTTAAAAACAAAAATGAAAACATTCTTGCTGTATAGGCTATACAGAGACATGTTCATTACGACATATCTTTTATCAGCAAAAATCTTGATGACTGACTTCTTGTCCATCTGTAGGTAAGAAATAAATAAATAAATCATAGCATACTTCTATGGCTGTCTATACCAGTTAAAATAATCATAAATGTATCTAAAAATAATGTTGACTAAAAAGTTATATATTTATTTATGTAAATTTAAAAGCCCAAAAAGTTGACAGTAATGGATACTATTACATGTATATAAAAGTATAAAAACATATTTGGAAGTGCACACTCAAAACTCATTTTGGTAATAGTTTCTGGGAAGTGGGAAGAGGAATGAGCCTTGGGGGTTGTAATTAAGAGATATTTATATTTATCTGCAACTTTTAATTTCTTATATAACACTGGCAGCAAGCAACTGTGACAAAACATTAACAATTGTTAATTCTGTGTACTGGAAATATGGGTATTTATTATATTATCTTTATAACTTTTCTATATTTCTTTCATTTCTCCAAAAATATACACACATGAGGGAGAGATTTCTGTCCTCAAATAAGCTTGCTAAACCCAGTTTATCAAGTTTTTTAAACAAAGTTTAAAACTTTTTTTAACTGCAGGATGTTTCAGAGTCTTAAATATGACATATTATGAATTTTCAAGAAGTAATTATAGTGTATTAAAGAAAAGGAGTTATAACTCCAGATTTCAACACATGCTATGAAGGAGCAAAGAGGCACAGTGAAGACTGAAGGCATAGAGTGAGCGAGGGAACCTACACAGAGGACAATCATGATCAGGAATGGCCTCCCCTCATGGGTGATATTTACATCAGGATGAGTAAAGAGTCTGCCTTTCAGTGTTGGGTGGAGGAAGGAGAGGAAGAAATAGCATATGGGCAGGTTCCAAGATGGGCCAGAGCTTGGGGCAGTTGTGAAGTGAAAGGAGTTGGGACCAAAGAGGACCCTTGTTGAGATTCTATCTGAAATATAACAGGATGCCAAGGAGAGTTTACCCAAGACACTGTGGGTCACACTGCTGTCTTCTCTGCATGGCTGTGCCCCCCGAACCTCTCTGTGGCCTGAGGAAGCAGTATTATCCTTGGCCTAAAAGAGCCAGTGTTCACAATGGCAAATAAACATGTAAAGGAACAATTCAGGGTGCTAAGAGCACTGTAGAGGTTAAAAACGAATGACATGGGAGCACGAGTTAGAGGCACAAACCCTGCCGGTGAGAGGCTCCTTCCAGAAGCACAGGTCTAGCCGTTGAGAGCACTGTCCACAGCACATTAAATAGTTTACAACTCAGCTGCCCTCTGCCACCTGGTGCATTTCTAGTGTCACATTGCAAAGCGATAATACATATCCAGTGCCAATAAAAGTGAATCATAACGGAAAAGTTAACTTTCTTCCTATCATCCCTTCAGACCCAGCCTGTCCCCTGCTGCTACTGCCACTGTGATCTTTCTACAATACGTGTCTGAGCATGTGACTCCTAAGGAGGTCCTTTGTCCACAGAATTATATCCAGGTTCCTTAGGATGGCAAATCAAGTCCTTCTCAGTCTGGTTCCTCCTACGTGTTCAGCCTCCACTTCCTCCACTTTCCCATGTACACTGTTCACTGTGACCAAATGAACACCTGTCTATTCCCCGAACATATCATGCTCTTTCCAACCTTCATGTCTTTCCTTTGCATGCTGTTCCCCTGCTTGAGATGTTCCTTCCCCTCCTGTTCACTGAAGGGAATGAGTACCTTCTCCGTAAAACCTCACATGACTCCATAACATGATGGCTCCACCCACTTTATATAAGCCGATTGTAAAGGATTGTTTGCACATTTGTTTTCATGGTAAACTGATTGCCTCAGGGTTGGGGATTCCATATTATTAATTTCCCTACCCCTGGTATAACACTGTGACCAATCCATAATGGGCATTCAATATGCATTTGATGAATTGAAGTGGAGACTAATTGGCAAGGGAAAAAAATCTCAGAAAGCATTTTTTAAAAGCCATTTGGAATAATCTTCATCAGTATCTGTTGTTTTGGAGTATCTGTGTCTTTGCTGCCCTCCATTAATGTAGCTCACCAAGAATTGTCATTAACTATAAGACTATTCAATCAAAGAATACAGGCTTTTCCAAGATGAAATATTAAGAATGTAAACATTACAGTAGTGGAAACTCTTGCTGGTTGCAAACTACTTATAAAAAATTCCAAAATCTCCCACATGAAAGTATGAAGATGCCCTCTAAAGAGGATATTACTAAAAAGTCTATTATAGCTGGCAGTTACTATAGGCCAAGTACTCTCCTAAGGGCTTTACTTGGGTTATCTCTCTCAGAACTTATTGCAAGCATATGAGGTAAGTATTATTGTGGCACCCATTTTACAGATGAGAAAACTGTAGCACAGAGGCCAAGTAATTTGTCAATGTCACATAACAAGGAAGCTATGATTTGAACCAGTCAGCTTGGTTCCAGAGACTAAGCTCCTAGTCTTCATGTTATACTGCTTCTCAGTTTCTTCCTGTAATTAGTTTATGTTGCCAGGATTCATTCTTTCTTTCTTTCCTTCCTTCCTTCCTTCCTTTCCTTCTTTTGAAGTTATTATTGGATACTCACTTTTTTTTCCTTTTTTGAGACAGGTTTGCTGTGTTGCCTAGGCTGTAGTGCAATGTTGCGATCCTGGCTCACTGCAACCTCTGCCTCCCAGGTTCAAGTCATTCTCATGCCTCAGCCTCCTGAGTAGCTGGAATTACAGGTGGCTGCCACCATGCCTGACTAATTTTTAAATTTTTAATAGAGATGGGTTCTCGCTATGTTGCCCAGGCTGGTCTCAAACTTCTGGGCTCAAGTGATCTTCCCGCCTCTGCCTCCCAAACTGCTGGGATTACAGGCATGAGCGATGGTGCCTGGTCAGATACTCATTTCTTAATACAAGTGTTAATACTTAAAATATTTCCACGGTGGTTGACAGACAGGCACCTCTCTGAGACTAATGAATAACATCGTATTATTCTGGTCTTCCTGGTCTCACCACATGCCCAACTAAGGTCCAGTGACATAGAAATAAAGCTGGAGTTGCACTGATTGTTGCTCCAGGTGTATGGCCTCAGTGGCATGGATGAGTTGGTATCCATGCAATTCTTAAATATTTTTAATATCATCCCTAAACTTAACAAAATCAACTTATGAACCTTAGACTAAAGATAGCGGTAAAGTAGGCAGGGAGAGGTTCTGTGAGTTTCTTAACAAAAGTTGGAAAGAAATTACAAATTTCTGCCCATCTTTGGAGGGGTTGCTGCTTGTGGACAAAGCGTGGGCTTTGAATTAGATAGAAATGGGTTTGTCTCTTATCTCTACCATTAATAATGATATGACTTTGTGGCAATGAATTAACTTTTCAGAACTTCAGTTTGTTCACTTAAGGATGGTGCTAATCTTTCATGGACACTATGAGGACTAAGTAATAGAAAGTACATGAAGTACTTAATTTAGTGTTTTGTATAATACAAAGGCATTGCTCAGATGATGTGAGATGTGCTAGGTACTATTGTTATTATATAAAGTAGGCACAGTAGTAGTGTCTACTTTATAAGGTGGTTATAAACATTAAATGAGTTAAAAGCAAAGCTATGATTTTGCACCAAGCTTGAATAATAAACCTTCAATATAGATATTGGTTATTATCATTTTGTCATAAGTTAATTCTGTTTAAAGTTTGTAATTTATGTCCTACTTTTTAAGAAGAGACCTTCTACTTTTAAAAGAATTCTTTCTAAGCTGAAGCACTGTGGAAAAAAATACTATGGAAATAGAAATACTTTTTTTCACCTTTGTATAAGAATTCAAACCCTAATATAGCTGATATAGCAGTTTTAAATGATGTTTATGACTTTACTTTGTAAAACTGATAAAAATCATTTTCAACTTAGGAAAAGCCAAACAAATATCTCATTTATAAGGTCTATCACAAACATGTTTTAACATTTTGTTTGAATACTTTGAGGCAGTGGTGAGTGTACTCTAATTCTGAGAGACAATTATCCAAAAAGGAAAGGATAAAACGACATTAGTTTACATTTTGTTTTCTACTGGTTTTGACAAAAAGAAAATGAATGTTGAAGTGAAAAATCAAAATGAGATCCTTTGGAAGAAGTTTTATAGTTTTATTTTGTTTTTGGAACTTCTAAGGGGGATTTTTTTTTTTTTTTTTTGAGATGGAGTCTGTCTCTGTCACCCAGGCTGGAGTGCAATGGTGTGGTCTCAGCTCACTGCAACCTCCGTCTCCTGGGTTCAAGCGATTCTCCTGCCTCAGTCTCCTCAGTAGCTGGGACTACAGGCAGGTGCTACCACATCCATCTAATTTTTGTATTTTTAGTACAGATGGAGTTTCACTATGTTGGCCAGGCTGGTCTTGAACTTCTGACCTCATGATATGCCCACCTCAGCCTCCCAAAGTGCTGGAGACTAGGGTGCTGGTCTCGTGAATTCCCAAAATGACACGAAATCCCACTGAAACTTTAGTTGCCACAGGCAACCAACAAAAACACTAACACAGAGAGGGTTTTCTAGTTTTAAAGTAATTTGCTACGTAATTTCTGAAATTACCGAATGAAGACTGAGAGAATTAGTTCCAGTTCTGCCTTGGCCATTAGTGACATCTATGAACTTAGGTAATTTGTTTAACCTCTCTGCCTCTCAGGACCATCATGTGTAATGTTTCTGGTCAGATGTGGTGTTTTTATTCTCCATTTTAAGTTCCTCTAAATTTAAGATTCCAATAAGCAAATCTAGGGGAAAACAAACGAGTAAAACATTTCTAACACTGCATGTGTTGGGCTTCACAATGAGCAGGCTGCTTAATTCAATTAACTCACATTTATTAAACATTTATTAAGTGCTAGGCACTACAGATGTAAAACTGCATTCTCCCGGAGCTCCTATTCAGGTAGAAGAGATAGTAGAATAATTTATAAAACTGCAAAAGATGTTGCTGGGTGGGTGTCATCAGAGTCAGAAGATTATGGGTAGCTTCCTGAGTGAAATTTGAAGGATGAATGTTGAACATTTAGGCCATTCTACAATTAATAAAACTAAAGAGTAAATGAACTTGCTGTCGTTCTAAGTTGATGGTCTCATGTATATCTGTATGAAGTGGCCCCTTTGATGAACAGGCAACCCTTTGGTTGGGTACTGGACACTTCAAGTACTGTTGCTACTCAGCAAATAGTTTAGAGTTCTCCGCAGGCAATTCTTGCAAGGCCGTATTTATAACATTTTGTAAACAACTGAAGTGGGAGGACAAACCTCCCACTGTCACTACCGCCTTCCCTGCTCAGGACTCACTTCCTGTCCACTCCCACTAGGCAGGAATAGGGCAGACTCAATGCTATTTTCAGCCAATAGCACCTCTCAAATGAGTTACCAAGCAAGGCAGAGCATACATTTAAAAGAGATAAAGTCGGCACAGCAAACGATGCTTATGTGGTGTTCTGTAAAGAGCCAAAATGGCTTCAAGAACTAAAGGAATGCCATTTAAAATCTACAGAGACATTGTCTCTTGCACCCCCAGAAAGCTAAATTCCCTCTTATAACAGCCAGTCTCTTCAAACTAAACTTCCAACCCTTTTTTTTCTTGCCATTGGCTTTGGTCTACTTGCTTGTAAGATGATTTTTCTTTTCAAAAAGTTGTTTGCTCTATTCTGGGCAGAAAATTAGAACCCAGGAGGATGTATTATAATCTGTCTCCTCCCAGGTAGGAGGTAGTTGATAATAATACCTACAACACTTTTGGAGTCCTATTCTGAGCCAGTTTCTTTCACAATTAGCTAGTTTAATTTTTTCAATTATCTGCAACGGCAGGCATTATGTTCCTTGAAGACTGAGAACTCAGAGATGTTAACTGACCTAATGGCAAGAAAATGGTAATAAGACATTAAAATGTTTATCTAGCCAGCATTCATCCTATATGCTGGTGGAATGTTTAGGTGATATCTCTGGGGATGTGAGCTGGGAATTCAGTGTATCTGCTAAACACCTTGTGTTTTCTCTGCAGAGATCCAGCCACCCTGGAGCTGAAGTCAGAGGGAGGTATGGGCCAGGTAAGATGGATACTTTGGCAAAGCAGGAAAATCTTTGTATATTTGTCATATATTTTGTTAATCCTACTTTTATTACTGTTCATATTTGTCTGTGAATAATGTCCCTTAACTAACAGTACCCTCAACTAAGTAAGAGCCAATATTTCAGCAAAGGCAGGTTTCAAGTGCATTTTTTGTTGCTGTGAATGTTAAAATGGAAATATATTCAGATAAAGCAAATGAAGTTTGGGTTCTGGATATAGTCAAATGATACTTCAGCTTATATTGCTCTTCTTAAGAGTTTTCTTAAAAATAATTTCTTGTGTAAAATAAACTATAATAACTGGTATGTAAATTAGTACTTAAAGAAATGTATAAAAGGAGCTACAAAACCAAAATCAATATTTAAACTATAAAATTTTCTTATTTCTTAGCTGTTACTTAATATTGCATTTTTGTGCAGTGGTAGCAATAAAGATGTAAAAATTTAACCAGTCTCAAAACATCTCATTATTTTAAATTTTATATGCAGTTTTTATTTTACTTAACCTATGCTCGAAATTACATCGTTTGATCTTGTCAGATATCTTTTCACACAAGAACAACTGTGAACTCTTTTTGGTTGTTTTCTTATATGTATTTAATTATGTTCTGCGTATTCCCTAATGCATAAAAGGAGACTGACAAATGGTATATGAAATGTGGCTGGGCACGGTGGCTCACGCCTACAATCCCAGCACTTTGGGAGGCTGAGGTGGGCGGATCACTTGAGATCAGGAGTTTGAGACCAGCCTGGCCAACATGAGGAGACCCCATCTCTACTAAAAATACAAAAAAAAAAAAAGAAAAAAAACTTAGCTGGGTGTGGTGGTGCATGCCTGTGGTCCCAGCTACTCAGGAGGCTGAGGCAGGAGAATCACTTGAAGCTGGGAGGTGGAGGTTGCAGTGAGCCGAGATCATGCCACTGCACTCTAGCCTGGGTGACAAAGTGAGACTCTGTCTCAAATAAAATAAAATGAAAATAAAAATGTGATAAAGTATCATAAGTTAAGGAAGGAATAAAGGTAACAAAATCAGGACCGAAGAGTAGACAAAAATGAACAAAAATTGCATATCATTGTGACCTACACATATATTAGGACAGGGAATAACATAGGGAGGCAATTTGGCTTGCCAGCAACTAAGTGAAGAAGATGTAGTCCATTATATAGTTCAGAGTTCATGAGATAAAAACAAACTGACTGCTCATAAGAATTGCGTCTGTTCTTGGTAGTGAGATCAGGCAGGAATTTCTCCCAGGAGCCCTTATAAAGAGGGCAATGTATGATGTGGAAAATACATTCTTGACAGCAACGTTGGAATCAGAGCCTCTTTCTTATGAAGATCCTCAGTGTAAATTGATGGGATCCCACTGAAGTTTAGTTTACTAAGATTAGTTCAGAGCTCTTTAAAGTAGTTACAGGTATTTTGAGCAGAAAAAAATAAGACCATAGAAAATAAAAACAGAAAGTTCTGATCTATCCTTGGCAATGAAGACTCACTTAAATGTTTTTAGTCTAACTCAAGTCAGAAAGCTTCCAGGGACCATATAAAGGGTTGCTTACAATTACCTACTGGTTGTTGTGCTCATCAGAAACACGATTTTTAATACAAGTAAAATGAAGCATTGTTGGATGTTGCATCGTTAGACCTAATGCCAGTAAAATGTAAGTGTACTGCAAATGAGCACTCTTGGCTACATCATGAGACACAGGGTGGTTGCAGCAGTTAGAATCTTTTATCCTTCTATATCCTGCTTACAATTCTGGGACTTTTTCTTTTAAAGAAAAAGAAAAGGTAAATGTCTGAGGCAGGATAGCAAGCAGGCTTTATACATGTGCCCACGGCATTAGCTGCGTAGACCCTTGTAATGACAGGAGATTAAGGTTACTCTCATTGGGGCAAAGTGCTATTATTCATTAGCAAAGCCTCCAGTGGGAGAGGCAAACATGAGCCATGTAGCTGCTAGCCATCTCCAAGGCATGTCAGTGGATTTTGCACAGTGGGGCCTCTTTCATTTACTATAAGTTGTCACAAGAGAACTCTTAAGTAAAGATTTTATTCATTCATCTAGTAAAGAAACACATTTAGAAAGTATGTTCCAGTTATCTATTGCTACGTAACAAATCACCTCAAATCTTAATAGCATAAAACAACATCCATTTTATTGTGCTCATGTTTATGCAGGTCAAATATTCAGGCAAGGCACACAGAAAACAGCTCATCTTTCCTCCAGGAAGTCTGGGGCTTCAGCTGGAGATTCCGGAATGGCTCAACTGAGGCTTCGTGGCCAGAGCCTTGGTTTATGCTATCAGCTGTTTCCTTAGTTCTTCTCCACATGGTGTCTGCAGGGGGTGGATGTATAAGATGCCTTCTTTACTCACATGTCTGGCTCCTGAACTTGGATAGCGGGAACAATTGGGAATTGACTAGATATGTTTCTATCTTTCTGTGCAGCCTCTCTATGTGGTTAACTTGGACTTTCTTACAGCATGGAAGTCCCAGAGTAGTCAGATTTCTTTGTAATGGCTGGCTTCCCCTAAGTAAGCATTCCAGGAGTTCACTGTAGAAGTTTCAAGGCTTCTTATTATCACACGGCATAATTTCTGTCATAGTCTACTGGTTGCGCAAGGCCAGTCCATATTCTATGTGGGGGACACTACACTGGGAGTCAAAGTTCTCAGGGGACCCATTGTTGGACAGTAGTTACAACACAATATTTTGAAGATCAGTCAGTTCTTTCACTTAAATTACCTTGCCTGCCACTTACTATGCTTGTGAGGCAGAAGCGTAAGGATGTTCACAATTGGAAGTAGAACAGGAAAAAGAAGATCCTCTGATTTTGCAAGCCTAAAGGTTATTTACTACTGGTAACTCCATGTTTGGGGGTATTTTCTCAGAGAATATTTATTATACTTGGCAGTTCAAATCATAGGATAAGAAGCAGAACCAAACATGCAGGTATTGATGATGGAAAATATTGGAGAAGAAAACAGGAGTGAGAGAGTGCCCTTAGTTACTAAATATTTTATAAAACAGTATCTGTTGTGAGAAGAAGAAGTGGGGAAGTTTGGAACTGAACCTGCGAATAATGTTCATAAATAAGGTCTATTTTCATAGAATTCTTACACGAATCAAAAAGAATGAGCTTTAACAAAAACCAATGGGACCAGACATTTAGGAAAGGCTTTATTATCTCCATTTTATATGGAGACACAAAAAGATTAAATGACATGCCCCAAAATACATAGCAAGTTCAGTGGCAGAGGCAGGATGCATGCTCAGATTATGTAACTAGAAGTCAGTGAACTTCTTGGCTGCATCATGAGATCTCCTAAATCTGCCACCATACACTGTACCAGTTAGAATTATTGGTTGTAAATGCTAAAATTTGCTTTGGCTAGTGTAGACAGAAGAGAAATTTACTGGAAAATATCAAGTAGTTTATTGAATGAACAGGAAAGTTGGAGAACTAGTTTCAGAAAATATTAACTGAGATAGTCATGTTCAAGCCCAAGGAAGAGGCTAGTTAGGGCAAGGGCACTGGCACTTACAGATTCTGGAATCTCGTAGTCAGAAGCAGCTATTGCCACTACTCTTCTATTAACTTTACTGATCAAAACTGATGAGTATATCTTGCAGTCTTTGAGATCCTTCAAAATCTTTAGATTTTGAAGGGAGACGCACATGATGAATCAGGCCTTAGTCACTTGCCCAAGCTGCCAGGTGGTTGTTCAGAGAAGAAACCTCTAAGCCTGTGTTTTCACCTCTCACTAAGACACATACGTGGGGAAAGGGAGTTACTCAAAATGAAATGGGAGTTTGATTGCAGGTTAGCCAGAAATAACAGCACATGTCTGCCATACACATTTATACCTGCAGTGACCTCACTTCCCACTCATTCTATTTGAAACATGTAATGGTTTGAGGCGAGGATGCTAAGAGATGAAGGTGAAGAGTACTTGGCCAAGCCTAGGATATCGGTCAGTGCAGTCCCCATTCTGAGGCACATTCTCTGTCCACTGCAGCTGGTGAATGAAAGAAAGAAAAAGAGGAGTCCAGAAGGAAAAAGCTGGCTGAAGTCTGGAACTTGTTTCATGTTCATCACAGCAGTGCTGGCATTTACCTGCATTGTTAAGTAATCAGAAAAGATAATGGTGTAAAAGTCAATATTACATCAGTCCACTTTGAGGCCAAGATTATGGCATCATGGTCTGAGTATCATTTCTATGCATTTTCCAGAGACACATGCAAGAAGAGTTTTCAATGAATTCCTCACATTATATCCTAAGCAGACTAAGAGTTTGATGTGTACAGTCTAGCAAATGATTTTTTGCAGACTATAGGAGAAGCCTAGGAATAGGATAGGATAGAGAGTAGAATAATTGTTTAAGGGGCTGTTGGATTTAATCAGAGGAAGAGAATAGATATCTATTGATTTGCTTTATGAAACCAACAGGGAAATTCAAGAAGGGTGTCCATAAGAAAGGGAATTCTAGAGTCCAGATTAAGTTGAAAGTAGAATTACTCTGAAAACATCATGAGTGAATTTGGCTTTAATGGAGATAAAAGCAAACTCAGATAATAAGCCAAAGCTCTGAAAGAAGAGCAAGGTAGAGTTGGCGTTAAACTAAAGGGATTTATGAAATGAGCAGAATGAGCTACTAGATTCATTATCAGGGAAGAGGAAATAATAGAACAAGGAGTCAGTTAGAGAATGAATATGGTAGAGTGAAACAGGAGAATAAATTCTTCAACATTGTGTAAGATCACCTAGCACATCCAGTCAGCGTGGAATCAAGTCCTTTTTAATAAGGCAAAGCAAACTGAAACGAAGTATTTTAGATTTGTTGTCTCATGCCAGCCAAATGCCCATTTCTACTTTACAGATGAGCAAATTGAGGCTGAGAGTCGTTAAATCATTTGCACCAAAAGCATGTGTTTAGCAGTGGACTAGCAGGAGCTTAAGCCTAAGTCTGTGTGATTCAAAAGCTCAGACACTTCATTTTACAGGGATGACCCTCAAATTTAAGAATTTTAGGTTCTTAAGTAATCTGTGATTTTATTTATTTTTAACCTAAGCATTAAATAGAAGACAGAGGCTATTCTTGAGAATCTTAGAATCTCTTTAGACTATGTGGCAAGGGACTACATGTTTCAGCTTCCCTTTTATCTAAATAGACCCACGTAACTACTCACTTCTATTAATAGACCAAGGTCACTAAGAATCAGGTGTGCTTTCTTTACTGGTACTCTTTCTTTTTCTTCCAACTAGATATTTGCATCCAGGATAACTCTGGAAGACACTTGTTGAAAACAACACACCCTCTGCAAGCTTATAGCATCTACTACCAACTGCACCCTCTTCCTCTACCCAAACAAGAAGACCAGCATTAAACTATTACATGAGTAAGAAATAAAGTTTTATTATGTGTTACACCAATAACATTGGGTTTTCATTGTTGTCATAGCAGCTGGAATTACCTGAACCAACACAATTAAATTTAATGATGCAGGTTTTTTTAATGCCTTGTTTATCTTTCCTCCTGCATTATTTTTGATGCCTGCAGGATTCATCATATCAGGAGTGATACAAGAGTATGAAGGAGAGTCGCACCTCAGTCTGACAATTATTCCCTTATGAGTAGACTAAAAGGAAAGGGGAGATGAAAAACAATTCTAAAATGCAGATTATTATTCTATAAGGACATTAATCATTTTTTTCTTTTTATAAATCCTAGTAGCATGTAAAATTAAAAATTGGATGCCTGAAACCCTTGGGAAACAACCACTAGATCTAACTTAATCTGTTAGTTCATTTGCTACTAACCAAATATTTAACAAATATGTATCTTAAGCACTATGTGGAATTATGAGTAAACTTTTTTAAATGTCCTCTAGAAGTGACTAATACAGTGGTATTAGGTATAAAGATATTAAGGCAACATTGCCCATAATAGCAAAAGAAACAATATCAGTGTTCAATAACGGAACGGTATTGTGTCTGTTCTCCCCTTCTTTTGTTAGCAAGAGAATGCTGGAGTATGAGCTGATCAAACAGCAGCCCAGCTAAAGTCAATATTTCCAGTCTCTCTTGAGATAGGTGTGACCATACAGCTAACTTCTGGCCAGGGGTTGTTTTAACAAAAGATTAGAATAGTGTCACACTTCCTCAAGCCCTCCCATAAAGATATCTTGGCTAGATGGTGGAGCCAATTCACTGGCAAAAACCAGGTCTTCATGTCCTAGCACATTGTTTAAATGATCATAACATATTAAGTTGAGAAAGAGGGGGAGAATAAGAGAATAAGAGAGGCCAGTGATTGTCAGAAATTTTGAAGCACGAAATTTGTGCTTGAGCTGCAACTAGGCCATATGCTCTTGACACAGCAGTGCCGCTTCTTTGTCTGTATGCTTCTGATCTCCCCTCAACAAAGTGCTCTGCAGACTTTTCTCATGAATGAGATCAACCTTTAAATAAACACATAGCCAGGTTTCACTGAGGTTTCCTTCCCCAGGCTTAGTGTTACAAATTAAGATCTCCAATGTTGGCAGATTGGAGCTCCCACTCCCCCCTAAAATCCTCTCATAAATTATCTCTTGTTCTCTATTCTGTAGGCTTTTCAGCTGTTTTATAGCCTCATGTGAGTAAGAGAGTTCAAAAGTTGTGTCAGTCGTTTACAGGTATAACAGGTCTATCTCTAAACTGCTAAAAATGAAATATAGCATCCATTATCTTGCTTTAACTGAAAGGGAGCCAGGACAGATTCCATTTTAATACATGTGCCCACAAATAACAGAAAGCCACAAGCTAGGGAAAGCAAACAAAGAAATAGGGAGTATTTCTTAAAAGGATATATGAATAAAAAGGAAGTGTCCTACTCCATATAGCAAAAATGATTTTGAAAAAGGACAAAGCTGGTGAACTCAAATTTCCTAATTTTAAAACTTACTGCAAAGCTATAGTAATCAAAACAATGTGATACTGGAGTAAAAATGGACACACACACCAATGAAATAGAACAAAGAACCCAGAAATAAACACTTGTGTATATGGCCAAATGATTTTTGACAAAGGTGCCAAGTCATTCAATGGGGAAAGGAGAGTCCTTTAAACAAATAGTACTGTGCAAACAGAATGTCCACATAAAACAGATGAAGTTAGAAACTTACCTAACAGCATGTGCAAAAATTAACTCAAAATGAACCAAAGACTTAAAGCCATAAAACTCTTAAAAGGAGAAGCATAAGGCAAAATCTTTGCAACACTGGATTTGGCAATGCTTTTTTGGGTATGACACCAAAGGTACAGGCAACAAAATAAAGAATAAAGAAATTGTACTGCATAAAAATTAAAAGTTTTGTCAATGCCAGCAGGATAAAAAAGCAAGACGAAATGAGATAAAATGTTTTCATATCATATATCTGATAAGGGATAAGGGACTAATATCAATAATATTTAAAGAACTCCTAAAACTCAACAACAAAAAACAAACAATACAATTCAAAAATGGGCAAAGGACTTGAATAGACATTTCTTCAAAGAAAATATACAAATGGCCAATGGGTACATGAAAAGATGCTCAGTATCACTAATCATTAGGAAATGTAAGTGAAAACTATAATGAGATATCATTTCACACTTATTAGGATGGCTACTATTTTTTTAAAAAGAAACAGAAAATAACAAGCATTGGTGAGGATGTGGAGAAATTAGAACACTTATACACTTTTTATGGGAATGTGAAATGGTCCAGCCACTGTGGAAAGCAGTATGGTGGTTCCTCACAAAATTAAATATATTAGTAATTCCACCTCTGGGTCAACCTATAAGAGTTGAAAACAAGGTCTTGAAAAGATATTTGCACATTTATGTTTATAACAAAAGGTAAAATGTGGACGCAATTCAAGTGATGAACAGATAAAGTGTGATGTATGTATGTACACAACAATAGAATATTATTCAGCCTTAAAAAGGAAGGAAATTCTTTTTTTTTTTTTTTTTGAGACGGAGTCCCTCTCCGTCGCCCAGGCTGGAGTGCAGTGGCCGGATCTCAGCTCACTGCAAGCTCCGCCTCCCGGGTTCACGCCATTCTCCTGCCTCAGCCTCCCAAGTAGCTGGGACTACAGGCGCCCGCTACCTCGCCCGGCTTTTTTGTATTTTTTTTAGTAGAGACGGGGTTTCACCGTGTTAGCCAGGATGGTCTCGATCTCCTGACCTCGTGATCCGCCCGTCTCGGCCTCCCAAAGTGCTGGGATTACAGGCTTGAGCTACCGCGCCCGGCCGAAAATTCTTATATATGCTACGACATAAATAAACTGGAGCACATTATGCTAAGTGAAATAAGCCAATCACAAAAGGACAAATACTCTGTGATCCCACCTATATAAAGTACTTAGTGTAATCAAATTTATAGAGACAGAAAGTAGAATGGTGGTTGCTGGGGGCTGAGGGTAGGGAAAATGGGGAGTTATTGTTTAATGGGTATAGAGTTTGTTTTATAAGACGACGAGAATACAAAAATGGATGGTGGTGATGGATACACAACCTTTTGAATGTATTTTAATCCACTGAACTCTGTACTTAAAAATGGGTAAGATGGTAAATTTTATGTATATTTTACCACATCCAAAACAAAATGGGGAGAAAAAAGGGCATCCTATAGCTTCCAAGGGCAGGAATACAGCCAGAGGTTAGGAATAGAAAGGAACCTGGTGCAGAGAAGTCAGGAATCCGGAATACTTCTCTGGATTCTAAGTTGCTGGCTCCTGCTTTTCTCTGAGTAACTGTTTTATTCTTTTCTATCAGTATATTTGCTTTTTCTGTTATTCATTCCACATGGTTAGAGGTGGATGTCTCAAGGCTATATAGCTTTTGTATATTCCATATTAAAGGAATTATCTAGAGTAAATTAGAATTTTTAATCTCAATATCAAATTTCTAACCGAGAGAATGTGAGTGGCTCAGCTTAGATCAGGTGTCCAGTTAACTATGGATATGGGGTGAGGGATAAGACCTGACTCCCTGAAAACTATCCTGTGAGTGAAGGCTTGAAGGTAATGGGTCATTTTTAGCTGGATAGACACCTCAAAGTACCACCTTCATATACAGCAACAGACTGTGGCAAATTGAGAGAGAGAATCAGCAGGCCTTGAAAGCCAATAGAATTTAAAGGACTTAGAGAAGAGCAGGAGGCAAAAATGCTGAAGGTAAAGTCAGAATAACTTAACTCTGAGGAAAGGGAAAAGGGAACAAAAGGATAATACTTTTGGTGTGAATGTATTGAGTTTAAGATTCTGATGTCAGATCTGAAGAGCAGTTGGTAAAATGGGCTAGAATTCAGGAGAGTATGAGAGTTGGATATATTAATTGTTTTATTTATTTAAATAAATAATTAATTCTGAGTATTATTTTGGTCGGTGCCCTTTAAGGCTCTGGGAATATAGCAATGAACAATACAGTCAGGTGGTCTTCACCCAGGTAGTTGTATCGTCCTTGGTTTCGTTAACAGGCTTAAGAAACTCCATGAACCCCTTCAAATAATGAAAACTATACGTATATGCTTAAGTGTCTTTTTGAAGGAAGAAAGTCCCTGGAATTTCACAGAATCTCAAAAGGGTACATGACCTCAAAAAAGTGAAGAATTACAGATATAAAACTATATTTAGACACTAAAAATAAAATAGGAAGAACAGAAGCTGTTTATTGACAATGTCTTGATTAACACCAACATTGACAGTGTGGGAGAATGAAAAGAAATTTAAAAAAAAGAGTCCACGACCAATCTAGAAAAGTAATATTTTGAAACATTATCCAATGTGTTCTCCTTCTTGCCACTTCCTTTTTATATGTAGTTAACTGTAAACCCTGATGTGAAGACTTAATGTGTTCAGGAATCAAAGAATAAAAGGGAAGAAATCCAGCACAAAAAGAGTCAGATTATTCTGTCCTAGTTTCAAAAGAAGCTCTTGAAAGCCAGTGATAGGGACAACTTTGAATGAGAAAGGTTTTTCTTTTTCTTTCTTTCTTTTTTTTTCTAAACCTCCTTCCACCTCCTAAGAGTCTGGTAAACGCAGTATTTTCTTTAAACTATAGAATTTGTGACAATTCATGATCGTTCAAGAGAAGATTTACACCATGGATAGAGAGAAGTAGGAATTTTTTTTGGGCTGATGGGAAAACCCAGAGAGGAATAGAGAATAGCAATATGATTGGATGCTGATCTCAAAGTAAAAACCTGGTTGGGAGTTGGAGATAGCCAGATGGGTTTGGAGACTGAAAACCAAGGAGTTGTATGTTCTTTTTTCAAACTATGGAAAGAGATAGCGTTCGCAAGGGTCTCCGGCCAACACGGAGTAGCCAGAGGAAAGAAAACATATTTTGAGGGCAGATACAGGTGGATAGTGGGTTGAGATAGCCTCTTCACACTCTCTCCACCTACCTCCCAGCCCTCTTGAATTTTTTCCTTGAGGTATATGAGATCCAAAAATGTTTTCTGTGTCTAATGAAACATTAGAAATAGCTCAGAGTTGAGAGGTAGTATTCTGCAAGGGGTTACCACAAAAGATGATGGGTCAAAATGACCAGTTACTAAAGAATAAAATGAGGCCAGGAGAGCTTTTTGCAGAAACTGCAGGGTGGCCAGCAAAAGCCATGAATGCAAGGAGGATGTGACTAAGTCTGAAAGGATCACAGTGCCAGCCACCCTGAGGTAGGAGTGAGTCAGCAGAAGCAGGCCGCTGAGTTTCCAACAGCAATCATCATGCACTTGCACAACAGGGAAACAGGAGCGTCATCAAGAGTAAATTCCAGCCGAGACATTCTCTCCCATATGAGAAGCAAAGGTAAGTCCCTCTGAGCTTTGACCAGTCTGGGGAAAAGGAAATGAGAATGCATAAGGCAAAAATCAGAGAAATGTGTTTTAATCAAGAATAGCTTCGGTGATCCTGATTTGATAAATTTAAGTATTTTACCATTAGTGAGCATGGGAGTCACCAGGTTCATTTGGAATGAAATAGTATTTCATCTTTGTTTAAGCTACATGGTGTATAAAGATTACAGCTGCTACAATAGAAGTTAAATCAGGAAAGTCAGGCGCCAGAAACAGAAGAGGGGGTTTCAAGAAAGAGCACAGGGTCAACTCTAACAAATCCTGAAAAGGTTAAACAAGAAGTTTTGCATCTTGGTGAGAGTGGAAGCCAGACTGCAAGTAAGAACTGAGTGAGTAGTGAACAGAGAAAGTGAATATAGACTACTCTTTCAAAAAAGATTAGCAATGAAAGAAAGGTGAACAATAGCAAAATTTCCTTAGTCTTAGTTTTCTTATCCGTGAAGTAAAGGAAAATAATAATTATTAATGTAAAGTTGATATTAGAACTAATGTATATAGCAGGCATAGCAGAGTGTCTTACACATATCAGATGTCTTATTAATATTTGGTTTCACCCTTCATTTCATCCTCTTTTCTTTTCTTCTGGGAATGGAACAAGTCAGCAATCTTCTTACAATACGTTCTCATGTGTTTGAGCATTGTTATTGTCAGCTCCCAGCCTTATACTCAGAGAGACATGATATGATAGGGCTAATGGAAGTCTCAGGTAATATCATTATAACTTAAGAAAGTAGGGATTCAGGTGAGTGAAGTGAGATCTCCACAATGACATGAATAGGTAGGAGAGCCAGAACTAGAGCAAAGATTATTGTTTTCAACTACACTGTTCTTCCATTTAGAGTTTGATCATTTTCTGAATAGTGATACTCACTTTATTAGTCCAATCTTAAATTTGTTCTCACACTAGCATGATCTAGATCCCATGTATCTCACACATAAAGTGTTAGATTTAATCAGAACTCAAGAGATACCAAACTGCATCCCTGTCTTAAGTCACCCTTATATGCATGATATAGCAGTCTGTGGCTTGGCATAATTAGATCTTAATTAAACATTGGTAACTACCTTACACATTAGTTCGATCTGGCATCAGTGAACTCCCTCAGGTGTGAAAGAAGAAATGTCAAAGATGATTTTTAGTGCACACAGGGTATTTGGCACCACTAAAAATCAAGGCAAACTGGGAAATATGAAAAATATGTCTTTGCCATATAGCTGCCCTGTGGGAGTCCCTTACTTTTTTCAGAAGAAGATATTTGTAAATAGAGCAATTGGTGAGCTAGAAATGATCAGGCTCCAGTTTCCAGTGAGATGTCAAATAACCTAATTTAGTCTATCCTTCAACCTAAATACCACTCATCACGATCTCTAGGCACTGGGCTATTGAAGAGACCAATGCCTCATCTCTTATGAAAGAGGAAAATAGAGAGATTAGGCATGAGCATATCTAAAAATAAAGATTGGAGAAACTATGAAAGATCACACTCTACTTCTTTTTTCGTTCTAACAAATAATCATAATTTTTATGACTTAAGATTGCTCTGTCTTCTTATAACTTCGGAATTTCCCCTCCATTAACTATGGTCACCTCCTACATTGACCTGTAGTTAGTAGCAATAAATATTTGTAGGATGCATGAGTTTTCTGTTATCTATTCTGCTGGTTATTCTCTTTCTGCTTTTCCTCCTGTCTGTCTGTTACCCATCTCTGCTCTACTCTTTATTTCTGAAAACTGATTCTTGCAAGCTGCACCCCACAGGCTCCCTTCTAGGGTAGTTTATAGGTGGATTTAGGCTAGTTTATAGTTGGGTTTAGCCAGTGGGAGGTACTGGCAATATATTGGAGGGAAAGGAGAGAGAGATAAGGGTATTTCTTCCCTACTGGCTATCTGCTTTGGTGTTATGATGTTGGTGCTCCTGTCACAGGAGTGCTGTTATGGACATTCTTCACTTAACACTCTTCCCTTAGAACTATTTTCCACTTTTCTTGGCCCTGCATGGGGCCCCAAAGACTGATCTCTGTGGATTGTATCACTATCATTCCCTTTGGCTTCCACTTGGGTTCAGCCAATGGGAGATACCAGGAGGAGACCAAGGAGAGGGTGTTTTCTGTTGCCTCACTTTGGCGCTGTGATTCCAGCTCCTTTCCTCCATTGATTACAGATCCAGCCAAACAGCCCCTCCTCCATGGCTTCAGTTCTCATTAAGTTCCAATGTTGCCATAGGCCTAGTGATGGAATGGTTTCCCAGTGTTGCTTGTTGGATTCCTTAACTATGTCTATTTCCCTATAAACAATCCTTTCTTTAAAATCACTCTGCTTAAAACATCTGAGAGGAATTCTATTTTCTCCTGGTATCCTGACTGACACATCTGAAAATGGAAAGCATGATTAAAAAATATTAAAATAAGATATCCATGATGCCTAAATTTGGTGACTGAGCGAAATCTCTGATATACAACTAGCGTAATTAAAAAGGATGGGACTTAGAGTTAGATAGAACTGGATTTGTAGTCTGGCTCCACCACTAAACAAGTAATCTTGTCCAAGTTAGTCAGACTCTCTGAGCCACAGTTTCTGATCTGTAAAATAGAGTTAATAATGCCAGTGTCACTCAGTGTCTATACTTATTAAATGGATAATCTACATAAAAGCAATTTACAAAATCAAGCACATGGTGAAGTGTTCTACATAAATGCTCAATTTTCTTCCCTTTCATTATTTTATAATTGCTAAGAGTTGTTGTCTTAGCAATCAAGTAAATATTGTATATTCAATGTTTTTAATCCATTTTTTCACTTGGTCTTCAAGGTCAAGGTAAAGCACTTTAATTTAGCAAGTTTGGAAACAGTTCTACTGCTACTATTTTTATTGTGTCTTTTTCTCAATAAACTACAAACCTTAGGCTTCAGAATTTCACACCATGTTTTTGTAAACAGGGAACTTACTAAAATATAAACATGGAATAATTAGAATATATGATTTTTGTCTTTTGGCATATTATTTGTGGATAAAACTCCTGGATCTGCTAAAATAATCCCCAAATTTTGGAGTTTTTGGTTTTGGTTTTTGTTTTTTTCCCCCAAGGCCAGAGATAGAAGATTTCATTATCTAAAATCAACACATAATGCTTCAGATCAGGGCAAACTCTGATACTTTATGTTTAGGATCTTTTGCCAAAAGGTGTTTCCTTTGTTGATTCATCAATTACGCACAGTGCTCTGTGCAAGGCACTGTGTAGGGCCCAGACCATGCCCTCTGGAACCAGACCGTCTCCTGGACGGGAGAGAAAGCATGTATTTTGCTAGCCATGATACAAGGTAAACTTTGGTAAGTACCATAGGGATGATGAGGCAAAATATTCTGGAATTTCAAACGAAGGAGAAATGTCTCCCACTGATGGAAGACTTTGAAGGGCTTTGTAAGTTTAGTGATTGGTAAAGGAAGAACTTGAAAGATATGCCATTAGATCAGGCACTGAGAATGCATCAGTGATCCAGATCCTGAATCATGAGGAAAGAGAGCTTGGGTGACTGCAGTACTTTCATCTTGGGAGCCCCAGAAGCTCCAAGGACGCTGTTAATTATAGGCCGGTAGGGGAGAGCACTTGTTCCATCCTCAGTTATGGTGAGTCAGATTACACTGTAGCCATTTATTTTTCTGGCTTCATGAGGAGCTGATGAACTCCTGGAGGGCAGAGACCTTGTCTTTCCTTTTCTAGCATGTAGCCAGGCTCTGGCAAATTACAGACACTCAATACGTGACTGTGTTGTGAAATGCAAGACCTATCAAAACAGAGAAACCAGGCAGGAAGAATGGGTTTCAGTGTTGCCAGTACGGTTTAAATCTCTCGCAGACAGAAGTTTTGGGGTCTGTCGAGGACAGTGCATTCAGATCATGAGGGCATGAGGCTGGGTCTGAGCTGCTTCCAGAATAGGCCAGGGTTGGCTGGGCTACGGTGGCACACTGAGTCCAGGGAAGGTGGACTTATGCATTATTCAGCCTTGCTCAGTGAAGGCTGGGTTTTTCTTTATTAACCTCTGACTTGAAGTTGGTGGTGGTGACATGAGACTTGAACACAGGCATGTCGATGTTAGGATGCTTAAATGAGGAAAAAAAAAAACCAACAATGTTGGAGTAAAAACTTGACTCAAAAGTTAAAGCTTAGAGAATAGCTTCATTTTACTCTCAAATGTTTTGGATGCCTAGTCTTCTAAAGGGTAAGTTACAGACAAATCTGGAAAAAATAATGTAGAAGAGTAATTTTCAGAAAGTTTTGGCTCCTCTCTGTCTCCTCAAAGGCAAGACATGGACAAACAAAACCACTAGCCACCTGACTGGTTGCTATAGGGATCCACAGTCATGAAAAATTTCTGATGCTGGGGAAAATGCCATCTTCACACAGCATCTCCTTTTGACTCTAAATTAATATTTACGCACTATTAGTTGGTCTGATGCACAATCCTTTCCAAAATACAAGAAGGAAGTTCACAGAAGAGACCAATGTAGACAATAGTATATTCAAGGGCACTTAACTTGAATTGGTCAAGTTAAGTGTCTCTCGAATTATGGTTCTTGAACTGCCCGTGTCAGAATCATCCAGTAAGTGGGTTAAAATGCAGATTTGTTAGCTCCATTCAAGACTTAATCAATCAGAATCTCTGAGAAAAGAGTTCCAGAAATCTGCACCTTAAAATACACTCGTCACCCTTTCAAGTGATTCTGTTGTACACGAAAATGTATGAATTACTGCTTCATTCTGCAGCCTTTATGAACTAAACAGTTCCTCTCATTGTGTTTGAAGATTAAGCTACTAAGCCTATGTGTTCTAAGGCCTCTTTTCCCTATCAGACCACAGCAAGGAGTCGGAGGAAGTGGAAGCAAGGCTGAAGTAGACAAAGTAGGTATGGAAGGTCCTTGCATAAAGAGGGGCTGGAGTGCTAAATACAAGGAAGCCAAATATAAGGGTTAGAACAAACTGAAAATCATGATGTTGGCAGACAGACAAAGCAGACAAAAAATGGAGGATTCAGTTGCCAAATAGCTAATCAAGGTATGTGGGTAAAACTTCATATTAAAAAACTGGAACATTGGGCATGGTGGCGTGCATCTGTAGTTCCTGCTACTCTGGAGGTTGAGGCAGGGGGATCTGTGGAGCCAAGAATTGGAAACAGCCTTGGCAGCATAGAAGACCCTGTCTAAAAAAAAAAACAAAAACAAAAAACAAAAAACAATTAAATAAAGAACAAAGTCCACACCAGGCAAATCAGGAAAGTGGAAGACCAGATCTGGGATGACTACAACATAGAGGATCCACCTATACAAAGCTAAGTTTGTCCTCAGCCAACAGTCTTTAATTATTTTTTCTAAATAACAGGGGCCATGGACCTAAATTGGGCTAGACTAAGACTTGAAGACAATCAGAATAGGAGTGAAGTAGAAAATTAAAATATGTAGTTCTACCCAGCCATTATTTCCTTCCTAAGAAACAGCGTACAGTTTAAGTTCCTCAGCACTGTAGGGATTGTTTAAATAAAAACAACAGTTAATATTCATTGAATCCCTCTATGTACCACGTACAGTTTTAAGCATCTTGCATGTATTCACTCATTTAATCCTCACAACAATCCTATGAAATAGGTACTGTTGATATTGTTGTCCTTTAGATTAGAAAACAAGTAAAGACAGGTTAAGCAACTTGCTCAAGGCCAGGTGGCCCCAAGTGCAGAGTCAAAATTTGAACTGAGGCAGTCTAAATTCAGGGTCTGAATTCTTAACCACTGTTTTATACTGTCTGCTGCAGTGTAGGTATGTCTAGGGATTTTATACAGAAATCAACTCTCAGTTGTTGGATTTTATACAGAAATCAACTCTCACTTGCAATGAACTATTAAGACTCAGTCATTATTGATGCTGTTATTTAATACAATTAGGAAGGCAATTTAGATGTTCTCTGTACAGCATTGCCTACTGTTTGTGTTTAAAATGTACCCAGTCCAATGTCTTATGTATAAATGCTAGCACCTGAAATCACAAATATCTGATCTGTGATGTGATGTGGTTTTCACAGAAAACAATGCCAATGTAATTTTCATGGTAAGAAGGCAACCAAAGAAACTCCAGGAATCCGAGTGTGTCTGTGTGTGTGTCTGTGTGTGTGTGTGTGTGTAATTGATTTTTTTGTTCTGTATGCATTCTTTTTTTCTTTATTCAGTGCTGGCTCAGATTTTGTGGACTTGTTCAAACATTTATTTTGAAACGTACTAGTGCACATACACAGAAGAAGCTATTCTTTTTTATCTCAGATCTCAGAGTTTATCTTCTTGCTTGAGGCTCCATGGCACACCATAGCTTAGGGGAAGGGAGAAACTTAAAGAAAGAAAACCCAGGTTGAATAAGAAAGCCTTATGATTATAAAACAAAATGGAATTACCTTCAAAGTGAATAAGAAAAAAATGAAACAGAATAACATTTCCTAATGGTTTTGCCATGTTTTTATGACACTCACAGTTTTATTTACATTTGTAGATTGCTTTCTCTTTTTAAAATCCAGAATCAAGGATGTCTCTCGTAAGGACTAACCTTTCAAACTGCACTGACAATTGTTGGTGACTGCTTTATAGTTACCCCTAATTAAACACTGTTATCCTCTCCATCATGCACATTTGAAATCCTTTTTAAGATAGCAGCAACTGAAACCACACACAACACACATACACCACCCCACATCAGAAGTGTGAACAACAGAAACGGAGACATAAACAAGGTTGCAGAGAGAAAATGTGAACCTTCCCTCCAGAATCTACACAATAAAGGCCAAGCCAGAAGGTTTTTAAGTTTATATGAACACATTTGATTTTACACTCTCATCTGAGAAACTTTAGATTATTGGTTTGGGAGACGTCACTATGTGTCCGGCTGGAAATGTAGCCCAATGCATGGCAAATATAAATTAATGTATGTGAAAATATAAACTAGTGACAGTAAAAGGATGTACAAAACACACGTGCTCTACTATAATTCTATCACAGGGAGATTCTGCTTTAGTTTCATTTTCTGTTTTTCTGCTTTCTAATAAGTTGTTAAAATTTTCAAATAAAGTAATAAAATGTATTCCTGGCTTATTTAGTGAACTACAGGAAGTATAATAACGTGGTAAGAAAGAACTAAAATTTAATTCATTAGCTCAAAGTTATTCTTAGATACCTCTTATAACCCTCCAGTAGGCAAAGCAAAACAAACAAAACAAAAATACAAAAAGCAATCCTCAGAGCATTATGAAAATTATCCCCAGACCAGGTGTAGTGGCTCATGCCTGAATGGAAACACTTTGGCAGGGGGTGAGAGGGGAGGACAGCTTCAGGCCAGGAGTTCAAGATCATGCTGGGCAACATAGGGACACCCTGTCTCTACAAAAAATTAGCCAGGCATGGAGGTGTGCACCTATGTTCCTAGCTACTCAGGAGGCTGAGGTGGGAGGATTGCTTGAGCCTGGGAGGTCAAGGCTGCATTGAGCCTTGATGGCACCACTGCGCTCCAGTCTGGGTGACAGAGCAAGAGGCTGTTTAAAAAAAAAAAAAAATCCCCACAGTGATATCAGATAAATAAAGTGAATGTTTCAGTTTTTAAAACTCAGTTTCTCCAGCATTTTTTGACTTTTCTATTTGTCACTTTAGTTTTACTCTTTATTCTTAAAAATACTTGCCATGGTCATGAATTCTAAATCATCAGGAGAGAAGATGTGAATTAGAGTTGCTAATATTTTTCATACTTTTCAGAATAAGCTGAAAACTGAGGGAACAAAAGGAGAAAGGTAAAAAATAAAAGATATTTAATAAACTGTAACAAGCAAGATATTTACATCAATCAAATTACAGCTACACTTTAGAACAGTTTCAAATTTCATAATACTCCTCTAGATCATTTCCAGTGGCTTTTTTTCCCCCAGACCAAGTAACTGAGCAGAATTCTGATTGTACCAAGCACTTCTATGTACACATTATAAGGTTAAAACAAGGGTATGGTACTCCAGATACACGTTCATGTTGGGAGGCACGTGAGTGATTGGAAAGGGTGGGAGCAGAAAATTATGATTTCTGTCTCAATGCACAATCTCAGGAGTGGTTATTGCCTTAAAGATGTAATCAGTGCATTCATGATATGTTTTTTTTTTTTTTTTTGAGATGAAGTCTTGCTCTTGTCCCCCAGGCTGGAGTGCGAATGGCATGATTTTGGCTTACTGCAACCTCCGCCTCCCGGGTTCAAGTGATTCTCCTGCCTCAGCCTCTCGAGTAGCTGGGATTACAGGTGCCTGCTACCATGCCCAGCTAATTTTTGTATTTTTAGTAGAGACGGGGTTTCACCATGTGGGCCAGGCTGGTCTCGAACTCCTGACCTCAGAGGATCCACCCGCTTTGGCCTCCCAAAGTGCTGGGATTACAGGCATGAACCACCGCACCTAGCCCGTTCATGATATCCTTTGTGCGAGTGTTTACTTTAGCTTTTACTTGTAAAACAACAATGACCCAGCAATAAAACACCTTACGTTGCCTATGCTCAGAAGATGTCAGGACAAGATTTCTGTCACTTTCTACGTTTCATTTTTAAACTTCCAACAACCCTGCCTTGAGAGAAAATTAATTTACTGGGGCAGTGATGGGGACATTCCAAAAGATTCAGAAAATATACAAATAAACACATTAATTAAAAGACATCTATATTACCCTAATATTTCTTTTTACTTTTCTTCATTTTTCTTTCAATTTGTCTCTTCTTTTCTTTCTTCTCTTCCTTTATTTTCTTTTCTGTACTTTTCTTTTTCTCTCTTTTTAATTTTTCTATTCTATTTTATCTTCTAGATAGATATCCAAGACTTATGAACTGGAAAGGTGACTTTTACCAATGATTGTCCACCCATTCAGACATGACAAATAGCTTGCAGAAAGTTATGTACACAACCAGATGAGAAAAGAGGGGAACCTGAGAAAGTAAACCATGCTGGTAAGAAAAGTGAACTGGTATTCCACAGTTCACTTAAGACGTAGTTTTTAATTGAATAGTGGTACCATAATTTGGAAACTCCAAACACTCACCCGATGTTTAAGTGGTTGGTTTCTTTAGGAATAAAGAGCCTCCAATGGAAATAATTTAATGTGCCTGAGTCAGGTCAGCTTTTGGAAATAATTAACAAAAACAATCAAAAATCTCACCTGAGGGGTCCCGAAGACAGATTAGTCATGCACAAATTGAGATAAGTAAGAACTACCTCTCTGTTTCTCTTGTAAGTACTCTTCAAATTAGGATTTTTGTCTAGTTTATGAAAATAATTACCTTTTTAAAAAAGACTCAGTTCCATTTTTGGCAACTGACATTTTGTAGATCATAAAATATAAATTCATGTTCTACTAAGTAAAACAAATCAAGTAGGTGAGAGATAATTTTCTCTTTTGCCACTCTTCTCCAAAATCAAATTTCTTAGTTCTGCAAAGGTTTAAAATTACACATTTTAAAAATAAAATACAACTGTACAAGAAAAAATGTGAATTATAAGACCATTAAAGCAAATTTATAAAGGTTCATTTTACTTACTATTAGAAGCAGTTTTGCTTCAAGAAACTGGAATATTCTGTAGAGTTAAGTGGTCAGTAAACTGCCTAGTTTGAGAAAGCTGAATTAGCAATTCCTTCAGGAACAAATGGCTTACTCTTGTTATTTGAATGTTCTTTTTTGAAATATTTCATCAGCATCATACATACACCATTTCTTCGTCATTTAACGGTACCACGGTGTGTTGTAAGAACCCTTTTGTCTATACTTTGTTGGCTCAGTAAATACATTATTTTCTCTGAATCTACTGGATCATTACATAGCACATTTGTAGAGTTTATTTCACCCATACCTCAGTGCTAAATGTGATTATTCCTTGTTTCCAGGGAAATGTAGTATTGGAGCAGCACAACATGGGAAGCTAAACCTAGTGATAAAATTAGATGGACACACAATTCTGAGTGTTTACTCAAAGGGTTCCAGTACTGCTTTATCAATGAGGAAGAAAGATTTAAACTTCTCTGTATGATCAGTGTCTTTCACAATACCAGTCATACATTTGATTCTTGAGAATGTTTGTTGGATAAATGAATAATATAAAAATTCAGTCATTATATTTATTTATTTTTTCCATTCAGATATCAGTCTGGCATGCTACTGAGGTTAACACCAATGTAGGATGCTAGCATTCAGGTGCACACATGTTATTTCTCAGGAACTGTTACAGAGTCTTTTATAGCCTGACACAGGAGGGTGAGGTAGAGTAGAGTCTGGCATTACGTGTCTTCTGTGTGCCAGTACCGGCTCAGTACTTTACCTTTGCTTTGTGATTCGTTGGACAAAAGCACTTCAAGGAGAGCATAATTATTCCCACTTTACAGGTGGTTCAGGACTGTTTGGTCCCAAAGTCCTTGCTAAAGAGAATTTGTTTAAGAATAGAATTTAAACAAATGTTTTAACAAGTTAACATTATTTGGCAGTGGCTGAGAAGTTATCATGCACCAGAGAAGAAAGAATTATGTGAATCTTATTAATTTCCCTCTCCAGATTCCATTTAACAAAATAGACACACACACACACACACACACACACACACACACACACACACACACAATATTAAAACAAGTCTTGGAATTCAGCCTTTGCAGGCCCCAACTCATACCTCCAATTACATTTGTAAGCCGTTTTTATTACAGAAAATGCATTTAAGAGGAATTATGTAAGATTTATTTAAGGCGAAACCCATGAAAACTTTTTTCTTTTCTACTTTTGTTTTTAAGCTCAGGTCAAACTGAAAGAGAAAGTAAATCAGGCAAAGAAACCTCTTTATTTTTCATTACAGTAGCAGTCAAATGGTATGTGTACAATAAGCTGAATTTTAAAAACTTATTTGTAATTTTTTAAAATCACAAACAATATTAAAATTCCAAGTAGATTGGGATAAATATGTATTTATAAGAGTTATGACAAAATGAGGATTAAAATATTTATATACAAAAGGATTATACACATTTAGAAGAAAATCAGTAAGACCATCATGCATAAGAAAGATGAGAACTGACAGTTAACAAAAAAGAAAGATAAATGGCTTAATAAACATTGTAAAATCTTTAACATCACTAACAATTAAAAACAAAAGTGAAGAAAATAATGCAATTATATTTTCTCCAGTTAAGCAGCAAGGTTAATTTTTTATTTTGTTTTTTATAGTGCACAATACAGCTAGAAGTGTAAATTAGCCAACAATCTTGTAAAGCAGTTTATAAATATGTATCAAAGAAGCTTTAAATATGTTTCTAGAGTTCTAATCTAAGGAAATACTTTGAAATGCAAGTAACTATTTAAATATAAAGGTATTCTTTGAAAATATTATTTTACAAAGTAAAAAACCAGGAAACTTAATGACCTCAAATAAGAAGCACATTTGAAAACTGTTTAATATGCTGGAAAATAAATTTGTGTGACCTAATAATAATAGTTATAAAACAGACTGTATAAAACTATATGATAGTATGATCTCAACCACAGAAAATGATACTTAGTGAAAGATGTCAATAGCAGTGATAACAACGGTTATCTATGCTTATTTCAATTATTATTTCTACTTGTTTCGCTTTTTCTGTATTTTCCATGTTTGCTTTCATCATCACAAAAAAATATAGAAGAAAAGAGAAAAACCAGAACAAAAGCAAAACTCTCTCATCATATAGGCTCAATTAGATGCAGAAAGAGAAGAGGAACTTAATCCAGGGCATCTTAAGTTGACATGAGTTTCCTTTGTGGTCCAGCTTCTGTATAGCATATCTAGCGTCAAAAATCCAACCCAAATCAGGTATTGATTTTAGTCGACCACCAGATCTATCCAATACAACAAAGAATGACAAAGTGACCATCCAAGTAAATACATTATTAGGATGCATCAATCTAATGTCCAGAACAAAGGAGGTGATGGCTCAGCCTACTCTGAACTCACCAGACCCTGTCTGGATAGTATGGTTAGCACTGTGCACCTGAAACAGGATGGTGAGCAACTACAGTCCATGCAGAAGAGGGTAGACATAATAGCAAAATGTCTTGAAATCCTATGACGCTGCTGCTTAAAATTCTTCCCTTTTTTTATTATTTTTGGAAAAATGTCCATAAGTCTATAAAACCCAGCTTCACCTGGGAAGACCTTCCCTGACTCAAAAGTCTGGTCACACAGTTCTTGTTTCAATTCCTTCAATAGATCAAGTTACTCCTCACTTCAAAACTTAGAATCCCCTGGCTCATACTTTGAATTATTTTTTGAATGAAGGAATGAATTCTGTAAAGCCTGTCTGTAAGTTTTTGTGATCACCCTCCCCTTCTACATCTTAAATTCTACATAATGTTTAGAAAATGAGATTCTAAATCTGAAAAAGAGAAAACGGGTGGGGGGGGATATGATTCCTTCTGTTTAACTCCATTAACTAGAATTAAGATTAATTACAGTTCTATTTTTTAGTAGAGACGGGGTTTAGCCAGGCATGGTGGCAGGCACCTGTAGTCCTAGCTCCTCAGGAGGCTGAAGCAGGAGAATGGCGTGAACCCAGAAGGCTGAGCTTGCAGTGAGCCGAGATCATGCCACTGCATTACAGCCTGGGTGACAGAGCGAGACTCCGTCTCAAAAAAAAAAAAAAAGATTAATTACAGTTCTAAAATTGTAAGGAAGAACGTTCTAAAACCTACATTTAAAAACTAGCATTGCTGTAAGGAACTCCCCTGTATGAAGTGTGTGCAAGTCATACTTGCGCATAAGCATGGGTAGGAGTTATCATAAAGGGGATTTTTCTGTTGGGTAGTTGAGTTTCATTACTCTCAAAAAATTATGTCAAAGTACATGATTCTGTGACTTAGCAATCTCTTTGGCTATAGAGGCACTACATAAGGAAGAGAAGATTTAAGACAACAGGAGGCATAGAGCTAAACAGAGAAAAGCTTGGGAAAAAAAGGCAATGTAACACTGTCTCAAAACATTTGATCTCATCATTTCGAACCTTCTCTGAGGCTAGGGTTTGGCAGGCCTCCCAGAGAAACCCAAACAAAGCAACCTAACAGGGCACAACAAAACAAAAGGGGACCTAAGCTGGGCGATGAGAAGATGAAAGCCCTGCGTCCAGATTCACTGAAGAGAGAGAGAGAGAGGAGACATGAAAGGCAGCCTTTCTCTTTAGGGTCCTTTTCAATTCACTTAAAGGCACACCTTTGAAATGAATGTCCTCAGCAGAGAGAGGGCAATTCCCTGAATCCAGAAGTTTAGGCGTTAATGACCGTGGCTAAAGGAATGTGTTGAAATGTCAGTGCAACTGCTTTCTCTATCTTCACTATCCTTAACCAAAAGTTGTGTCATCAGTCTGGAATGAGCAATGCCTGATCAACAAACCCAGCTTTTTTCCTTCTCTTTGTATTTGCTTATTCACAGTTCAGAAATTGACCAATGACCTTCTTACTCTCTAATCAAGGGAATTCATATTGTTGTGGAAAGAAAAACAACTTCCATTTCGTTTGAGTGACAGATCCACATGATGTTTCTGTTTGAGACATGAAAGATGAAAACTGAGCTATACTGTATAGTTTAACCTTATTAAGGGGTGATTTGTTTCCCAGCTACAGTGTGGAAACTCCTTGTGAGGTAAACACAAATGTTTTATTTTTGACTGCTGCTAAAAGGTATTTATGTTTTGGGGGTGCTATGATGTTTATTGGGTTCTCACTATGTTTCAGGCAATGAGCCGAGTGATTTGTATGCATTATGTCCTAAATCCTAACAATAGCCTGGAAGTAGACCCAATTATAGCCCTTTTCCCAGAAAAAGCCTAGAGTGGGTAGGTTGCTTACCTCAAGTCTACAAGTTTCTAAGAGGCAGAGCCAGTTATATATTTGAGAGTTTCAGATATTTGCACATCACCTGTCCACTGTAGTTCAGCATAAAACATTGTCATCTGCTGCTATGGACAAATAAATACCCTTCACACTTCTTGTTAAACAAATGATGTTCAGAGAATGGTTCATATCAACCATATACTCTTTTCTGCTCTAAGAATTTGGAAAGGCTGAGGTGGGAGGATCACCTGGGTCCAGGAGTTTGAGACCAGCCTAGCCAACATAGGATACCACAAATCTACAAAAAAGTACAAAAATTAGCCTGATATTGTGGCATGTGCCTGTAGTCCCAGCTACTTGGAAGGCTGAAGTAAGAGGACTGCTGGAGCCCGGGAGGTCAAGGCTTCAATGAGCAGTAATCATGCCACTGTACTCCAGCCTGGGCAACAAAGCAAGACCCTGTCTCTCTCTCTCTCTCTCACACACACACACACACAAAATTTTGGAAAAGTATGATAGTATCAGAATTAGGAAACATATAATATTACATTTACTTTAACTTTGTTATTAAAAATTTCAAGTCTATATCAAAGTAGAGAGAATATTATAATAAAGCCCCACATATCGATCACTAGCCTTAATAATGATAATTTTACCATATTTCCTTCAGCTACTATCTCTTTGCTCAATTATTTTAAAGTAAGGTCCAGATAGCATTACCTCAGTCCTTAAATTCTATAGTATGGATCTCTAAAATTTGAAGACATTTTCTTACAATTCATTCCTAAGAAAATTAACAAGTTTCTTATCATGTCATACCCAGCTGGTATTTAGATTTCTCATATGTCCCCAATTTTCCATTAGTTTTTTTTTCTTTTTTACAGTTATTGAAATAAGTTCATCATGATAGTGATGAAAGGGATTTAAGAAAACTTACTTCTACAGACAAAGCTAATGCGGGATGGATTTGGAAGCAGAGAAAAATGGGATGGGTACCTGCCCAGGACTTACCCCATGCAGTCTGGGAACTCAAATAGCCAACACTACTCTTAAACTCCACCTGGGTCTGAGCTTAAATGAAAAATCATAGCATGAAGATTAAAATCATAGGCTCTTTAATCAGATTGCCCAAATTCTCCACTTACTAGCTGTGCAACCTTGGGCAAGTTAATCTCTTTGTGCCTTAGTGTTCTTCTATGTAAAATAGAAATATTAATTAGTATTTATCTCACAGAGTTTTTGAAAAAATTAAATGAAATAATATGAAATTAAAAGACATTGAACAGCATCAGGCCTACTATATGTGCTCAATAAGTGTTAGCTGTTGTCAGCATTATCGTTGTCATCATTATTGTCATCAACATCACCATGATAGTTATCATGACGGGAACTGGCTCCAGGCTAAAGACTGATCCTGCAGCTGATCAGTATATAGGAGTAATGAGAATGGAGAATTGGGATCGGTGACTTCATACATTCTTTTTCCAAATTCTTTTTTATGTTGTCATATGATCCTTTTTATTAAGTTATTTTAAATCCACCTGCCTAGGGCTGGTGAAAACAAACATCCAAACAAACAACTTACTGTCTTAAGCTCTTAAGCTAGTGTCCAGCCCCTTTGCATGGGTCTCCTCTAACCCAGCAGCCACTATCCAGGCTCTGCAGAGGAGGAATCTTTTTATCCCATCTAAGCCAAGGTTTTCATACACTCCATAAATGCCACCTTGGCTTCCTCAGCTCTCCTAACCTCTTTAGCCTATGAACCTCAGGTCTCATTTTCTACCACTTTCTAGCCTTGCCTTTTCACCCATTCATCAATTCAGTTTCTTTGAACTTGGACCATCCTCCCCTTACTCTCTTATTCCCTTACTGTATCTCAGCAGAAGCAAGTCATTCAACAAGCTATATTGAACAAGCTACTATGTGACAGGCATGATGACCATCATTGAGAATACAAAAATGGGTAACACAACATTTCTACCCCTAAGGAACTCAGAGCCTGTATGCTATCACGTGGATAGCCACTTGCCTGGTCTGTTTTTGCTTTACGGGTGTGTCACAGACAACAAGATGTGAGAGTCTATATTATTGATCATCATTAGAAGAGTTAGAATGTATTGAATTATGTATTTGGTCATCAATTTAAAAATTTTTCCATTTATTGCATTCATATTTATGACTGCCATAAAATAATTTTGACAGTTTACTTTATGAGGAAAACCAAATTCAGTGTTATAGACTATTAGATTTACTGGAAGAGTAATGAAGAATTCTAAATTTGAACTGTCTAGCCATCACAAAGTAAAGGGGAGCTTTCCAATTATACATATGGCCTCCAATTCTGCAGAATTCCTATAAAAATCAATTATTTATCTTTCTTCCCAACAATCATCTCCGAACTTTTGTTGGTCATGCTGTTGCAAAATTACTTTGCTAAAGTGGACTATTGTCCACGTTTTCAGCAAATGAAAAATTAAAGGCAATTTAAGATGAAGTGACATCAAGAGGGAAGCAGAAAGACTAAAACTGTGCAAGCCTCAAAGATTTTCTGGAAATAAATGACCCAACTCTTTGGATTTAGCTGGTCCCTTCCATCCCCAGATGCCTTCACTAGAGGTTTAGAACTGTCACATGTTATCTTCCTTTCCTTCCATCTTAGGAAATTGTTTCCTGTTACCTACACTATTCGCTTCTTTTATATATATTGACTGATAGTACATAAGAAGCTTCACCCAATTCCTGATTTAAGCACTAACTTCAAGGGTAGAAAAAATGATTTAAGTAGTAGCCTCAAAGGTAGAAAGGATGATTCATGCATTAAGCAGGGGTCCAGCAGAGGTACCAAAAAATGAAGAGAGAAAGCAAATACAGAGATTGAAGAGTTCTA
The DNA here is from genome assembly GCF_000951035.1 of Colobus angolensis palliatus. Lineage (NCBI taxonomy): Eukaryota > Metazoa > Chordata > Mammalia > Primates > Cercopithecidae > Colobus > Colobus angolensis. The sequence continues at coordinate 1,329,693 of NW_012122487.1, forward strand.
GAGTGGGCAAAATAGGATGTGCAGAGAACATGAGACAGGTCAAGTATAGCCCACAGGGTGTCAATCAAAGGTTTTAGCTCCCAAGAATGGTCTGGCTGGAGCTGGTGGTATAAATTCTGTCCCCAGTACATCCAAACTGTGTTTCTTCCCTTAATTTAATTTAGTTCATTTAATTTTAAAACTCAGACCAAGCAGAATATGTTGACTTAAGGGTACTATCCCTGGAACAGACTACCTACATTTGTGACCCTTTCTAGTTGGTGGCTTTGGATAAACCATTTACATGTCTGTGTCTCAATTTCCTCATCTGAAAATGGACATAACAGATGTACCAATTGCATGGAGTTGTTGTGAGGATTACTTTTGAGAATGAGTACAGGTAGTCAGGGTAAAGTTCTTAACTACAGTGAAGGCTCGTTAATTAGCTGTTAAAATCTGAAAGAATATAAATCTGCAGTCTGCAACCATACTTTCCATCACAAGGAGAAAGTCATTCTATAGTAGGAAAGAATAAAGGCAACATACAGACAGAGATAAAGAGAGAGAGAGGAAGTCTCCATTTGAGGAGTCCTTGGCCTTAGTTATTTCTGAGGTTCACTCTACTCCTGCTCATGTAATTTGCCTACAAGAAACAATACATTTTTAAATTTTTTATTAGGATATCTTCAGTTGGGTTTCTGTAAATTGCAGCCAAAGAATTCTGACTTATATAACCTACCTTGTGACAGACACACAGCTATGTTTTAAATGTATATTTCATCTTACAATTCTCAAATGAGCCTGTTATGGGCAGGGAAACTGCAAATCGGAGAACCCTCTGCTCCACTGCTACCCATTTTAAGTAAAAAAGTAGCATCAAATAGTGCTTAGAGGACACTCTGGAGCTGGACCTACTGGCTCTATTGCTTACTAGCTGGGTAATCTCGGGTAAATTACTTAACCCCTAAGGGCATACATTTTCTCATCTGTTAAAGGGGAGATATTAATAGGACCTACTTCATAGCATAATGTGAGGATTTAAAGGCAATTATATGTAAAGCACTTAGGATATACTGAGAACTCTATAAATATTAGCTATTGTTATCATAGAGACTTTTCCTAATACCTTTGTCATTCTCTAACCCCCCATCCAACTTTTTCTTCCTAGATGTATAACACAATAAATAATTATTTACATGCATGTCATTGTCCCTTAACAAAAATGTAAGTTTTTGTTTGCTACTTTCCCAGCACTTAAAAAAGTAGCTGAGATATAGTAAGTGCTATCATAAATACAAGTTGAGAATGAATAATCAACTTGTCAAAGTTCTATAGCTAATTAGTAGCTGAGCGGAACAGGATTCCAGTTCAGGGCTGATTAGCTCCAACTTAAGCCCTTTCTACTATAACATAACCCAAAATTTCCAAATTTGTAAGTTATTAATATGTAAAGTGTCATTTTAAGTAGGAAAATACTGCAAGGAGAAACAGTAAGGTGTAAAGGTAAGAACATGGAGTCTGTAGACATGGGGTTTTATCAGTAATTAGTTATGTGACTATAAGTTGTTATATCTCATTAGACTTTATTTCTTCATCTGTAAAATGAGAAGGTTAGATAAAATCATTTCCATGATTTCTTTCAGTTCAATTTTCCTGACTTGCTTCCATAGTTAAGGAAACCAAATTTGTTAGCAAATAGTTTTGTACCATGGTATATTTTTATATTCAAGGCATTTCTCTCTGTATTTTCTCCTGCTACAGTGAATAAAGAGAAAAGCTGTAAAAAAGTTACAAAGAGAATTTGGTAACAGTTATCAATCTAATTGTGCTATAAGCTACATTGATTTTTGTCCTTGAAATCACTTTCTAAAATCAGAGTTATTCCAGAGAAATCACTTTCTACTATGACATGGGCCCAAATGCTAAGGGAGTATTATCACCGGTGACAGCGAGAGGTGTCTGGGGGCAAAGCTGAATAGGAAGCTAACCTTCTAGCAAAGGTTGCCAGTCTTCTTTGCTCACTCCACTCCACTCCTCTTATTCTTAAGATTTTTAACACAAAAGAGAATATCATTAACCATTGTTTACCTAGTTAAGTGTGTTCCCCACCTAGAAGCAGAGTTACTGTGGGGTCCTAGCTTGCATTTTTGTATTCGTAGCCAGTGTTTAGTAGAAGGCAGGATACATATTAGATACCTAGTGAGTAATGAATTACTAATGAATTGTTTTCATCTCTGGGGTTCTATGTGATCTGCCAATTGAACACCACTCTCCTAGTCCCCTCCATTCCACTTTCAATGATGTTTCTTTTTATCATCATCTCCTTTGCCTTTTACTTTATGTATGGCTCTAAACAAAGTTCATTCCTCTGGTCCTGACCACTTCTCATGTTCCTACAGAATAATCTCACCCCTTGTTGCTGGCAGTACTGTACTTGTTTCTGTCTTTTAAATTCTGGTTTTCTAAAGGAAAATATTTTACATTCCTGATATTTTTTGGTGGAGGTGGGAGGGTGGCTTGAGTGTTAGCAGTGGTAAAGAGATAAACACTGAACAACATAATGTGAAATGCAATACTATTTAAACAGATTTGCCTTTCTATTTCTCAGTCCACTTCTTGGGTTCTCTTCCATTCTCTTACTTTGTCATTGAAAAGCTAAGCAATCCTCTTATTTGCTCATTTCATATCATATCAGTAAAAGGTTTATTTCTCCAAAAACACAGGAAGAATGTATGCATGAAGAATAAATGTGAAGTAATATTTTGATTATACTTACTAAAAGTTATCTGAAAAGCAGATAAGAAAATGAAAAAGACATCCCAATTGTGAGCTCTGTTAGAATTCAGGATAATTTCTTAAAAATTAAATATACAAAGAAATAGAGGAAAATGACATTGTTCTCTGTAGAGGTAATTTATTTTGGCAAGAGTTTGACCTTTAGATAGCCTGCTTGGACCTATTCCATCTCCAGTTTTCTGCGATTCCACCTTAAAGCTCTTTAATGTCGAACTTGTACTGTAAATGTATCTTACAAGATTTTGTTTAAAATAATCTGACAAAGCAAAGTATGAAAAGAGCGCATTTCTGAGAAGGCACTTAGAAAACCAGAAGTTGTACACCAGTGGAGAAAAAGATTGATGTCATATTAATTTAGCAAGGTATACTTCTCTTAAATGCCAGAAAGAGCAATATCTTAACAAGTGAAGAATGTGTTAAGAGTTGGTGGGCTAATATCAAATCAGTGATTTAACCTAGTCTGAGCAAAGCTTTAACATATTAATTCCAAGATAATTTTTAAAAATAAAAAAAACCACTTTCATTATGTTTCAATAATTACTTTCATATTTTTATTGCTCAGATGCATTTAAAATGAGAAAACTAAAACTAATTTGGTTAGAAGATAGATTTCATTTCAAAAACTCTCGTCCTTTTTCTTCACAAATGTTAATATGGACTAAGACAGAAAAATTATTCCTCTAGAAATGCATATAACTTAATGAATATATATCCAGTTTTCTCCTAAAATACTTTGGAAGCATGATGGGTATTTATATGTAATCAAATTAGTATACATAAATCTCGAGAGCTTAATTACAAGAAAATAAGAAATGTTAGAAACTAGTGGATACTATCAGCCTTGTGCTTTGCTTCTCTTAGTGTTTCCTCTGTTGCTATTCTTAAAGCCAGAAATCTCCCCCAAATATCTCTAAGTTCCATTATAGTTCATTTTAAGAATCAAACTAAATTATTTTCAATTTATCTGATTTTCCAGGCTGCACTTACTGCAGTGGTTAAGCTTTCAAGAGTTTACAACCTTATGTACAAAGAAAAACATATTCCCATGTATCTTAAAAACCACAATAAATGCTGGTTTGCACAGTGTTCAGTAAAAGTGCATTTATTCAGTATTCTGTTAACTGGAATTCATTAATAAGCACTTATGCCCATGTATGGTACCAAAATATTCAATTGTCAAAATGACACCCCTATGGCATTTGGCATTTTAGAAGAGTTAAATTATGCTTAACATAAATTTTTCTTTGAAAATTGATAAATTTTACATATTATAATTATTATCACACTTGTATATTCATTCCTGTTTTTACCCACAAGTAGCTTTTTCTGTTGTTCTTTATAATCTCATGGATTCTAGGATTCAGAGAACAAATCTCTACCCTTTGTTATTTTATAAATTTCAATTGTCTTGCTGTTTCTACTATTTGCTCCCATTATCTTCTTACATCTATCTTTTTATGCCAGAGTGCAAGCTTTATGACTGCTATACAAACTGTGTATTAACACCTTAATATATGTACACACTTTTTTATCTTTATCTTTGTTCGTTCTCATAAAAGTTTTCATTTTCTATTTTTTATATCCTGTTTTTATTTTCACATGTCAAGCTCTCATCATATTTAAGGATATTGTCCAAAGCGATCTGCAGGGAAGGGGAAAAGACTGAAGAAACAATATCGGGGAGGAAAGAGAATAAGCCTGCTTGGCAAACAGTCCACTTTTTAACCTATGAGTGTATACATATGAGTATATCTATAAATTTAGTACTGATTCTTAAGAGACACTTGAGCAAGCAAACAAAGTAGCCTTGTGTTAAGTTTGCACATTGTATTGTTTTGGGTGAAGAAGACTCGATTGCTTTGAATCCACATTAGACAATAAAAGTTTATTTTGATTTTAGAAATACAATATATAATGGATTATACTAGCCTTTTAAAGAAGCTTTGACATTTGTTTTATGTATATTAGGTTCTGTTTCAACTTTAAAACATACTCAGGTGAATGGTGGCTTGTATCCTAATAGATACATAGAAAACTGGTTATTTGTGTATTGAATCTCAATTTTCTTTTTCTGGTGAATTTTTCAGTTAGCAGTTAGGTGAGATGGTACTTTATATGGTGATGTAAGAGACTTTAAGGAAATGCAATTAATTTGTTGGGAAAGATTGCTTAGTAGTTCCTTGACTTAGAGCCTTATGAGCTGGAGTCAAGTGCTGATTTTGCCACATGCCATGTGTCATCTTTGTCAGCTACCTAACTTAGCTGAACCTCAATTTCCTCATTAAAATGGAGATTATAATTCCAACTTATTTTTGTGAGGTTTACATGTGAATGGAGCTTGAACCCTGCCTGGAAGAAGAAACTCAGTGATGAGCCTTTCCTTTTGAAACCTTCCAGAGTGATGTGGGTTGAGTTTCAAAGTATATTTCAGGTGATGAAAATAAATTTTCAAATAGCCAAGTTTTATATAAGCAATAACTGTTTTCATTACTTCAAAGCAAACAGGATGCAAATTCATTATTTTTTAATACCCTGAATAGGAAAGAAACTCTCCTGTATTATTATTCTACCTTTTAAATTAAAGACAAGTTCAAGAAACAATTTTCCCATGATTTCAATGGTTATGTAAATTAAATATTCAATAAAAACATGCTAAGAGAGTGTTGAGCAAAGATGGTTCTGAAAGTGAGAAAATGCCTTCAAAAGACAAAGAGGGGTCAAAACATTCCAATGATGTCACAGCACTTCTGCTTGTCCTAAGCAAGGTTTTCTTTTACTTCCATTCCCAAGTTTAACCTCTCTTCCCCTTACTTTTCCTTTTTATCCATTGCCTAAAACCTAATTACAGACTAGGGTTGATGTTTAAGTTAGATAAACAGAAAAAAAAAAAATCACAACTGCATCTTGATTTACCTCTTGATCACCTAATGTTCAATAATTTAGAGAATTTACTTGATACCAGGATAAAAATCTTGCTCTTCGACCTGTCTTCAGGGCCTAGCATAATGCCAGGCACATGGGAGGGATTTAGCAAAATGTTATTGAATCTAAGGGTGACATACATCTGGCATGCACTGGTATGACCACGTTTGTAAAATATTGGGACTGCTCTGTACCTATTGTTATATATCGGTATTGATATAGTTCTGTGTAAACAGCTACTGCCCCACAGTCCCTCCAGTGCCCCTCTTACCTCCCTGGCCCCTTACTTGGGACACTCCTGTTCCTTGAGTCAGCAATGAATAGGTTATCTTCTGACAGATTAGGGGGTTTTCTAGACCTCACTCAAGAGTTCTGGCTGCCTTCAGCTCTAGGTGACCAGTATCTGTACCATTCTAGCTGTGATGTATTTTTAATATTATCTTTACTATAATGAGTGTTAGTTTAGCATTATCCACTAGTCCTGATGTAACAAAAGTGGGGAAAAGTAGTGGTCTGAAGAGTATAAGAGGATAAGTGAAAACAGAGGGAAGGCAGGAGAGGTAGAGAAGGTAGAAAAGAAGCAGGAGGAAAACCTGGTAAAAAAGACCACCATCTGCAGGAATTTGATTCATCACTTTTCTCATTTGCTATCCATTGTCCAAACCATCTTCCCAGAATGCTAGATAAAGCTTTTTGAAAAGTATAGGGTACCTGTCTAGAACCAGAGTTGTAATTACTGAGTTTACTATGCTGATACCATTGTCTGAAAAAATATTATGCCAAATATTTCCCTTCTTTTGCCCTTTGTGTTGGCTTATTTGGGATAAAATAACATCAGTCAGATTCTTATCCAACCCAGGTGAAATCTTGGTACAATATACTACCACGGAGTGTCTAAATTATTTCATGGTACTGGGATTCCATTGAATTAAATGCTGTTAAAAATCTAGTATTGTGAATCTTTTGATTACACGGAGATTTCCGTTTTGTCAAAATGGTATTACACTCTGTAATTTAGAAAGTATTAAAGAACCATTGCTGAATGTTTGGACTGCTTTTGTTTGTACTAGGGCTGTGTTTTGCAAACTGTGCCTTGCTACACTCTAAAAAATGTGGGAGTGGGTTTTGATGGTCAAAAATGTTTGAAAAATACAATGCATGTTAGCCTATTAATGGGTCTGAGGAATCACTAGTTTTAAAAACTAGTTTAACTTTTTTAAGCCCAAGATTTCTTGAATATCTCTTTGTCTCTCTCAATTTTTTCTTTCATGGAACATCTTATGTGGGATACCAAGTCTGATAAATGCAAATATTGGATCAGAGTATTCATTTCTGCATTTATCGAGGACCTGCCATGTATAGGGAAATGGGTCAGGCTGACAAAACAAGAAAAATAAAGCACAGTGCTTGCCGCTGAAAGGCTAGCAGAGGAAATGCAACGCAAAGGATATTACAGAGTTGTCTTGTTTTGTGTTTTTAATTACGGGAAAACAGGAGACAAAGCAACTGAGCATGGGAGGAGGGGGGTGAGGGCTATGTCTGGGAAAACTTCCCCAGGGAGAAAGTTTCACTGTAAGAATATATCTGTGCAAGTAGCAGGGACAAGAGATTTACTGCAAACAAACAAACAAACAAACAAACAACCCAGCAGGGAGAAAAGGACCCTCTCACTCATCCTAGATACACAAGTGCCTCCTACCTCAGTATATTGGATATATCAACATGTCTCCCTTATGACTGCCAGTTCTCATTTCAGATAGTTTCATGGAAGGTGAGTAGTGGCCACAAAGATAATCTGCTTTTTCTTTAACACACACACACGTACACATTCACAATTTTGGTCTCAGTTGGATATGTGCTTAGATTTTAGCTCTCTTTCCACAGCTGGACAGGGATTTAAAAAGTGTGCCAGTTTCCCTTGGCTGTAAACTTGTTTTTTCTTGTATCCAACATGCGCAGGGGCATGGCTTTTTAACTAGTCATTCATGGGATGGGGAGTGGGAATGGATGGGAATCCTTGATGTGGTTCCAAGCATTGCTGGCTTTTTCAGCCTTAAAACCAACAGCCCAGAGACATTTGACGGTCTTTGATGTGTTCTATACTGAATACACTAGGTGTGCAGCAACACCATTACAAAGGAAGGGAAATGGAACTGGTGTCTCTCTCTCTCTCTCTCTCTCTCTCTCTCTCCTTTTAAACATAAATGGTGTGCCCTCCACCCTACTAGCCAATTTATAAATATTATTTTAATTTTTACTGTACCACATGAGGTATACATTACAATATTTTTTGCTGTTTTTACTGGTATGCAAACTGAGGGACAAAGATTTTGGAAATTTAATGAAGGTGTCAGAGAGGAGAGTAAAAATGAGATGCACTTCATTCCAAAGCCTGAATACATTTTCCACTGCACTCACTAAAATGCCAGAAAGAGGATGACTGACACATGTCTTGTGCCACTCTAAAATAACACTATTGCATTCTAATTTAGTGTGCTAGCCTAATGACAAGAGTCCTTTAAGCAGGATACCCTAGCGCTTTCTTTTCCTGATGGAAGTACCTGGCTGTTGTTCAAAATGTGTCAAAACAGAGTCCATCATTTCTTTACTTTTCTCCTTTTATCTAATAAATGCACTCCTTGAAGGAATAAGTCCAATTTCGAGTAAAGAATGGATGGCTGGAATTTAGGGTGCTATTCAGAACTCTTCAGTAACTGACCTGTTAACTTTGAGAAAGACCAATGTTTTCTTTACCTGTTGTTTTCTCTAAGTCCTTTCTCTCTCTGTCTCTCTTCTTAAAATGCAGATTCTGATTTATTAGGTCTGGGGTGTCATCTAGGATTTTGCATTTTAAATGGTCTTGCTGATGCTGATCCTCTATGGAGTATACCTACTGAGCAGTAAGACCCTAGTAGTAGGTCCAATTCTATACCTCTACCACAAAGCACATTAGAGCAGCCCTTCCCAGATTCCTGTCAGATAGATCCTTTCCGTACTCCATCTCACCACTCAGCTAAAGCCTAAACCCACACAATGAGGAAGCCATCACCAGGTTGATGGGTAAGAGGGAGTAAACTGACTTTTTTCCTTAGAATAAAACTAACAGTGATGGGGGGTTGGTATTAAATAGTTCTCTATCTACTTAACATTTTGTGCATCTCTATAAATTGTAAGGTGGGTTACAAGTAACGAGTATGAATAATTTATCTCTTTACATTAGAGTAAACTTAAGGGGTTGTTAAAAAACATTGCTTTCACTTTCTTTCAAGAGAGGAGAAAGAGATAAAATCAGAGTTAGCAAGAACTAAACATTGTACTATCAAAACCTAATAATTGTTTGGAAGCCCGTGTAGCTATATCCATATCATCCTAGTGTGTCGGAGTTGAGAACCACCACTCCCTCTCATAGAGACCTCTGAAATCCTTTGATTCTTCAAAATATGGATGATTCAAAGATGAACAAGGCCATTGATAAGAAAGACTTATTTCTGAGCCAGAGATTAACTTTCTGTATGTTAACAACTCATGAGGGATTTTTTTTTTTCTTTTTAAGGCAGCTAGTGTTGTTGATTGTATTTTCAATTAAGACAAGCTTCATGACAGTTCCTAAAATGAGGGCTGAATGGGCAAGGTTGAAAAATTCTGGAAACTGATTTAGCATTCAATAAATTTATGTATACCTAAAGACAACTGTCATTTCATTTTTAAGGGAAAACTATGGCTTTCTCTAAATGTTCTTATAAAAAATCATACCAAGAATAAAACCGAATATGGCTCATATTTTCATATTCAGTTTTTTCAATAATTTAAATATTTCTTCTCCTATTTCTACTTTATGGAAGTTAGGTGAAATAAAATGTGTATTTCTGACTAAATGTTTAAAGAAAATAATACTACCAGGGAAAGTAACATTCTAAATTTAATATGGAATAAAGACACAATGAATGGCCTGTAACATTTTCAACTTGTTCTGGTTTTACCTACAATATTTATTTTGAAAAGCCTGACACTGTCTCTTTTAGAAATAATAATTTTCACCCTTCTACATGTACCAAAAATGCTTCTTTCTCACCTCTCTCTTCACAGTGAGAACTCTATTATTCAAAAGTAGCAGGCATGAGATTGTGGCTACAAAAAAAAAAAAAAAAAGCCTACAAATGGAAGATAATCCATTTAAATGCTTTAAAGTGCTAAAGGTTGTATAAGGATAAATGGGGAATCACAAGTAATTTTTAAATAATTTCAATATTTCATTTACCATTGTTATATATTCTTATTTCAACTTTTATTCTTAACTATGAAACATTTCAAAATGATGCCAGATATTTATACACCCACCTTCTAGTTTGAACAGATAATAACATTTGCATAGATATTTATTGTGTTGTCTTTTTAGCATGTTTTTCTATATAAAGAACTACAAAATACTTTTTAGCAAGTTTTCTCTATATAAACTTTTTATATATAAAGCTTTTCTATAACATGTCTACTACTATAAAGAAGATATTAAAATATTTGTCAGTGTCATCAGAGTTAAATCACTTAAACTGAAATTATCTGCTAACCTCCACATAAAAGCTTATTAGAACTTAAAACCAAAAAATGCCAGAGACATCTAAGAAATTCTTTCCCATGCTTCTTGCACCACTTAATTGTTCAAAAATAATACTAATAATAATCACCAGAATTTGGGTTTGCTTATATGCAAAAACATTTCTAAATAAGTAAACTAAAAATGAAATGGAAAGCACATTTTGTATACTTTCTGTTAATAATTTATTTTATAATTATTATAAATGTTTATTTTGGAAAAAGATTGTTTTGGTGTTTCTACTCCCATTTGTCCTGTACTTCGTGTGTGTATGCATATGCACACACACACACATATATATATCATAAATACATACATTTAAACTTTAAATAAAATAAAGGTTGTATTCCACTCTCTTCTGAAAGTCCTTGATTGCCAGTGGATGTATAAAGATGTGATAACTAATACAGAACAAGTTTTATAGTACAGAAATTATTAATCACTAAAATAATCAATTAAGCTTTGTAAGTAATATATTTGGAAATAATTTAAATGCCGGTAGAAACTTTGACTTATTTATTCATTTTAGGATACAACTAGAAAATGAGTGGTGGTTCATCTTTTACTTGCAGGTAAAGGTTGAGGAGGAAATTCTCACATTCAAGACGATGCTACCATTATGATGAAGTAAGATGGAACAACAAGTTGCATGTGAAGTATCCTGGGCAAGCCCCTTTGATAGTTTTAGCTACAGATGCCTGTGTGTTTGTAATGTGGGCTTTTTATGGCTGTATTCTATTAGCTCTGGGTTTACTGTGATATTATGTATATTTGTCTTGGGCCAAACAGCTTGCTTGCCTCAATTGAAGTCTAAAACATACTATAGGCTTAAGACAGTTTTTGTTTGTCTATTTACTATTTGAGGTGAATTATCCCTTCTTTGGTTCTTTGCTATTCATCATATTATGATATATAATTTTGGCTATGCAATTGTATAATCTTTTCTATAATATTATTTTCGGCTTCTGTATAAAAGCTTAAAAATATGTTCCACAAATGAGATGCTTATACTTGTTTATTCAAATTTTTTTCTGTTGGACTTTGGACAAAGTCTTGCCTAGTGGGACTCACATATAAGGAAAACTTTTTTCTTCTTCTTCTTCTTGTTACTCACAGAATTATGATGTTTAAAATAGCTATTTGAGTTCAATGATACTATACTTTCCCTAATAAATTTACAGTAATTTTTTTCACTTCAAAGAATGCTTTTTGAGTTTTCTATCACTAACTACATTTTAAAAAAGTCCTTAGCTCTGAGGTTTACTCTTTTACATCTTAAGGTACATTTTTCATGATTTGTAAAATATTTGCTTTTTAAAAATACTATGACTGTTCATTTTAAAAATTCATTTTTCAAAATTTTCAGAAATTTTAATAGCAAGAATCTGTTTAATTTCATTTCTTTATTTCTTGGTCAAGGTAGTCATATGGTTTGAGATTTCTCAGTTCTTTAAAATGGAGTTCATAAATTCAACCTGTTCTAAGCTAACTGTAGTGATTCGCAGCTGTTGTTCACTTAACACTATTAACCATTAAACACTACTGACCTCTCAACTCAAAACGTACCCTTAGGTATAGGAAATACTACACAAACATTTTATTTAACCGTATCTTACGCAGAAAATTTTAAATTTGAATCTTTCTTATAGTCCTTGGGTTCAAATCTTCATGCAAATACAATTTGTATAATCAATTATATTTGATTTGTGTTTTCTAAAGTGGCTAAGGAAATGAGTACCAACTTATTAGGGAATATTTGATGAATATTTTTCGTTTTTGTCGAACAAATGACTATTTACGTAGAGATATATTTACTTCATCATCAATAAAATACCACTACTAACTGTGCTTCAACGCTCCCATCCCCGCCCTCCAACTCGTAGAATATTTTTTGGTGGTAACTAGACTGACTTTTGCCAAAATTTAATTACATTCACAGAGAGAAATACAATTTCCCCCTTCAAATCCAGGTGAAAGGCTACCATGTTGGGCTTGCAGAGGACATAGTTGAGTAGGACAGCTAGAGCTTCTGGCTAGGTCATCTGGTCGGATTACCCTGCCATGTACCTCTCAGTATTTACTTCCAGAGATAGGCAACTTACTATCGTCTTTATGTTTAAGGAATTTAAACACAAGTGAAAAGTATTGTGAAAGCATAAATATCTCTGCTTGTATACTGCAGCACTGAATACGAAACCACACAGTACAATAAAAATAACTAACAATGGCCCATACATTTCACAAGGCGCTCTCATACACGGGAAGGGGCAGTGGAAAGGTTCAGAGCACCCAGGCTGTCCAAAAGAGGGCGAAATCAAATCTGGGCGCAGGTGGCATACACGGGAAGGGGCAGTGGAAAAGTTCAGAGCACCCTGGCTGTCCAAAAGAGGACGAAATCAAATCTGGGCGCAGGTGGGTACCTTTAAAAATTTCTTGGTGGAGATGGCATCTGAGAGAGGCGTCGAAGCACAGGGAGAGTTGAGGATAGGAGAGGCCACTTCAAATGGAATAACACCCCCATTTTCCAAATGCCAGTTATACCACGGGGCCTGTAACAGCCGCCACGTTTCTAGAAGACCCCTAGAAGAGCAGGGGTCCGACCAAGGAGGTACTTCCGCTGTTCAATTTCCTAAGTTTGCATTCGGAGAGTAGAAGCGTGAGCTCTGGCTCTTGCAGGTGGACTCCCTCTCCCTTAACTCTGACTGCAAGAAGCTCCCACCCGCAAAGGGCTATTGTGCCAAAAGCGAGCGTAGTGGCCGCCGCTTCCCCCACAAAATTCCGTCACTCAGGAGCTGCGTTGCGGTGGAGAACCTGGGTCCCGTCCGGGCCCAAGGGAGGAGGGTCAGCACGGCCGCTCCCACAGCCCCGTCCAGGCGCCTCTTCCCTCCCCCTGCTTTCCGCAGCGGTCTCGGTGGCGGCGGCGGCTGGAGCGGGAGCCGGGGGCGGCGAGGGGCGGAGCCGGGGCGGAGCCACGGCGCTGGCTGCCCGGGCGGCGGCAGGTGTGGATGGGGCGAAGGTGCGGGAACGTCCACTCCCGCGCGCCCCTCTTGGGGGCCAGGGCTCGGGAACTGGAGCTGCCTCCCAGGAGGAGCTTCGTGAGCAGCTGCGACCTGCGCATAACTTGGAGCGCAGCCAGGGGCGCGCAGGTTCCACGTCCGGCGCCTGGAGAAAAAAGACGCGCGTCCCCGGCCCCGGCGCCGGAGCTGGCTGGGGGACCGCCTGGTCCCGGGCCAGACCTGGGAGGCGGTATTCCGAGAGCCGCCCGGTCTGGGGTGCGGGGAGCGGGAAGCGGCCCCTGCGTGTGCGCTTGGGCGAGGCCGGGCGGCGCTTCTGACCTCCTACTCGGACCCTCAGGTAAGCTGGGAGAGCATTGGTCCCGCTGCGCGCGGAGCGGGCCGGGGACGCGTCCCTCACGGAGTTGAGGAGGCTTCGGGGCCTGGGCGCGGGGCAGTCAGCGCCCGGGTCTGAGGACCGCCGGTGCCTGCGGCGCCCAAACGAGGATGCTGCGGCGGGGTCCGGCGCATCCCGGAGCGCCAGCCGCCCTTGGCTCTTTGCGGAACCGCCGCCTCGTCTTGCCCAAATCTCAGGTAGTCATCCTGGCTCGATGTCCGAAGTCACAGGTCCGCTCTCTGTACCTAAACCGCGAGGAAGGAGTTGTGTGTGTCTATGAGCGTGTTGGTGGAGAGCGCTTTCAGACAGCGATGTTTGAGTTGAGCTCATTTTACCACCTAAAATTACTGGCACTTTAAAACTTAGCTTCCCCTTCTTAAGAAATAAGAGAAATTAAGCTTGTGGTTTAGACCCATTGATAGTAGGATTAAAGTTTGTTTTTGCCCTGTGCAGCTGAGAAAACGTTTTGTAAAATCCTGATTTTTCCAACAGTACTTCTAAAAGAGCCTCCGATTCTCTACCGAGACAATGGCAGTCATCAAAAAAACACAGCGGAAATGTTCACTTAGCGCGGCTTTGCTAGGAGAGAAGTTAAGGAAACCTTAGGCAAAAGTGACCCCATAATTGACACCTTACAGGACCGTTTTTGACCTTGCGTTAGTGGTAATAGGACTAAGAATGACAGCTCAAGAACTATATCTGGTTTGGAACTGAGGCTGTGGCCAGACGCCCCTCACTTTCCGGGGACCTCCAGTTTCTGGAATCGGGCCTTTGAACTTCCTTATTGAAAACCTGGCAGCTTTGAAGTGAAATTAGGAAAATGATCCTATTTATTCGCTGGAGTTTATTACCTCTGCATTAAAGTGTTTCTCTCCTGGGCCAAAATTGAAACAATACTGTATTTCGCATTTTGTTTTAAATAAATTTTTACTAATTCAGGTAAAAATTGGATTTGAAAATGACAGTTAAGTCTAGGTTTATTTGTTGTCGAGTTTTGTATGGGGGGCTGACTTTTAAGTTATTTTTTAAAGTCCAATCCTGGTTATTTTTCATTGTCTTCAGAGGTTAATCTTTAGGTGAGAACTTTATCTTGATTTTAAGGCAAAAAATTAAAAAAGGCAGTGATTTAAGTCACCCAAAGAACTATAGTTCCTCCTTTCTCTTTTTTTCCTTGAGACAGAGCTTCCTGAAAATTGGCCAGCTGCTTTAATCTTAGCATGTGAAAAATGTTTCCAGTTGAATTTTGGGCCCTAAAATGGAAAATTTTGATTTGTGTTTGTTTTAATAGAATTGTTCGACGTTATGGAATTATCAGCTTGGAGTGTTTATTTTCTGTTTATACCATATTACTACTTTATTGTACATGTGAATATTGCTTAGATGATAGGTAAATGTGGAGAGAAATCAGGATCTTTAATAAAATACGGAATTACTGGATGAATTTTTATAATTTATCAGTCTTATAAATTCTGAAAAGTGTATAACAGAGTTAACGTGTTTGACCTATAATGTGGATTGTTGGCCCTTTTTGGAATTTTAAATGAGAAGGGAGGTATGAAATGCTTTATTCTGTATTTAAGCATCTTTTTAGAAGTGGAAATAAATTGGAGGATCACTTTTATGTACAGTGTAATAGCTAGATAGCTATTATAGAGTCTATAACAAATGCTTGAGGAAGTAAAATTAGAAGGTAGTATAAAATTGTGTGTTATATTTTTAGTTTCAAGGAGATTGCATACTTATAAATTTCATATCCTCAAGTGAAGAGTATTGAACGTAATAAAATAGAATTTTTCTGCATACCATGTTTTTCTCAGATTAAAAAAAATAGTCATCTTGGTTTGCTTAAAAAACTAAGCTATAGTTAAATTTGGTTGGTACCTATTTGGGATAATTAAAAATACTTTAATTCATGTGCTTTAACAATTCTTTTCTTCAGTAACAGGTTTTTGTAAGAAATGTTTTACTTGAAACATTGACATTTAATGACAGATATTAAATTTTTCATATAATTGTCAAAATTTTTTCTTCATTGTGTGTATGTAGGTAGCTTTGGCATATAAACATCGTGGGTTCTCTAAACAAATTTTAACTGTAAAAAAGCAAGAGATGCAATCCAAGATTATTAACATTTGAGGAATGAAATCCAGCTTTAACATAAAATGGCCTTTTGAAGACACTGTAAAATACATATAATGATAGGATTCTTAGAGAGCAATGTTTTTGGTAGTTCTTTTAATCATAAAATGAATTAGCAAGAGAATTGATACTTATGCTAGAACAGCTTCTTGATTTCACAACTGTTTCCTTAGAAATGATCTCCCAAGTGATTCAGGAATGTTTATGGAAGTGAAGAAGAAAAAAACAGCTTTTGTTGAATCTAGGGTAGGTCAGTCTTAACTAAAAAACAGCAAAATTTGATCTTTGTGTTATAAACTGTAGTTTCACTGAGGACTTCTTAACTATGTCATCTTTTTAAATACGATTAAGTGTTTAGAGAGTCAGTCAGTTATTTTATTTGTACGATATAAGTGCTTACTGTATTATGCTAGTTGTAAGTATTGGTGGCCTTTTTGTTTTGCAAAATGTATTGAAGTAGAAATGATGTGGATTTTTTTCTCCACATCTTATGTGAGAGGGCAGTCCAGGAAATTATTAAAATAATTTTGGGAAGAGTCTAGATGAAGGGGAAAAATCGATTGTATATATGTGTGCTGGTTTGCAATGGGGGGGGAGTAAAAAGAGTCTGAGAACAAAACTTACTTTCAGACTTCCTAGAAGTTTCTGCTTTATTGTGTAATTGAATTTTTTTTTGCCAGGATGTAGTTATTGGTTGTACTAAAATACAGCAGACAACAGAAAAAAATAAATCTCATTTGAAAATCCTTACTCATGGCTTTATCGAATACAAAACTTACTCTATTTTGTCTAAATACCAGCTTCCAAGCTAGTCAGTATTAATTTAGAAGCCAATTTCTAAATTAAATGTGCTACAAAAAATTGATTAAGTAATTTCCATTTAAGAGCAATGTCCAAATAGCACTGATTCTTTAAGTAAAACAATAATTATATTAATAAAAATTATACTTTTAGCAGGGGAGAAATGCCCTTTTTATTGGCCTTGGAAACATTTATGCTTAGCAGTTTGAGGCCCAGTTTCCATTTCTGTGATTGTGCTGCCTCTGATAAAGGATCGACTACTGAGCGATGAAAGATTGTATAGAGAAACTTAATAAAACCTGCTACATGGGTTGATCATAGTTCTGCCTGATAAGCCTGTGTCCATATGAATCAGAGCCAGTAAAGAAGTTCTGAATCTTAATTCCCCACAGCTCTTTTACATTGAGACCTGTGAGTTAGCACTAGTGAAGGGAGTCCCCTTCTCTGCCATTTGTAAAGCCAACTTCGTGATCCGCAGCAAATCAAACCCACGAAATGTTTTAGTCTTGTCCAATTCAGCTTTACTTCCTTGCCAGGGGCATAACAGTTGAAGTTAAAAGACTTAGACCCAAATGGGAAAATTAGTGCCATTTGTGTATAGGCAGTAGCCTTATTCATACTACTTTTAGCCTAATTAGAAAAAAATAAAGTATGATTTGATTGTAAGTCCTCCAGGGTAGGTAGCATGTAGGGGAGTGTGGCTCAAGAATCTACTAAGTTTTTCACTTATTTTGAATTATTAAGAATTTGCGTTGTAGTTCTCTTTTTTGTTTTACTTCTATAGAGTGCTTCTACAATTTGGAAGAGGGAAAAAGTACAATAAAATGGCAAATATTAAAGTGACCGAGAAGGCATAGCATTGGTTACAGAAAAGTTCTTTCACTTCTCCTTAGGTAATTCTCTTTTGGTTTTCTTCTTTGTATTTTAAATCTAGGTTCTTTGCTTAGAGGTAATTTTGATTCTGAGGAGGGTAGCAGGAAAGGAAAATGAACTGCATCTAAAAACCAGTGTAATCTGACAACTGACGTCTTATCTCTGCCAAATTTCAGGTGGACTTGGGCCACATTAGTAAACTGGATATGTATAAAATAAGACAAAGAAATTGTCTCAGAAAGTTGTGCTCCTGAAGCTTCTAGTATGTGAGGTGAAACTATTTTAGAGTCCAAGGCTCGAATACAAGCAAAGGATTGATTTCCCCAAAAGTCAAATTGGTAAGATCTTTCTATCTAAAATAACTTGAGATTTTTGAATTATAGCACATGTTGGAGTAGAAATTCCAGTTATAAAGTCATTATTGAATGATAATCCTGGGGAGTTTTGGTACTTTTTTGCTTCTTTAAACCTCACTGATAAACCTTTTACTGATTATCTCAACTTCATTAACTAAATAAAAAATTTCATATAAGAAGCAATGGACTAAAGCATTAAAAGTGTGAGTTCTCTGAAGTAAAATCCACATAAAGTAAATGAAGCTTTTAAAATTAGGATTTAAGTAGCTTTTAATTAGAGTGGGTTTTCAAGTAACTAACTGGTAATATTGTCACTTGACATTTTCTTTTCATATTCTGTGCCATGACTCAAACTCATTTCCTTTTTACGGGTGAGGTAGATTAAATTTGAAAACAAACACACAAACCCAAGCTTTTTTGCAGCCAGACTTTAATAATTTTATAACATTGCTGAATGTTTCCTAGCACGTTAATAATGATACAATTTTAGATTGCTTTTTATGCTTTTGGATTTGGGATTAGAATGATATAACAGAATGAAAACTGCAACATTAATTCACTTTTCAAATGAATATGTTTATGCAAATTAAATGGAGGTCGTGAAAAACAGTAGCTTGAATTGTAATTCAAAGTAAAAATTACAGGTTAATACCTGGACTGATATGTGTTAAGTAGTTTTCTAATTGCTTCTAATAATCAAATAATTAGAATTTTATCGTAACTTTTTAATCTCTGGAAACAAATTTCTAGTTTTTATATGAGGAAAAATTTAATGACATATTAATGTTATTAAGTATTAAATAATATGAGCCAAAAGATATTTTCTTTCAATACCCAGAAATGACTGAAAATATTTTTGTAGACAAAAGAAGACGATATGGAAAGGTAATGGAAAGAGATATAAAAGACCACCCAACTAGATTGTTTTTTGAATAATAAATCTTTAATATAATTTTTATTTTTGCTGCTAAGAGATTTTCAAATTCTGGAAAAATAGCCATAAATCTTATGAACTGACAAAGAAGATCAAAACATTTTAAAGATTCAATTTCCTTTTAAAATAAATGCATTTATCAATTGGTCAAAGCTAACGTTCTGCATTTTCTTTTGTAAATTAACACACTGTCAAAAGGAAACAAACAAAAATGGAGAGCTAATTATAGCCCAGTTAAGAATAATTTAAAAAACAGATTTATTTGAAAAGTAAATCTTCCTTTTGAAGATAGAGTTCATTTTGCTAATCATAAGTATTGGTGGCCTTTTTGTTTTTCGAAATTTATTGAAACAGAAATGATAAGACTACATATTTCAGAATAATGGGCAAGTTACTATGTGTTAGATAGTTCTATTAGCTAAGCTATAAATATAACTTTTACTGGAAATATTAAAATATACATGGAAATAAAATATTAAAATATAAACAGAGCCAAATAATTGATTATCGTCTACTTTGATTTCATAACACATCTAAAATATTAACTAGAACTAACACAAAACTGTTTTCTAAAACTGCCCGGGTGTCAGCTTCATCCAAATCTTTTGTTCACAAGTAAATATTAAAATAAAATGCATCCAACTCTTCTCATTGTTAAAGCAGTGATAACAATTATAGCTCTTTCTGTTGATCATTTCCTGGGTTCCGTGCTTTACTTATATTACCGCAGATAAGCTTCAAATAACCCTCCCATCTAAGCACCATGATTGTTCTTTTTTTACAGACAAGAAAACTGGCCTAGTGAGATTAAAGGGGTCAGACAGCTAATAAATGGTGTAGTACTGGGACTCCAACCCAAGTCTTTCCTATTTTTATGTCTCTGCTCTTAATTACTTTGTTATATATCACATTAATTAAGCAGAATATCTGGGAACTCTTCTTGAAACCTGTTTGGGAGTCATTTTTACAGCGTTTTGAATGTCCTCAGCTATAACACGTATTTTAATTTTTATTTTTAGAACTAATTCACAGTCTTTCATGTCCAAGTCTGGCAAAACACACAGATGGTGTAGGTAGTAATTAATGTTTGACCAAAAGAAGCAGGTAGTGTCTTTAAAGTACTAAGTCTGATACTTAAATTTTCTCTGAAGATCATACTAAAAGAACCATATAGATCATTGTTTTTAGAGCCATGGCACTTGAATTGGAATATAAGTATAGTCTTTGAGGCACCTAACCCAAAACTGGTGTTCATTGAACATTTCTTAAAACAATGAATGAGACAAGGAATAGAAGGATAATATGTCTTTGCCTATGAAAATTCTAATATGGCTTGTGAAATATAGTAACAAGTATGGGTAGCTTACCATTAAAAATGGTAATTCCCTCTTTATTATTATCACACCTGACCTTTGGCGTGGATATATAGATCTTGTGTGTGGATATAAAGTCGGTTGAAGTTGTGGACTTGAGAGAGAACTGTCAGAGCCAGCCATAATTAAGACATGTGCTGAAACAAGATTTCATGGAACTGAATTCACAAGAGAAAAAGTAAAAGCCAAAGAGTAAGGTGGAAATGGTGCTTTGCTGGTCCTAGTATTAGAGGGAGGGATCTGGGTTCCCATGCTGAATCTCTAGTGTTTACTCCCATGTGGCTTTGGGTGAGTTGTCTGGGCTCTCAGTACGTAAACTGAGGACCCACTTCTGGGCTACCTAAGAGTTTTTAAAATCTTAAAGTTCTCCTTGCTAAGTTTCATGGGACTGCTGTTACTGTAACTCTTCTAGGGGGCTTACGGGAACTCCACATGCGAGGACACTGCCATTCCATACACACACACACACACACACACACACACACACACACACACCCATATCCAGGTGATGCACTACCTGGACCTATGCTTTCCCTTTGGCACTAGTCTACCTTCCCTCTCAGGGCTTCCCCACTGCTTTCTATCCCAGAAGGCAGAGGAAGTTGGAACTAGTTTTTATTTTGTGGTGGTTAATGATCCTGCACTCCTAAATAGGGTAAATTGCAAAGGCTCACATTTTGCAGTGTCTGAAATTCAGCATAGGGACACAATAAAAGAACCAAAACAGAGGACTAAACAGTGAACAGAGTCAGTTTGCAAATGAAACAAAACAATGATTAAAATGCAAAGAAACAAAAGGAGCTTTAATAGCAAAAACATTGATATCAGAATAAGTTCAAAGGTCAAAGCAAAAAGGTTAAAGACAAAACTAGACAAATTTATATGAGAAATTTTATAATGGAAAATGGCTTTTAAATAATTAAAATTACTTATTTAAGTAATTTAAAATAATTAAATTACTTTTAAAAAATTAAAAGTAATTAAAGCTTTAGATTTTTAAAATCAGAATTTTTCTTTTGGGGCTCACCAGAACAGAGTGGTAATATTCTAGGAAAGCAAAGCTTGTGCATGTGGGGAGAGATTGAGAACAGGATGATGTAAAACAACATTCTGGGACACCACCAAAGACAACCAAACCTCAACATTTTGAAAGAGATTCTGGACAAAAGAATATTCCAAAGAAGTTTGAAAAAAGAAAGCCATTGTCTCTTTTTGTGTCTGAAAATGAAAAACAGGGACTACATAGATTTACATTCATCCGAAACATAAGGCATCAAAAGAAAAAAAAACGAACGAGTTTGTCATCAGAAATAAAGTTGGTGGAACCTGTGGAATTCTAGAAAATGACACTAGTTTATGCATAGTCATGTATGAGAGTGAACAATGAGGAAATGAGCAGCTGTTGCTTATCAGTTACCACGGCCTGTTCAATCTAAGCAGTACCTTGGTTAAGAGGGTTGCTGAGGATAGAAGAGTCTTGGTGTACACCTTGGTTTCTCCCTCCCTGACCCCAAGATTACAGATGCCGTGCAGAGTCATGAAATGGGTATGCACTTCAATGGTATTAAAAGAAAGTGTAACCTATATGTACACTGGCTACTCTTCCAGAGTAAAAGATTCCAGTTATACAATTTAAAATATCTTAAGGTTATAATATGAAGACATTGTGCCCTGGACAATACGAGGCTTACGCATTTCACTTTGTATCCCAGAAAAGTACATCTCTGTCATGCATGCAGAATTCAGGCCAGACTCTACCAGTGCACTCAGAGGGAGGAAGAGCATAGTGAATGACACACAGTACACATACCCTACAGTTTCAATACCTTCCTGGCACCTGTCAATGATGGCCGAACGATAAGGTAGTATAAAACACTTATTTGGAAACCCAAACGAAAAGATAAATGTTTATATTTAATTTTTACATTTTATTTTGTATTTTGCTGTCGTGCATTTGACTTATCAAAAATGGCAATAACTGAGATGACTCTGCTCCCATTGGCCTTTGTTTAAACTGTCAGCACTCACTGGATGCCTAATAGATGTGCATTTTTCTCCCCAAATAGAGTTTTAGTTCCTTGAGGTAGCAATCCTTTCTTGCCATATTATCTGCTGATTTTATTTAGCACCTAAAAGATAACTGAGGAGATTATACTCGTCTACACTTTAAGTAGTTGAGATTTTTAAAAAATTGCACCATATTGTTCTTTGCTAGCTTTGCTTTCTGTTTCAAAAGTTAGACTGCAGTTGCAAAAACACAACAGATAAGGCTAGTTTTTATATCGCTTTGATCTTGATTTCCCACATTGGATGTTTGAGCTTCTTTAGTAACGGGAATTTGGGGAGCATAATCATCCTGAGAATTGTCATAGCTCTTTATTTTGCTTGACCCTGGTGTCCTTGACATCTGACAGTGCAAGTCTTTGAGTTCTGCAGTGGTATGCTACAACCAGGAGCATCAGAGAAGCTGAGACTTTCTGATCTGGAAGGGCCCCCCCTTTTTGTTTTTTTCGTTGGTGATCACTGAGGCCAAGGAAAGTCAAGGGGCTTATCCAGCTTCATGGCACATAAGTGATAGACTCAAGAGCTGAATTCTGTTCATAGATTCTCAGTACATGCCCTTTCACCACACCAGCCTTTCCCTGAAAGTGTGTTCAGTCCTGCAGGATTCTGCATAGGATTCTTTCGTCAGATCAATGTGAAATTCTGCATGTTCTATATTTTTTGCTTATTAGAGATTCCAAGCATTTCCACAACAAAGAAACTTGTCTGATTTTAACTTACCATTTTCCAAGTTTATTTTTAACACAGAATCCTTTTTCATTCCAAGAATTCACCTAATAAAGAGTCATGCTTCATGGTGGTAAGCTTTGATGGTGATGATGCTGGTGATGATAACAATGATATTTATTTAGCACCTACTTATGTCATAGGCATGGTTTTAAATGCTTTACATTAATCAGACTCATTTAATCCTCACAACACAATGAAGAGGCACTATAATCATCTTTACTTTACAGATGAGGAGACAGGATCAGAGGGTCAGCTGGAGTATAGTAGTTGTGTTGTCCAAGAAATATTGTTGCACTGTAAACCAGGGTTTCTTAACCTTGGTACTATTGACATTGTGCCCATATAATGTCTTGTTTTGAGGGGCTGTCCTGTGCATTGTTGGATGTTTAGCAGCATCTCTGTCTTTTACCCAGTAGTGTCAGCCAAAAATGTCTCCAGACATTGCCAGATGTTCCCTAAATTGTTCCTGGTTGAGAACTAAAGTTATAACAAAAATATGCTTTTTTTTGAAAACCCTTAGTAACTTTTACAGTGACTCATGGTCATGATTGGGCAAATTACACATTGCAGGTTTTGTGACTACGTCAAGCAGCGTACACTTGCGTGGGGGTTGATGTGAGTTAAACTTGACCCATACTGTTCTTTTCTGCTTCATTTCCTTACACTACTTCTGCTGAGAGCCAAAAGGCCAAAATTGTTGATTCTGCCTTCAAAGTCTTTTAACTGCCCAATGCACACACCCCCAATTTATATTGTTTCCATTTTTTATTTCCCCTTGGACGTGACCAATATAAACACACACACACACACACACACACACGAGAGAGAGTCCTGTTTTTTCTCTATGTAATAGAGAACTTAACGTATCTGAATTACTCTACAGTAAGAACTTATGTCAGAGCCAAGATTAACAACTGCCAAGAAAAACATACCCAGCAATGAATAACTCACAAAGATTTGGCAAAGAAAAAGTAAAGTTATGTGATGAAGTATATTGCTAAGTTATAGGGTTTTATTTTTCCAGCATGATAACTTGTTAAAGTCACACACTTCAAATGGGTTTGAGGCTTCTGATCATTGTTTCTTTGTAATTTAATATGCCATTTTTTTTTTTTTTTGAGACGGAGTCTCGCTCTGTCGCTCAGGCTGGAGTGCAGTGGCCGAATCTCAGCTCACTGCAAGCTCCGCGTCCTGGGTTTACGCCATTCTCCTGCCTCAGCCTCCCGAGTAGCTGGGATTGCAGGCGCTCGCCACCTCGCCCGGCTAGTTTTTTGTATTTTTTAGTAGAGACGGGGTTTCACCGGGTTAGCCAGGATGGTCTCGATCTCCTGACCTCGTGATCTGCCCGTCTCGGCCTCCCAAAGTGCTAGGATTGCAGGCTTGAGCCACCGCGCCCGGCCTAATATGCCATTTTTAAACTAGGTATTTCATTGCTCTTTATTATACCTCAGTTGCTCTTAATATGCCATTTTTAAGAGCAACTGAGGTATAATAAAGAGCAATGAAATACCTAGTTTAAAATCCTGGCTCTGCCAAGCATTTACTAATTGTGTGACCTCACTTCTTTTTTTCTAAGTGGTTTCCCACCAGTAAAATGGGTTGATGATATGAAACTAGTTATATTGTTGAAGGGTTGAAATAAGAAAATATATGCACTAATATCCAGTCCAGGTTTTGGCAGGTCCTTCCTTCCTGTTATCAAGGGACTCTATCATGATTTGTAATCTTTTTTGGTAATTCCTTAAGTGTAAACTAATTGTTTTTGAAAATAACAGAGATACCATCAAGTAGCCTAGTGCAGGTAACTCTTATTAAAAGGTGGAATTTGGAGAGCAGGGAGGGTACATACAGTACTCAAAGTGATTGAATTTTGAAAGCTTTATATTTAAAGATAGCAAAGTAGCCAAAGGACAGAGTGCAAGGAGCTACAGAGGGCCTTCAGAAACCTAAGCTTACCCTCTGATCTTCTTAGTGGCCGTTTACTGATTCACCTCTTAGTGGATATTTGAGTGCCCGCTCTGTTCTGGATGCTCTGCAAGCACTGGGGGTACAAAGAGTGCAAAATAATAAAAAGAGCTACTCTGTCCCTGCACTCTGTCCTTGTAAAACTTAGGTGGTGACTGTGTCGCAACTATAATTGATACTCGCTGCTTGGAATGCTTGTTTGAAATGGGTTCTGAAGCTTGGCTGAACTTGCTGGAAAGAATACTGGGATTTATGAATAATATGCCATGGGCAAGAAGATTTGATAGCCTTCTGGTATAATCTTTTTCAAAATGTGGATCTGATTCATTAGTGTATCATGAAGTTAGTTTTGTGGGTCACCATGAGTATTACTTAAGAAGTTAAATAGACATAGAGAAATATCATAGTGCATTGCACATAGCGACAAGTCTTGCTTTGTAAAAGTTTTGTTTTAGTTATGTATGTATTGTGTACCAGGTCAGGATGTAAAATGCATATCCTACAATGGTTCATGTAAAAAATTGAGTCTAGTGGCTATATGAACTCCTACGCCTTTCTCTCTACATTCAAACTTTTTAGTTTTTTTTTTCTGAAATTACAGGACACATTTCATAGTTTGAGCCCTATTAATCCAAAATATAGAATGGCATATTCATTCTAGTAGCATTCTTCAATATGCGATATGTTTATCCTTTGAGTCTACTTTTATTAGAGTCTTTATAGTTTGTCTGGGATGGCTAATAATTATATTTATAGTCAGTTCTGGTGGGAGGCAAAAATATTCAAGTATTTAGAAACTTAGGCACTGGAGTAACACTTGCTTTCCAATATAGACCATACCACTTTACAGTGATGCTTTTTTACTGGAGGGCCAGATGATCATATACACGTGGCAGAATTTGTAGAAACAGTATTAAACATAGAAAGTAAAAATGTGTGTATATTGCAGGTATTGGGAGCATGTCCACTGTGAATGGTTAGGAACTGCAAGCCCTATTTTATTACTTGATCTCTATTATAGATTTTGTATTTCTTGTAAGAAGTCTCACTGAAGACTTGTTTTTATACTTTTCCGAATTGGTTACATGAAGCTATTAGACTATCCTGTCTAGTTTAATAAAGGTTCCATCCAAATTTTCATATCCTATGACTCAATTATTCTTTCTTCAATTGGATTGTGATCTACAGTGTCCTTCTTAACTTTTCTTCTAATGTGTTATCTTGAAGGCTTTTCAGCTTCCAGTTGGCTTGAGTGGTAACTATACTTCCAGGTAGAACTTGAGCAAAAATCGATGCTCTGTTCCTGACACTTTTAATCCCTACCTCCTAAAATCAGTGGCTGTAGGGAGATCCCTTGTCTGTTTCCTCAAGAATTGCTGAAAGTAGGACTTCTTTTTGAGAAGTAATTCACAAAGTGCCAAGTGACAAGCCATACTTGCATGTGAACACAAAGTGATGTTATCTTTGTCCAAACATGTACCTGTTGTGGCATGCACTTTACAAAAACAGCCAGAAAAATGCACTTCAGTTAATGGACACTTTTTAAAAGAGTGTTCATTCATTTGGCTTACTGAGAAGGACCAACTCAGAAATGACCCTGACTGCCTAAGGGTCATTAATATGCCACACCATGATTTCTCTAACCATTTCAAGAGTTTGCTGCCCTTGATCCCTGAATGATTTTGATGTGTATTTTCTGTTCCATTCCTCTGTAGGTTGGCATTAACCCGTCTAACCACACATAGCTTTGCTGGACTTTTTATATGAAAGTTTTCTGCTTGGTTAGTTACGAGTTTAAAATACTTGAGAATACTGACTTTAGGGGAAGGTTTTGAAATTGCCACCTTGCATGTTGTAGAACACTTTATCACTACAGTTAAAATTGTAGGGGTTACTCATTGAGGAATAACACAAATGATATTTCAGTAACACAGAAGATAGCAATTTTATTATCTTCCTGGACTTGGAGATACTTTTATCAATTAATTTCAGACTGCAGTATTTTAAATTATTGAAATTTATGAATACTTAATTTTACCTTTTAAGAGTTACTAATTCAGAAGTGTGATCTTTTAATACATATGATATGAAATGCTTACAGATTTACTGACAAAATACTGCAATTATGAGTCCTAATGGAGTAAATGCTTTTAAAAATTGTATTCACTTAGCCAGCTGTGTTCTGCCTTTATACTGTTAATGTTATTTTTCTCAGATTGTTATAAGGAATGAGCTTTCATTAAATCTTTGGACACTAGATTATAAATTTAGGAATACCCTACAAGATACAGAAAAGACTAAATAAATAATAGTATGCAAAAATCAAAATTAGTCTTTAAATAGACCTACTAAAAACTAATAATGTTGTAATTTACTTTAAAGCTGTTGGCTCATTCTTTAAAATATTTTTAAAAAATGTTTGACATTCATTATCAGAGTGAAGGAAAATTTAAACAGTTCAGTTTCTTCTTTTGCTAGTAGGCATATTATGCTAATAAAATTACTAAATTAAAAGTCTGTCAAGGATTTGACAAACTGAATGCCATTTTTCTCCAGAAGTCAAGCCCCTAAGTGATTGTCTAGAGGCAAGAATTTTCTGATACATTGTCTCAACAATGCTTCTCACTTGGTCTTCAGGTGCCCCAACCCCCAAGTACACATACTACGTACTCACTTAAAAATGTGAAAACAAACAAGCAAACAAAAAGTGCTTTAAGGAAAGGCCACACAGTACAAATGCTTATTAGTATGCAGAAATAATGGGGGTGGTGGATAGGTGGGCATCTAACCTCAGGCTTAACCGTGGGTTGTAATTTCCGGCAAGGAGATTACTAGGTTCTTCTAAATTCTTAGAATTAAGTTCTCACTACTAGATCCACCAGGAGTTTGTCTTTTGAGAGATCTACTATTTAAAGTTTTAAAAATTGTTAATAAATTAATTATATAATTAATCAAATTTCCATTGTCAATCTGAATCATGCTTTTTGATGATAGAATAAAAGAGCTGATTTCCAACGGTTAGTTATTTTGGGTAGCATAGATAGTGTTGAAGCTGAGTAGAGTGTGCTTAGAGGATATAGTCCACCTCTCCTCTCCTTTATAGTTTTTGGAATTGTGGTCACTAGCACAGGGCCTTGAGATTTGGAGATGGGACTTCCAAGCCTATCTGGTCCATTTCTATCTCACTGCTTTTAAATGCAGTGCTTCTTTCATGCATTTAAAACATGCATGATGTACTTAGGGCCTGAAAGTTGTGGAGAGCAAAACATGGTGTGAAAAGTGCATTTGTGTTTTGTTTGCTTGCTTGTTTGGCTTTGCATTTACTTGAAAGAAAATACAGACAATATTTGTACATCTACACTACCTCCTGACTTTGGGGGATATTAGATTAAAAAAATAAAGATCACAAAAAATTGTAGAATGGCAGCTTCTTGTGATTTTATTTTTATTTTAAGCATAATTATTACTCTTGACATTTTATTTTATCCTCAAAGTGCTTGGTGAATGTTAATTTTTTTTAAGACTTTAAAGGAACTCAACTCAGCTTGCTTTTTCATAGTGTATAACCCATTGAAGTCAAGGGGTATAAGACTGATCTATAGTAGAATTATCAAAATATTCTTTTAGGATGCCTGGGCTTCAAAAAAACAGAGATCTAGCTGGTTATTGTCTTGGCCAAATAAATTCATGGCCAAATAAAATTCCTTAATGGTGAAAAAATTGCACTGGGTTTAAATTTGATTTCTGTACTATTCAGGAGACTGTAGAGTGACACTTGACCTGATATCTGCATTAACCATTTGTAGATTTTGGCTCACGTAGACATATTATTAAAGAATTACATTTTTCAATGTTATATATATACACCATGGAATACTACTCAGCCATAAAAAATAATGAAATAATGTCTTTTGCAGCAATGTGGATGAATTTTGAGGCCATTATTCTAAGTGAAATAACTCAGAAATGAAAAACCAAATATTGTATATTCTCACTTGTAAGGGAGAACTAAGCTATGTGTACACAATGGCATACAGAGTGGTATAATGGACTTTGGAGGCTCAAGAGGGAGTGGGAGGCAGTGCGGGGGTAAGAGATTTAAAAAATACATATTGGGTACAATGTATACTGCTCTGGTGACAGTGCACTAAAATCTCACACTTCACCACTATACAATTCATCCATGTAACCAAAAACCACTTGTACCCTAAAAGCTATCGGAAAAAAAAAAAAGAAAAAGGAACACTAGGTGAGTCCATCTAGAGTTCAATGATAAAGAATTCTTTATCATTGAAAGATGAATAACCTTACCAAGTTGATGATACTTAACTTCCCAATTATGCCTTCACTGATTGTATAAGTCTGTTTTCATGCCGCTGATAAAGACATACCTGAGACTGCACAATTTATGAAAGAAAGAGGTTTAATTAGAATGGCAATCATTAAAAAGTCAGGAAACAACAGGTGCTTTAGAGGACGTGGAGAAATAGGAACACTTCTACCCTGTTGGTGGGATGTGTAAACTAGTTCAACCATTGTGGAAGACAGTGTGGCAATTCCTCAAGGATCTAGAACTAGAAATACCATTTGACCCAGCCATCCCATTACTGGGTATATACCCAAAGGATTATAAATCATGCTACTATAAAGACACATGCACACGTATGTTTATTGCAGCACTATTCATAATGGCAAAGACTTGGAACCACCCCAAATGTCCATCAGTGACAGACTGGATTAAGAAAATGTGGCACATATACACCATGGAATACTATGTAGCCATAAAAAACGATGAGTTCATGTCCTTTGTAGGGACGTGGATGCAGCTGGAAACCATCATTCTCA
Organism: Colobus angolensis palliatus; assembly: GCF_000951035.1. Taxonomy (NCBI): domain Eukaryota; kingdom Metazoa; phylum Chordata; class Mammalia; order Primates; family Cercopithecidae; genus Colobus; species Colobus angolensis. The sequence continues at coordinate 1,359,450 of NW_012122487.1, forward strand.
GCAAACTATCACAAGAACAGAAAACCAAACACCGCATGTTCTCACTCATAGGTGGGAATTGAACAATGAGATCACTTGGACACGGGAAGGGGAACATCACACACTGGGACCTGTTGTGGGGTTGGGGGAGGGATAGCTTTAGGATATATACCTAATGTAAATGACAAGTTAATGGGTGCAGCACACCAACATGGCACATGTATACATATGTAACAAACCTACACATTGTGAACATGTACCCTAGAACATAAAGTATAATAAAAAGAAATAAAAAGAAATACTCTGTTAGAAGAGCTCAAACAGAAAAAAATAATAATAATAAAGAAAGAAAGAGGTTTAACGGACTTACAGTTCATTACATGGCTAGGAAAGCCTCAATCATTGCGGAAGGTGAAAGGCAAGTCTGACGTGGTGGCAGACAAGAGAAAAGAGCTTGTGCAGGGAAACTCCCCTTCTTAAAACCATGAGATCTCGTGAGACCTATTCACAATCACAGGAACAGCACAGGAAAGACCTGCCCCCATGATTCAATTACCTCCCACCGGGTTCTTCCCATAACATACGGGAATTCAAAATGAGATTTGGGTGGGGACACAACTAAACCATATTACTGGCATTGTCATAATTAAACCCAGCCAGAAGATAAAAAAAGAATTATGGTTTTCATACTTAACTTGAGAAGCAGCAAAAAATAATCCCA